>NC_066841.1:16728333-17056224 GCF_001640805.2 Lates calcarifer | reverse complement strand
CATTACAGTAGTGTAGCTTCATTGATATGAGAAGGATTATAAACAGAGCTAGACGCCCAGGCCTGTGGCGCTGCACTCTTCTATTGATAAGATGTCCTTTGGGCACAATATTACAGTACACAGATGTAATAGTGATATTATTGTTAGATAAACCCTAAGGACATCAGTTAGTGTGTTACAGTATAATGTGACTGGTGCTGCTATAGACACTGAATCCTGTTCTTGTTGTTGGTTTGCTGTGTCACTTCACAGGTTCATTTTCATAAAATAACATGATATAACCTGCGGTTTGACGCAGATTCAGAGGACACTGCCTCCTACCTTTACAGTTATGATTTTAGATTCATTTATTTTATGCACAGTAAGTTTGAATGTTAAGCTGAAGTGATTTTTAGTTGATTATTTGATTAGTTGACTGACAGGAAATTAATGAAACCATTTTGATAACTGAGTAATTTCACTTCTCCAGTTTGAGGATCTTCTGCTTTTCTTTACTTAATATCATCACAACCAGAATATCTTTGACATTTTTTGACAAAGCTATCAAAGACTTTTTATTTGGTCTCAAGCCACATTTTTACAACACACTTATTTGATCTTGGTCGTTGCTATTTTAACTGGAGGATTTTAGTCATGAGATGTTTGATGTCAGTGATGGAAATTTCGTGATGATGAACAACTCCCATGACACCAGGCTACTTCACAACATAACCATACTGTCTTTTGCCATTGTTTTGATTGAGAAATGCATAGCGGCAGAAAATTACATATTGTGCCTTTAATAGACCAAATTATTAATCAATTAATGGAGAAATACTTGTCAAATGAAAATAATTGCTAGTTGCAGCCCTGTTTAGGATCTGAAAGAGGAAAGACAGTTATTCATTACAGAGAGCAGGATGTATATGCACAGACAAATGCCTGACAAACTGTTTTGACTTGTCTCAGTGGCACCTGCCCATGCAGATGAGTGTCTAGACAAAGTGCAGCCTGCAGACTGAGCTGACACCGCTGTGCAGCTTTGAAGTCATGCACTATTCACAGCTGAGAGTGAAGTCACAGAGGATCAGGTGTGTGCAGGTGATACAGTTACTCTTTCCTCCCTCGCTGGATTCGGCCTGTAGACTCTGACACTGTCGTAGCTTCATCCATACTGGCTGATCTCTGTGACCTGAAGGCTGTAAGCAGGGCATCACATGTACAGGAGTGTATACATCCTACATCTATCACCTGAAAATGACCTCAGATGTCAGTGTGTTTATTACAACACCTGACAACATGTATCGCATCATTTTAGACGATGATGATTATGTAGTAAAACATTTGGCACTATATTTCCAAAATATATGTTTCCAAATTTACGCAAATAGTGACACCTGTGGATGAAAAAATAATGAAAGCACAAAAAGTTTGGTTGTTATTATCCAGGCATTGTAGTAACATGATGATTTCCTCTCCAGGCATCTGGTGGATGTGGAAAAAATGGAGGTGGACAGAAGAGAGGCGCCTCTATATGTAAGTGCCTGCATGTTTTGCTTCAGTCTGTGATTCTTGCAGTCTTGCAGAAGGGGTCTGTTTCTGTGTTTCTGGGAGCGGTTGGGGCCGACGCATGAACTCTGAGTGCTCCTCTGGATCACTCTCCCACATTTAGACCCCAATTCTGTTTTTTGTTCTCACCAGAATTAGAGCACTCTAGTCTTTCCCCCCTGCCATCCCCTTACCTTACTCTCCCAGTACAGAGTCTCCTGTCTGTGCAGTGGTTGACTGGCAAGCCTTGTGTCGCAGGTGAAACCCAAGCCAGGAGGGTTTCAGTCCCTGGGGAAGCCAGGCCTTACACAGCCTGTTCACCAACTGACAAGGCCCCCCTGAAAGCATGGCTTCCACATTGAGCATGGGAGCCACAATAAGAGAATATGCCCATTTTATTTCTTGGCTTTTAAGGGCTAACGCAAGCTCAGTTTTATGAATTAAATGAATACACATTTTTCTTTTGGAAAGCATGTTAAAGTGCACCATGTGTAGGTGTGTCTAAATTATTATTTTTAATAGTAGAACTTTGTTTCTTGCTGCTACTTTCCTTTCTTTCATTTGCCTTCCTTTCCCCCTTCAATCCTCTGTATTCCCAATCTTTGTCTCTCTCTCGCTCTCTCTCTCTCTCCCTCTCTCTCTCTCTCTCTCTCTCTTCCTCTCTCACCCCTATTCTCCCGTCTGCGTGGAAGCCTGGGTGGGCCAGTCGCTGAAGCGTTGCCAGATTTCTGGTAAGCAGAGTGTCTGCTTGTTTTGCTGTGTCACCAGTTTCAGGCAGGGGGTGGAAGGCTTACTCCAAAACCTTTCGCTTTGCCCCTACTCGCTCATAGAGGCTGATTGAGGACCGCTCTGAAAAACCCTGGCATGTGAATCATTACGGGCCCTCGCACTTACACATACACCTCTCCATTAAGAGGAAGTGGTGTCTCCACCCTCTAAGGTCAGAGCTCAACAGGAGCAACTCTCACTGCTGAATGAGATCCAGATTTCAATGCTGGGCTTTGTGTAGGCAATCCATGGCACACTGCTGTGATATAAAGGCTGTTATTGTAAAACGCCTAGTAAAGTTTTATGGTGCGCCTCCACACAAGAACATAGTGTCAGACCCATAGTAGATACTGTTAGGCCAGATCAATGGGTAAATGGTTGAACTGGATTGCATGCAGAAAGTGTGGGAGTTCCTGTGTTTACAGAGGTTTTTATTAAGATCCTGTGCAGGTGTGTATGTGTATGAATGAAACTGATTTCCCAGCAAGAAGATTGTACGCTCAAGTTGGCTGGATGAACTGTGAGAAGTCCAAATCAGAATGATGAACAATGAAGATGTCTTAACCTGCTCAATGGGAACAGGCGGAGCCATGTGTTACTTGTTTGGAAAACCGCTCGCCCTGGCTCTATTCCTGCAAAAGTTTCACACACTTGCCCCGCCCCCAGCTGTACTTTTTTTCTCCATTTTATCATGTATTAGATTTAAATCTCTGAATTTAAACCTGACTCGTAGCTAGGTACTAGATAGATTGTAAGATAACTCTGTTATTCTGACAGTAGCCAAACTGACATTGACTGACAGTAAATGACATTTGATCTGTCACTCTTTAATGCAGCCCAATGAGCCTATATAAAACATAATGGTCTCATCTAAAAAAACAAACCAAAAAAACCCCACAAATTTTCAGGGGGAGAAATCACAAGCAACTGCGCTGCATTGACAAGAGTTCGAATCGGAAGAGGTGTCATGGTTCCCAGAGGATGTGTCCTGATGACTTCAGTGTTTTCCTAACTTTTCATCTATTCAACCACCAGCAGGTTTCCGTTTTTTTTAGAGTATGTTTGGGCATTTTTGTATTTATTTGATTGCAGACTATACATAGGCAGACAGGAAACAACGGGGGGTACGACATACAATAAGGTCCCCTCCTGGAATGGAACCATGAATGTTGTGGTTAACCATGCAGCTGTGAAGATGCCACTTGGTTTTGACTGAGTCAGATGTCTTAACAGCCATTGTATGGATTATCTCAGAGGATGAATTATAATGACTTTGGTCATGTCCTGAATTTCATCAAATACCAAATACAGATCAGTATATTTGCGTTTAGTGTCAATAAATGAATTATTCTGCTAATATGCTTAACTAAGATGACAAACATGGTAGACATTGTAGCTGCTAAACATCAGCATGTTTGCTATTGTGAGCATGTTAGCAAGTGTTTCACTTAGAGCACCACTGTGCCTAAGTACAGCCTCACAGAGCTGCTAGCATGGCTGTAGACTGTGTTTCCGTAGCTGTTATCTCAGTACAGCCCAACTTCATGTTCCCAAATGGACATAGATTAGCTATTTCCTTGTTGTACCATGTTTGTTCAGTTGCCAGTTCGGTCTGATGGTGATAGTTATCACATTCTCTTTGAGCTAGCAGGCATCTCTGCGGTTTATGATTTATTTTTCTCCTATAAGTGCTGTGATGATTGTGTTTGCCATGCTTTTCACATGTTGAACCAATAGAAAACCTCGCCCTGCTGGCCATTTATTGATAAGCCGGTCAATCATAAATAGTAGAAAAAAACTTAAACAGTGTGCTCTTATTAAAGAAGCTGTGTCAAATATTGCAGACATAAAATATAAACATTAATCTTCATAATTATTTATTTCAGCAAACATGTTACTGAAAACAACAAAATCTGTGTATTTCTGGTATTATTATGTAACACTGGGTCCATACTTGGCACCACAGTTCTTTGAAGTGAAAAGTTTATGACACAGTGCCAGTTTTACTGACAGCCTTTTCTAACATGTAGACTAGTTATTAGTATCTCATTTGCACAGCAGATTAAATCGGAGGTATGTGTTTCAGCTGAGTATGAGAACAGACCTACAGTACAGCACTAGCTGTCACCCTCAAGACTCCGATGAGATTCTGCTCCACTGGTTTTCTTTTAGCTCAGCCCCTGTGTCACTGTGGTATAGTCACTATGAAACATTCTTGTACACTTTTGAGTTTGAAAAATGCTTTGCTCAACACATTGGCTTGTCCTGAATGTTTATGAAATGGACTGAGCATGTGGGATTTTGGTAGAATGGTCCAGGCATGTGCCTTTTCTCAGCCCTCTGGTGGTTTCTGATCAAAGCCAAACCACCATGTTATAATGATTTACAGTGACTGTAACAGAAGCCTTTTTTGTTATGTTTATGTTATTTTCTATTATATTTTTCAGTAGACTTCGTCGTAATGAGACAAAATTAAATTTATGTCAGCTTCTTAACTGAAATACTACTCTGTGATAGGCTGTTAATATTTAAAACAAAACATACTCTGTCCCCGCTGATGTCAGACTCTCACTAAGAGAAGTGGCTGTTATTGGAGCTGTTTTTGTTGTTGTAGTGATCTTACTCCCCTGACGTCACCTACGTGTTGCTCTCAAGAGATCATGGCAAAGAGCTATAGAGCTGGCGATTGCTGGTTTCCTGGAGACCACAGGCAGCAGATCTGATGTTGTTTTTCCTCAGTGATCAGACGTCAACATGTGGAAATTACAAAATCAGGTCACCATTATATCATTGGAAGTATTAACCAAAATACCCACCAATCATTATCATGTTAAGGAAATCATATGCAGCACAGTTACCTTTTAGATTTGAATTAAGCCACTATTCTTATGTAAAAACCTCCTCATGTTCCATAATTAACACATTATGTTTGACCTGAAAACTGCCCATATGTGAGGCATGATGTAAAACCACAAGGTGTTGAATATTTCATTGTCACTGGATAAGGCTGTGTCATGATAACACCCAGGGGAAAAGGCCATAGATCACATCAGTCTGACATCTTATCATCACTTCACCACCCGGCCGTCCTCCTTCCTCTTCCCTAAGGCACCGGAGATACAGTTATGATCAAGCAAATTCTCTCTGATCAAATTGTGTCGGTGTAAAGCAATATTATCTGAGGCTGCTGCAGATTGTTGGGACAGTTAAGTGGGAACTCTAGCCTCTGTGGAGAAGTGAAAACAAAATCAAAAGATATTAGAAAGAAGTGTTCACATATGTTCCTGTGTTTCTGATAGACATTTAAATATAATGGCTGGAAGACAAAATAATAAAAATAAAAAAATAAAATACCAAAGGCAGAGGATGGATAAAGCTTCTTGATGTTAACATGATTTATCAGTGACAATAAATAGATTAATTGACATGATCTGTGTCCAAATCTATGATCAGAACAAAGTCCCTTAAGTGCTTTAGATTAATTATTTTATTTATTCTGAAAACATAAAGAAGTTCTGTCAATTATTTTTCTACTCTTCTGGATGATTGATGCCCTGTGTGTGGCTAGCCTTGTAAGACATCAGGATGGCTGCACAAACCGTAGTCCATCTTATCTTTTTGCTGTGTGGAAAAACAATCAGCGATAACATTAACAGTGCTAAGTGTGCACTAAGTGGTACTGCAGCTAACCACTTAGTGTGCACAACAAGCTGAGAAACTGCAGCTTGAGTCCTCTGTTATCAGTCTGCAGCACTAGCCTGCTAACACATGAGGTCAGCTGCATTTCTACCTCTGAACTACTCTAGATGGGACTCCAGTAACAACTCTTGAAAGCTGCCATGACTGGTGTTAAATAACCTAATGCAATAACATAGCATGTAATAGCAAACCTCATATTTTCTTTTTATTTATGTAGAAATAAAGTACCAGCAAAATTCCCATCAACCTCAGCCATACTACTAAGTTCTACTTTCTAGTTCTATATATACCTCAATGGCCAAATCTAGAAGACTTAACCTTTTAGCAGCGAAAAACAAAATGTTTTCAGTGAGCTCTTAGCGTGGATATGGATTCCTAGTCTTGTTTAAATACTAATACTAAATAGATTATGTTTAATCCATTCAAAGTCTAAACTGTAATTGTCAACTCTGTGCTTCAGTCTCTTGTATTTAACGAGCTGCAGGAACGTTACAGGAATTAAGACTCTGAACGATGGCAATGCATGTAGCAGACACAAGCTGCAGTCGCTACCAGCTGGCTTGAGAAGAAACGGCTGCATTCTTTAAATGTTGAGATGATGTAGGCACTAAAAATAAATTTAAACAAGATGGATGCCTTAGCCTAAAGTAGTAACAATAAGGATGAATTAAGGATGGCCCATAAATCTCAAGATAAAACCCTCAGCTGAGCAAAATAAAACAGAAGATAAGATATTGCACAAGCAGGGAACTTCAAGTATGTAAGATACACTCTGAGCTAACCCTCTTGTAAAGGTTAGTCTCTGGAGGAAAATGATACTGAGGAGGTATGTGGTTTCTGTTGTTTGGTCATCTATATTAGTATTGAGGATAACAAAACTTTTACTTTGTTTTGTTAGTGAATAAGAGACAGTACATTCAGCTTGTTGTGTTGGTAACTGAACACTTTTACATCCCTGCATAAACGCTTAGATGCTGCAGCATCATATCATATGCAATGTGAGTGATAGAAAAAGCAGGGAGAGAAAATCTTGTTGATTTTTGTCTGTTTTGTGGGTGTGTGTGTGTTTATGTACACACTATCCAGATACTACAATGTGAATCCCAGTCTTCCCCAATCTAAAACCTGATTTCCAGCTTATGAGTGTTATGAGGGTCTTTGAAGTGACGCAAAAAAGAGTAGAGTTTATATATAGGTCAAACAAACAAAAAAAAACCAAAAAACAAGGTCAATGATGTAACAGAAATAATGAATCTCATTATGAAGGTGGATCATGAAGTAGACGCTCAGCAGGGTGCAGCTCTCTCCCATTGTGAGAAAATGACTGGTGTCTTTCTTCCTTCTTCTTTTTTCCCTGCTGCCCCATTTTCCTCCTTCTGTCCAGTACAAAGAGTACTGTGAACTTTGTGAAACTGACTGAAGTAGATTAGAAGGTGTCAGCAAAGAAATTTTCCTTCTAAAGAGAGCTGCTTCACCAAACTCTGCTACTGATTTCCACCTTAAATTGGATCCACTTGAATGTAATAATTAAATAATACTGACATTGGGCAATAAAATATGCCTTGGTTTTGTTAAGAATCGTTGACTTTGATTGTCATGTAAAGGAAATAAAATGGATGAATTTTCTTCTTCTCCTCTCAGGGACAGGTGGAGGCCAATATAGGGTTGCAAGCAAGTACTCCTGAGGATGCAGAGTTTTATGTTGTTGTACAAGGTTCAAGACTTTCACATGTGACTACAGCAAAAAGAAGAGATGATGGGCTGACTCTTTGCTTCACAGTTCCTGGTAGGTCCATCAGTCAACTCCATACCACTCAGGTTTCACTTTATTCCTACCATTGCCTCACTAACGCCAAAGATCTGTTATGATTTTCTCCCATAGGCCATGACCTGGTGGAAGTTGTCTCTGTCACATCCTACTTTTACAAAGAAGACCAAGTCAAGTTGTGTGAGGGTGAAGCAGCTCTTGAATACCTCAGGGACGTTGCCCAGGAAGCAGCAGAGTATCTGAGTGCGCACAGGGACCAGCTCTGCCCTCAGAGCTACCAAGAGGTCCTGAAGAGGTTTCCCATGTGGGCATGGGCAGCTGATGAGGGGCTCTCTGCTGGAGGGTCAGACCGTGATGAGGAGGATGTGCAACTCAGCAAAAGTAGATGCGATGAAGCAGGTCTCAGGCAGCTGGATGAGAGGATCACGCAGGCTATGGCCAACATGGATTACCCTCAACAGTGGAAAAACACTGACAGTCAGTCAAGAGAAGGTAATGAAATAGGAAGTGAGAGTGGAGGTCACGAGCTGCAGTCTGTAGATTATTATTTGCCGGAAGTAATTTTGTAGACACTTCAGTAGTGCCTGCCCTGTCATTGATGCTTTCTGGCACATTTAAAGCACAGATGTACCTTCATGCTGTGCTGTATAAATCATTTACTCCTTAAAAAACCAAACTGGTCTAAATCAAACAAAGCACATTCAGTTCAAGTACGTTTATTGTAGTCTCTCATAAGAATTAAGAATGCGAGCCTCAAATCCTAGTGGCCTCATCCACTTATGTCCTGGTTTGTACTCTGCTACTTCCTGGATCATCCACAGAGGTGAAATGTCAGGGATTCCCCTCCACTCAGCAGATAATGAGGAAACCTCTTGGATGAGTTGGAAATTGTCTGCAATTCTTACATATGTTTTTTGTTGTTTTTGCTGTTCTGTACATGCTGAAGCAAACAGCTAGAAAGTTAATGTTAGATACTTCTTTCAGATAATTGTTATCAAAGTGTAAATGTTGGTAAAACAGCTTTCAGTTTTATGATATCAAGAATAGATAGAAGAAACTCTAAAGTTTAATTTAATTTAATAAGCAGCATACAAACAAGTTCTCCAGGTTAACATCATTGCTGTGGTGTTCTGCTGTTTAGTTTCAGATGATATCTGACTGCACAGCCCAACTCTTTTATCACATGATGTGCAGGAACCAGCCAGTCAGTCGGGCAGAGGCCGATGTGCTCCAAAGACGGAGCAATTACTGCCATTATTCCTCTTCTGCCAGATTAGAGTTGTCTTGCAGACCTCCGTGTCTATTAAATCAACTCCTACAATCCTCCTCTGCACCGCACTCCCACTCCTTTACACTACAGCTGTGTCAGAGTTGTTTCTGGCATCTGGCCTTGTTGTTCATGATGTTTGATTTTTTTAAAGCATTATTCAAAATTGAAACACTGACAGTAACTGTAACTACAGTATATATTGAACATAGGTTTATTTTCAATGAGATTTCAAGAAGATTAAAACATCACATGCCATAGTATGGAAAACCTTAATATGCAGCCAATGCAGGTGGTACAGATACTTTATTTCCTCCTTGTACTGTAACTCCAGACTGATTTGTATTCAGCATGGGCAGAAAAAGGAAATGAGTCCAGAGACAGACTGGAGCCCACAACAAATGCTCATGTTTTGTTCAGCCTCCTGCTGAATGCCCTGTAGAGACTGAGTGTCTTCTCATTGCACAGCCGTATAAATGTACGTGGCTTGTCCAGAGGAAGCAAACGTCCATGCAAAACACGGGCGTGGTACAAATGCAAAGTAGCTGCCAGCCCCTTGTCCCCCACTGCCCTGTTTACTGGTTGATTTGACAATGACATAGTTGTTTGTTGAACTTTGCATGTTCAGTATTCACTCCTCTCGGTCACTCGAAAACTGGGTCACAATTAGCGGTGCCATTTTGGAGGGTGATGGGGTGTTTCAGGTCATCTCAGTGCTCCAGCAAAATAATTGGAGGGAAAAAAGAGACTAAGAGTTGAATTCTTATTCACGGTGTTTCTAGGTCTGAAAGATAGTACCATGGCAACCTTCACCCACTCACCCACACTTAAGGGATTGCCCAAAGATGGAGCACCACTGGTCCTCTTTAAAACTGTCTTTTATACTGTGCTTACAGAACAACAGGCATGTGAATGGAGGATTTTACTAAATAGTGATTAACCTGCCATAAACATGCCGATCTGTTGTAGAAAGGGTTTGTGAAAGCATCATTCAGAGTCACGCCGCATCAGGATTGTTTATATACCCCTACACTTATTGTTTATACTCCAGTGAACATGAGGCAAGAGGCAGCAGGTTTCACAGCAGGTGTTGAGTGAAATATCCAGTTCTTCCAGGTAGTAATATTATTGATTAATGGTGAACCCTACACAACCCAGAGCCTTTCATTCCTGCAAGTGCACAGTGTGCTCCTGTTGTACATACCATACATATGTAGCAGGTGATTTATACATCTGCACAGAGAAGGTTTATAGAGAGGTTAACATAAGGAAAGAAGGGATTGATTATTGTTCTGGTGAACTATGAGAACAGTATGTTCAGGAAGTTCATCCAAGACATGGAACTGCTGTATGTTCATTTACTTTAAGCTGTTACCTAGATGCTTGTTAGTGTTATTCAACAAGATTTTTGTATATCTCTGCTTATCTCCCATTTCTTTCTACCTTTTTGTAGCTGCTGAGATTCAGCCCAAAGAAACCCTGCTTCACCTGGCGGTGCGTTTGGGTTTGGTCCATCTCTCCCGTTTCTTAATTCACCAGCCGAGAGGTCAAAGGGCGTTGACCTTACCCAATCAGGATGGAGACACACCCCTTCAGCTGGCTCAGAAGGATGGACAGCACGCCATGTTCAGAGTGCTGGCAGCGTAAGGCTATTATGTTACAGTATCTGTTGTCCAATCCTGATGCAAAACAATGACAATACCACTGTAATACTCAGGAACATACATCACATAACATGTTTTTAGTTTCTCAAACAAACACCTTTAATTGCTTCCAGGAGCCCTTTTAAAGGGCGCTCCCTTAACTGTTTAAGGAGTTTAAAGGCTGTCTGGAACCTTTTTATTTGTACACAAATGACGCTCATGCTATTAGCCCCTTATTATATTATAAGCTGCTAGAAACAGCACATGGTCTAAGACCAGTAAGTCATGACTCAGACATTATTATCAGCTCAGGGCCGCCTGCCACTTCTTCAGAAGACCACACCTACGAACATCAAGCATAAACTTCCTTTTTATGAGCTGATCAGAGTCACGTCCATGTAAATTTGCTGGCCTTTATATGTATACTAGCACATATACCACAAAAACCCTCTCAGCCAGCCAAGGAAAACATGAAACTCACAGCTAAAACCATCATCTCAAGCAGCAAGAGAAAATACCAGTGTTTACAGATTTCACAGTAGAGTTGCCTCAGGTGTGATAAGAGGCTGTATTTCAAAATGTGACAGCTGTCATTCATGGGTAACAGGAGCAGTGTGTAGTTAAATAAGCTGAAATGTGCGCAGAATGTTTAGTTAAACACAGAAAAAATGTCTTACTCAACATTTCCACCTTCAGAGATAAAGTTGTCAGTGGAGACCAAACATACAAATGATATAACAGTGAGAGGACATCATGACTAATTAAGACTTCAGTAAAGGCTTATTCATAGGGGAGGCTCTTATCTGTTCTCAATAAATTCACTTTATTGACAACAACCTCATTTCCGATAATCTTTATTCTAAAACAGTGGTGCGTTCACTGTCTTTTTCTCTCCTCATCAGTCCTCCAGGTCCTGTCGTCGGCTCCGCCCCAGGTGTGTGTACCGTGTGGTCCGACAGCTCCTGCATGCTGAGATTTTGTCCCGGGACAAACTCTCTGACCCTGACTGTGCGACAGGCTCCTGGCAGCTGCCCTCAGGACGCCATCATGCTCCTACGAGACAGACTGGTAGATCACAGCATCCTCAAACTGGTAAGAGCAGATGATGGGGATTTAAAATCTTTATTATAGTCATATCTGTTGCTGCATATGGGACAGAAATGACTAATAAATATTCCCATGCATCTCTGTGCATGACGTAATGTCCCGCTGCTGTCAAGATAAGGCCATTTGTGCCGGTTTTGCTCAGACTTGTGTAAACAGCAAACCCTTGACTCTCACACCCTTTAACATGCAATTTGACATTTTGATAAGAGTTGAGTAAGTTACAGTAAACACAACGCTGCAGCTATTGCAGCTAGTAAATCAAAGGGCAAGACAGGATAGCATGAAAAGGTCAGGTCAGGATGTAGTGATATAAGCATGTGCATAATTTTTCACATGAGCTATTAGCTATTGTTTGCTAATTTTCAATATGACTGTGTTGACGTGATATCTGCTTTTATTCCAGATCAGTATGCTCAGAGTTGATACCGAGGTGGACAAGAGAAGCAGAGATGAAGCCTTTTCTAATGATGAAGGTAAGGTTACTTACTTACTTTAAAAAAATAACATATTAGTACAAGTACCTCAATTTGTATTCAAATACAGTAACTGCAAGTAAATACTTGTAATCAGTTGCAGTCGAGTGTCTAGTTTACCCACGATACACCTACACCAGAGAGCTGAGCTTAATCCAGACACGTGCGTGTTCTCCCTCATGTGCCACACGTTGTCCGTCACAGCTGTGTAACATGAGCTGTGAAAAAAACACAAAGCCAGACACGCACACATACACACACAGTCACAGATATTTATGAGCGTAAAGACTGCATGAATGTAATAGTGTAGCACTGAAATTGTTAGTTAATGGATAGAATAGAACAACAGTGGCAATAATCAGTTAATCTTTTGATGCATTTATGAAGCAGTCTCTCTGTGCTGCTGCTTCTCTCTCTGTTTTATATCTCTCTGGATTTAACATATTTGGATTTTGGACTATTGTCAACCAAAACCAGCAATTTAAAGATGTCTCCTTGAGCTGTGGGAAATTGACATGGCCCTTTTGTTTTGACTGTTTTCTGACATTTTGGAGACTAAATGATTATTTGATTAATCAAAAATAATAATCAACAGATTACCCAATAATGGAAGTAATTATTAGTTACAGCTCCTAGCATTGCCATCACACTGGTCTCTGCTTGCACCAACAGTTCATATATTTGCCGTCTGTCTGTGTGTGGCGGCATGTGAGTGCAGAGACTTCACTGAGGAGCGGTGGAAAACGAACCACCGCAGATTCAGTTGAGCAAACATTTGTACGGTCAAACATCCATCACTTACAACCTAAAGAGGCTAAGAAAACACTCCCGACAGACACCATAAAAGGCACGCTCTCCTCTACACGTGTGTTTGCTCTTCCTTTGAGATTACATAGAAAACTCAGGGGGCACATTGTTTTTTTTTTTTTTTTTTTTTTTTCCTGGCGTGACATGCTCAGGCTGGCATGTAACCACACGCAAAGAAAAAAAAAATCCTTTCAGATCTAAAGTGCATCTACCACCTCTTTTATTTTTCTCTGTCTTTCTCTCTCTCACACACACACACACACACACACACATTTGGTAGCTCTCACTTAACCTGGGGGCCACTGTTTTTTGGTAACCATAGAGATGGCAGATGGCAGTATCGACTCATAAAGAGAAGCAGGAAGTGTACCTCAGTATTGACCTTAACCCTGTCCAGACTTCAGCGGTCGTCCATTAATCCTCTCGAAATAACAGCCTCACAGTGGGGAGTATGTGCTCTTCCTCTGGACCTGCTGCTTTGGATGAGCACAACATGTCATTGGCCAGTTTTCCATTCTTGGATAGTAGAGTCATATCCAGAGGAGGACCTGGTGTTGTGCTGTCCACACGACTCTTCTTGGGAGGAGGAGTTTGCGTGACATGCATCAACTTTTAGTTGAATATTTTTATTTTGCACAGGCATTAGCAAGGAGCTGCGAGTGGAAGAGCACGTGCTGGTGGACAACGTGAGTATACTTACAAATATATGTGTTAGTCCGTGGTACAGAGTGCATTGTGTGCTCTAAATGTTCATAGGTTTGCTTCTCAAGTCCATTGCTAGTTCTCTCAAGTACACACTGCTTTAATTTTCCTAAGAGCCATGCTTCCTTTGTGTGTGTGTTTTTTTTTTGGTTTGTTAAAAGGTTTTTGAGGAACAGCTTGTTCTGTCTTTGGATGATGACGATGACGAAGAAGAGTACCCATCCCCATTATCTGGTAATTGTCTCTTCTCTTCTCTTCTCTTCTCTTCTCTTCTCTTCTCTTCTCTTCTCTTCTCTTCTCTTCTCTCTTCTCTCAGTCTATCAAGGTCAATCTATTTATCCACCTCAAAGATTTACGTAAGATGACGGATTTATTTGCTCAACGTTTTGACTCGACAAACTCAACAGCAGCTTGTCCAGACCAAAATACTGTTTCCATTTTAATATTATGGCAATGATACTCTGGCATCTGTCTTAAATGATGAATGGGTAATCCATAAAAAACACAACAACATATTTGTGGCTGTACAGAGCAGCAGGGTGTGGGAACAATGCATAACAATCTGGTTGAGAAGCCCTGACTGGAATCCTTCCTCTTGTGGTGCTGGCACAATATGCAGAGCTCTGTTTTGAATCACATCATAGGAAATCAATGCACTTACTGTCTCACAGATACAGACAGGGATGCACTTTTATCTGGGGTTGAGGAGCAGTTTTCTTTGATTAAATGGATGTGTTATCCTCCTGGAGTCGGTCTTTAGGCGGTGCAGGTTGGGTCTTTTGCTGCTTGGCCTCCACAATGACTCAGTCTGAGAGCCCAGGAATCTGCTCTGTCACTGGAACAAAGACAGGAATGGGGTCAGGCTTGTCCCACTCAAACTCTGTCTGAGCCGGGGAGATGCCCCGCTCTGGCTCTGTCGCCCTGCCATCCATCCATCCCCCCTGCCCCCCTCTGATTCCCCTGGGTCAGACACTGGAGCTGTGTACTTGAAGTGAGAGGGGGAATGTTAACAAGCTCAAATGTCGAAGGCTTACAAAAGCTGACATTTTAGGTGAACCACATACATTAACCTTGAATTCTCTTTAAACACGCGCGTGCACACAAGATTGTACAAGCTTAGCCAGCGCAAACACCCGCTGGCTTGTAAAAACTGTAGAGGAGGATGCTCAAATGGTTCAGGTGTTGCCACGGTTACAGTGAATGCTAATTTCCTGTGTGTTGTTGTGGAAGAACAGAGAGTTTGCTGTAAACTCTGAAGAGACTCTGGTGCTGCTGAGTGGAGCCTGTAAACTTTGTGACCATAAACTGGAGTATGTTTGCGAGTGTGTGTATAATAATTTGTCTTTGTGAAGTAGTGATGAGTGACAACGCAAGGGCGGTGATCCCAGTGTTTCCCACTTGATCAGATTGAAGATTTCTTCTGTGTTGCTCAAGTCGTCAAACTCAGTGCTGAGCTGAATGCTTTAGTTGTGATGACAGGGTCTTGAGGCTGCTGTGGTACAAAGTTGTCAGAGTTATTATTTTTTCCAACTCTGTCAAAATGACCGTGAAGGTTTCTCTAGTTTCACTGACATAACTCAGCAGTGTCAGTTATTGTTGGAACTAGCCGGTCTGACAATTAGTCTACCAGCTGAGACCGGTGCCGCCTCAATCTGTCACTGGCCTTTAAATTACGCCGTCCGTGTGGAAAGCTGCTTGGGCAAAATGAAAGCAGATGGACAGAGACATGTAGAGAAGACAAGGTAAAAGCAATGAATGGATGTAAGAATTTCACCTAGTGTTGTATGTTTGAGGTCCATGCTAATGTCTGCGCTGTGTGAGAGCAGCAGAGAGGAAATGCCTCTGTGATGCCCAGGATTTCCCTTACATTAGTGCGGGCTCGGCCGATCCAGACATCAAAGTCTGGGTGGAAAGAGCACAGAGTGCTATGAAAATGGCATCTCATCAAGAGGTAATTTTCCACATTGTTGTAGTAAAAATACCATCCACCACTCAGGGATATGTAGTCATGTCAACAATGGTACAAAGTACATATACACACACACTACTTGTATTTCCACTCACTGCACTTTTTTAACTAACTAACTTAACTCACTACAGAACATGTAATCATCTTTACTAAGCATTCTAATGGATGGAGTGTAAGCAGGGCTGCAACCAATGATAATGTTCATTATTGATAAATCTGACAATTGTTATGTTTTGATTTCCCACAGACCGAGGTGACATATTCACATTTCTTCTTTTCTTTAAAACTTTTAAAGTTTACTGTATGTGACGGACATTTTTGCTTAATCATTTGATTATCAGAATACTTTTCTATTGCCTAATTGATTATTCAGCTAATTGCTGCAGCTCAAAAGGAGCTGAAATTAGCTCCCCCTCGACCAGCTACCATACAACATTAAAAGTTATTGGACAAATTGTGACTGATGATTGAGCTGTGTTGTTCTTGGAGCCACACAGCTAACATGGGTAAAAATGAAGAAGATGGAAGATTTTTCAGTGACAGTGATAAAAACACAACCAATCTGTGGTCTTTATTTCTGAATATCACAAAGAATGGGTGCAAACAAACATCATCAAGCAGAGGTAGCACACAAAAGAGTAGGACTCAGTGCAAGACAACAATCTTTTTTCTCAGAGAATAGGCAGCCTGTTGGTAAGGATGATATGTGGAGGTTTCGATGAAAACAAACCTTTAAAGGTCAAACGGGGAGGAGGTATGCAGTGTCATCATATTTTCCTTTCTTCACTCTAAGCCTTGACATTTAAGCAATGAAAGATCAATGAATTATGGTGAAAAATGATCCTAAATGACCAGAATAAAGCATAACAGAAGGCTTATCAGAACTGAAGTAAATATGACTTAACAGTCTTATATTATGACATGTTTGCTAATCTCTTTTATCTATTGATTTGTTTGTTATTTCATTTGGATGCCTGCTGAAGGTTTCTTTGAGTTCTTTGTTGTCTGGTGTCAGACAATGAAATATATTGATGGTTAAAATATTTGGTTATTTCTTTATACACAGAGCTCTCTGTGTTTAGACAAACGTTTAGGTATCTGGCTGATGGTGGGATGAATTATAAGTAGCTTAATCAAAAGTGGCTGTGACAGTAAATCATTCAGCAAGATGAAAACAAATATCGTGGTACATCTGCTAGAACTGTAAGGAAGGGGAAACAAGTTATTTTAAACTATACTGAAGTTATCCTGGGATTGAACTGTATGTTTATCACAGTAAATGGGCATCCCATGAAGTCCAGTGGAGTCCAGTTCACCCAGCATGCTATAGACCCTCTGCTCTCCATGATCAACAGCAACGATCAGACGGTCACACAGCAGCCACAGGTTGTGCCTCCTCCACTCTCCTCAAACACAGAATTATCTTTTCTTGCTTTTTCATTTATTAAATCTTTCATCTGTGCTTTCTGCTGTTTGGTGTGTCTTTGACTCAGGCGGACAGTGTTGACCTCAAGTACAGCGTCACTGGAGTGACAAGGGACAGCACGGGGACAGACAGCAGTTTATGGGACACGGTGGACTCGCAAGATCTCCTGCTAGCCACCGACACTCCTCCGCCCTGTTCAGAGGAAAACTTCTTCCCCCACTCTGAGCCCTGCTCTCCGCCTCCCTCACCCGCTGACCAGGCCCTCGCCAGGCTGAACCGTCCCACCTCATTTGAGCCGACCAATGAGAGATACAGTCCGCCCATGGACACCTGCGACCTCAGGTATTAAATATTGTAGAGAGTTTCTCAGAAGGCTTGTTGAGTTGCGGGTGTCTCTGTGTGTAACTGGTCACATTTTATCACTGCAGCCCCAGTCTAGTGGCCCTGGAAGTGGACAGTGAAGAGGACAGTGCCGAGCCAAAGTCTCCGCTGTCCCCACTCTCGTTAGATGTTGAGAAAAGTGAAGACAAAAGGGAAGCCTTTTGTCCGTCGCCCGACCTTACTTGCACTCGCAGCCAGTCTGCCTCTTCAGCATGTGAACCCACCACAAAAGTAACATACCATCTGAGCTGTCACACACTTTCAGCAGATATTTCCACTTCTCCTTATATCACGAGAAGCATTATTTGAAGTCTTATGATTTTGTTTTGGGTGTTGTTTTTTGTCCTTGTTTAGGATTTGGGTGACCAGGGGATTCGACTGCGTTCCTATTCCTACTCCTCCCCCAAAATCAGTCTGCGACCTGCTCGTTTTGCCCGGGATAATCACACATCAGATATTAGCCCTGGTCAGTAACGCTTGGACTGTTAACTGCCTCATATAGTTACAAATTTAGTCTAATATATAACTAATAACTAATAATGTTTCCATGAACTAACTTACTGGGGCAGCCTCACGCATGGATTGTTTTTAAACCCTGTTAAATTTAAACTGGCTTTAAACTGTAGATAGATTCTCTACTAATATAAAGTACAGTCAACTCCCTGTGAATATGTGTGATTGCAGTGGTTAAACATTTTTTGAGACAAGCTTATTTGCTTGCATCCTTACATCCCTCATACTCAAGAGAGTAAATAAGCATATTTTAACAAAATGTCAAACTATTCCTTCAACATTTTTTCAAATAGAAAGGGATCCTGCTTTTTCTTTTTTCAAATATTCACAATCAGCCAACATCACTGCATGAAACAGTGATTTGAAAGCTCTCAGTGTGGAGTTAACTGTACGTGGTAATAGTTTACGCCCTCTATAGTAGATATGTGAGCAGCCCTCTGTCCCACTGTGCCCTGTAGATGCCGTGCTCCACAGTGTCAGCCACAGCCGATCTCTCCTTCAGGCCCTCTCTCTGTCTAAATCTCTGTCTCTGCTCCACCCTGGTAGTAAGTACTGGACACCTGCAGCCGTCACACTGCACCAAGGCCCTGTATAGTCGGCACGTCGCTGTCAGTGTCAGTGCTTGTGTGTGTGTGTGTGTGTGTGTGGTTGGGGAGTCAAGGTTATTATTGTAAAGTGAGTCAGCTGCTGAAAATGAAATCTTTAAAACATCAACATTTTAAAGTGGTTATTTCAGTATTTACATTTTTTACAACTGATCACGTGACTATGTTTGCACAGCACGCGTGAACTAAAGATGTTTTGCCTGATCCAGACAGAAACCTGATCCTGGAGGTTTGTTTTGATCCCATGTGTGGAGAGAACAGCGCTTTCTATCATAACTGCCAGCTGTTGTTCGAATTTACGAGCATTAATCCAGCATTATTTGAAAACACAGATGGTGTACCCGGCTGAACATGAAATTAAATATATATTGATATCAAGTGCTATTTTTCCCCTCACTATCGTAAATGTAAAATCTGGCAATATTTGTGTGAGAAACAGCTCATGCTGGAGTGCAAAACCACAGAAAACAACTAAAAATGAATTTGAATTAGAATGGGGAATTGAAACTATAATCTAGGAACTACACTGAAATCATGAAACTGTAATAACCTTGGCATGTGTTTGCATGAGCGTCTGAGCAGATCTGTGTCTGTGTATGGCTTGCCTGATTGTGGCACACCCTGACTGTAATCAGAATGGCAGTGGGAGTGAAAAGAGAAATCAGATTGGCTGTGATGAAATGAAAAGACAACTGATTGCTTTGCAGCCCCGCTGAGACGTATGAGGAGTCTCGGAAGGGTCAGCACTTTGTGTCCGTTTGTGCTGCAGCTTTTATATGTATTGTTTTGTCCTGGTTACGTACTTGATGATCATCTCTTGTCGCTTTGCATATCAATTGCGGTTGTATTCAGATGCTTTTATATAAACCTATTCAGATGGTGAACAGCTCCTCTGGCATGTAAATGAAACCTGACAGGCTTTTTCCATATATTCACTCTGAAAATGTCTGATGTTAAGAATGAAGCTCCCAAATTTTATTCCCTAGTCTGACCACAAGTTATTTTTTCTGCTGCCTGACTTTATCTCAGAGGGGGTCCTGTTGTGATTTTTATGAATATTTGGAGCAACATGTGCTTTTCCTGTCAGTTTTAATTATGATGTCAGGTTCTTGAGCAAAGTTTAATAACTTCTTCTCATACTTTATCTCCACAGAGCAAAGAGCCTCCAGTATTTCAGAGCAGTCACATGAGAAAAGGTATTTATCCCTTATATCTGATTTACATGAGTCTTATTATTTTACACTATGTTGCCCTTTTTGAGTTTCAGTGTTTCTATGTCCTAATGTTAAATGACTCAGCCTTTCACTCAATGAGGCTTTCGCTCTTAATTAAAATGACGCTGTATTTCAGTGCATATGTAATCCCCAGTGCCAAGAGCAACATACGTGCGTAACCATGACAACTAGGTTGATAGGTGACAGCGGGCACTGTGTGAAGTTTGCTGACGTCTTTTATGAGGCTCTTTTGTCCTTCTGAAGCAGAGCTGGGTTTTATGTGTGTTACCAGTGTTTTGATCCCCTCTTTTTTTTTTTAGTGACAACAGAGGTAGCGACGCACAGATATCTGTATGATCCTGAACTACTTCCAGGCCTGTTTGTTGTCATGCACATTGTCTTTGCTCTGTTTTTCACTTGTGGCTTACAGTGTCATCTCGCCCCTGTGTGGCTTATTTTCAGATATGACCAGCATCATGGATACATGTTAACCATGTTTATGTGGCCTCTGTCTGCTCTAAGAGGAGTGGCACTGTTTTTTTTTTAAAAAAGGACATCCTTTCCACTTCCTGGTCCTCTCAGCCTATTTTCACCACTGTTCCATTAGAGATGAAGCCAATGGATATTTCCTCTGCCACCTCATGTATAAATACCCTAATTGAACTACCATGCCTCAGTATCTCCCCCTAGTGGAAGATACCAAACACACTCAGGGATGTGAGAAAGTGTAAAGGGCTGTGACAGTGAGCATTAAATTAATTAATTGGCAGCTATTTTGATAATGAGTAAAAAATTTGAGTAATATCTCAAGCAAAAGACCAAAACGTGATGGTCCCAGGTTCTCAAATGTGAGAATTTAGCTGCTTTTCTTGGACTTAAATCATGACAAATTGAACATTTGTGAGTTTAGGACTGTTTGTCAGATTTAAAAAAACATGCTTAACAACATAACTATATACTGTAGAATATTTTGATGGACATTTTCAGAGTTTTCTGATGTTATGTAAACCAAACAATTAATCAGTTAATCAATAATGAAAATAAGATGTAGCTACAGGCCTCTTGTGAAGTGAACTACCAGGCTTGCACCTTTGCATTTGATTGTAGCAACACTTCTGTGTGTTCGTGTGTGTGCACTGTTCTTTACAGGGAGATTAGGTTCCGTAAACGTGCCCAGTCTGCTGATGACGAGGGCAGCATGGAGCTGGCAGAGTCCCTCCAGCATCTCACACTGTCTGAGTTCCTCAAAGAGTATGTGTCTGTGTGTGTGTGGGGGGGGGTGTTGAGCTCCTTTCGCCTGATTAAGCCTGAACCGCCCAATATAAACCAACTAACCTTAAAAAGCCTATTGCTTTACTTACAGTATGACACATTTACCACCTACAGTAATAAACCACAATAAACTCCTCTCCTCTCCTCTCCTCTTAAGCTGTATTGTCTTTTAACAGTGCGCAGCAAAGTCTGTCATTGTCATTTTGCATGTCTCTAACATTCTACTAATTCTAATTTACTTTCACAGCACAGGGTTGCAGAGAATGAAGGCAATGTTTGACTAACAAAAGTTTCAATTTTGACTGCTTTCCCTAACATTTATTTTACCAGAGACTACACACTGCAAGATCAGATGAAATGATTATATGTTGGATGAACTACTGTATGTTGTATAACAGTCATATGCTTGTGTACTGATAAGCATATAAGAATATACAGCTGTACGTTTCACACTCCTATGGACCCTCTGCCTGCACCTACACAAGCCTGTCATACCTGCTTTTGTTGCCTTGTTTTAATTATAGAACACAAATGCAATGTAATGAATTGTACTGACATTATTTTAACCTTTAAACAGAATTGAAGAAGAGGAGTTGGATAAGTACAACATCCCCACCAAGGTGGAGTCAGAGAAGTACAAAGTCATTCGAACCTTCAGTTTTCTCAAGAGCAGGATGTCCAGTACACGCAACAAAACCAAGGTAAACAGTCCACACCTCTATTGCACTCCAGGTTGAAATTAAAAGGTTATTCATACATGATAAACAGGTTTCATTTATGATAAAGTGAAAGTACTGTTGTTTTTTTTTATCAGCTCATCTTGTCTGTCAAACTGTTTGTGTTTGAGATGCAAATCATTGATCATAATCATATCTCACAAAGTCATATTTATTGGGATTTTCATGAGCATTACATCTACACTGCATTTCCTGCAATAGATGAAAAGGTATGCAAAAGTTATGATACAAACTATAAACGGGAAAACCAGATAAATATTTTGAACGGCTAGATTTGGCCCGCATGCCACTATTTGCCTTCCTCTGCAGTACAGTCAAGCTGGCTTTACATGCTACACTAGTCTCTCTTTCCAGTTTAATAGCTTAAAAACACAATGGAGAATTTCCATTGAAGTGTGACATCTGAAGATGCAGGTGTGCACATGCTGGCTGGTTGAATTTGATATAACCATAGAAGTGTTTTTGGTATTGAACATTAAAACAGTTTTGTAAAGACCATAATACCAGGTCTCAGGTATGGAATGTGTGACTGTCTCTCTGCACCCTGGGGGACAGAACCAGGAAACGTTTCTGGGAATAACTCAAGGTCATAGTGACAGACCAAACATGGTGTCCAGCCTCTTTCCTTTTAATGATTAATCCCCTGTTGTTGAGTCAGCACAGAGACTGGAAGCTCTCTCCGACCTGCATCTGTTGTTTATGCCATGCTTCATTTCCTTGTCAGTGGACTTTCTTACAGTTTGGAAAAAGGCGGGGATTCCTTCCAGGCTCATTTATCTACTTTCACATGGGAGAGGCTACTCTGGAAACTTGACAAAGATCTTTACCCTCGGTGTATAGAAATATGACTTAAAGGCCAGCTTTGGCTTTGAGCTCATAGGTGTTGTTGTCAGTCACGCTTTATTTCTGTCTGTGCGGCCTCTTTGTTTACACCAATGTCTCTGATATGGTTTTCAAAGGGGAAGGGGAAGGAAAGAGAAGCCAAGGATAGGCAGCTGAATGGACATCGGTTTGCAACAGGGTCCTGTTTAGGCCCCAATGTGTGTGTGGTGTGTGACAAAGCGGTATCTGGAAAGGACCTGCTGCATTGCCCCAGTAAGTAAAATTTTTACTGCAAGAAGTTTACATTCATATTTTTTGTTAAATATTCGCATGCATAAAAAATGTTCTTTCTTAGGTTGTACTGCCATCATCCATAAGGGCTGTAAAGAATCTGCTCCCCCATGTTTGAAGGTGAGCGTTGTCCTGAAGTGTTAGGGGAAAGATGGTTTTAGCTGCTCGTCTCTATTGGAGCCTGTCCTTGAATCAGTTGTTTATACGCTCTAACCATCCTCTCTCATTTGTACTACTTAGAAACTTCAGGATAAATATGCCGTTGCCATGGTGAAGAACAGGACAGCATCTCTCCCACAGAGTGAGTTTACAAGATGAGGGTCAACGATCATGAACAGTTTTGTTTTGGGGCTCTTTTAACCATGTTGTGCATGAAATGTCCTGTTTGTAACATTTCTTTGCGGTTGCACTGGGTATGTTAGTGTCATGCAGGCTAATGTGGGGTTATTGTCGTATAGGGTAATTCTCTTTCGAAATCTTTCCCCACAGATTTCACAGTGAGAGACAGTCCTCCTCAGTGTGTGGTCCCCATCTCTACCTCTCTACCTGTCATGGCCCCAAAGGAGAAAAAGGACACTATGACCCAGTCATGCTCTCTCTCTGGAAGTTTCCCCAGCACTGACAGGTCATTCAACTCTCAGGCTTGCTAAATCACATAATATGATATGGTGATACTGATAGAAGTACTGGCTTTTTATTTTTATTTTTTTTGGTATTATTTGTGTTGTATTTTCGTTATACTTAACTGTACAGTGACAATAAAGCCTATTCTATTCTATTCTATTCTTCTATAATAATGTTCGTTTGATCTTCTCTTGGAAGCAGTCGGCTCAGTGAGAGTTCAGAGACAGAGTCTGATGCCATGAAGACAAGCAGCCATTCAGAAGAGCAGCTGCTGACTCCGATGTCCTCCACCTCCACAGACTCATCATTTGGAGAAGGTATAAGATGAATCTTCTTAGGTTTTCACACACTTGCATGGAAGAATACTCAAAAAGAAACAGATTGGTTTCCAAGTTTCCCATGGGTTTTATGTCCTCATGCACCCAAACACCCCTGTATTCCAACTTCCTGTTGTGATCAGCATAGCTCAGAAGATTGTCCAGTAATAGGAGGTAATGGAAACAAAAGGGAGAAAATGCAATGCCATGCGTCACAGTCCCTCCAAGTACTGTAAGTTACAAAACAGGAAATGGATGGAAAAACAAAGTGCTGTGTTGTGTATTTTAAAAAGTGACTTTCACCTACATTATGATTTACATTATAATACAATAAAAAACAAATATAAATGTATGTAGAAAAATTAGTCTTAGCACTGGGGACAAATGTGTTCTTAAACTGTTCATCATTTTGGGACGGAGCCAGTTGATAAGCATGTCTCTACATGCATGTCATGATAGAAACACTGTCAGTGAATTTAAAGTTGCTAAAATCAAATCCACATGATGCTGAAATATTCAGCGTAAAAATATTTACTTAAATAATGTCAGATAAAACAGTGATGAGCTATTGCATGTTTTGTAAGAATCACATTTCCTACTTTGAAATTCCATGAGAACACTGTGAAAACAAAATGGGCGTCCAGGTTTTCCACCAGCACTTAAACACAGCATGAATCTGGTGATCAGAGACTGTGAAAAGAGTCAAAATTCCTCATACTAATGTGACTCAATCCACATGTGTCAAGTGATCACAAAAAGGTTTTGATAATCAGTTCTGGGGATGAAACAGTAATTTGAGATGGGTGCAAGTAAAGAGCCCTGTGTCTTTTCAGTACAAGTTGAACTCTGATTAATGAAATTTAGATTTAGATTTTTTTTTGTCCTTTTTTTAACCCATAGACTGTGTGGACGCGTTTATCCAAAGTGACATCTCGGCCGATGCTGTGGATTACGAGGCGGAGTCGTGGAGTCTGGCAGTAGAGCACAAGTTCTGCAAGAGGCAGGAAAAACGATCTGTCAAGAGGCAGGATGTTATCTATGGTAAGCAGATGTCAGGATTGTGAAAGACGACCACTGGAATGTGTCGTTTTCTGCCAGTGTCAGTGTTTCATACACATGATTGCTGTAATCGCTTATAATCATTTTAAGATTGCTCTGATTCACAGACTCAGCTTTTTGGAGAGATATAACAAGATACATGCGTGTTTTTAAGTGACACACACCTCTGATTGCAGAGCTGATGCAGACTGAGCTTCACCACCTGCAGACGCTACACATCATGGCGGAGGTTTTCCGGCGAGGTATGAGGGAGGAAGTTCAGCTAGATACAGAAGCGGTGAAGCGGGTCTTCCCCTGTCTGGATCAGCTGCTCTTATTCCACCACGCCTTCTTCGCCACCATGAAGGAGCGGCGACGCGGCTCGGCCCAGCCCCAGGGACACAGGAACTACCTCATCCAGAGAATAGGAGACGTCCTGCTCCAACAGGTTGGTCCTCTGAGACCGCCCGTCTCTCAGGTGTAACTGATGGAAACTGGTGCAGATATGAATCACAGTGTGTGTGTATCCTTCTGCAGTTTTCAGATGAGAACGGCGAGAAAATGAAGCAGGTGTATGGAGAATTCTGCAGTCGTCATAATGAGGCGGTCAGCTTCTTCAAAGAGCTCCAGCAGCATAACAAGAGATTTCAGAACTTCATTAAGGTACTTGACATTTCCAGATCATCTTTTTTTCGAGTTTCAACCAATTCTAAAATAAAAGCATCACTGCCATACTTCTCAGGGAGATGTAACATAACTTGTGATGCTACTTTTTCAAGCAACAAGGTAATAATTCCTTGGTGAGACGGAGGGAGATCCCAGAGTGCATCTTGCTGGTAACCCAAAGGATTACGAAGTACCCAGTGCTGCTGGAGAGGATCCTCCAGTATACTCAAGGTAAGTTATCTACTGCCATCTGCTGGCAAAATTGGTCACTAAAGCCAGACTCCTGTCAAAACAGCACAAGTCACAGTATTTCAGTGGTAAATATACCATAAAAATATCATAGCGCATCCTTCAGTCTTCATGTGTTTGTCCTTCCTTGTCCCTCAGAAGAGACGGAGGAGCATGCAGATCTTTCAAAAGCCCTGGCTCAGATCCGGGAGGTGATAGCAGCCGTGGACTCACGGGTCAGTGAATATGAGCGGCATCAGAGATTACAGGAAGTGTGGAACCGCATGGAGAATCGCAGCTCGGCCAAGCTCAAGAACGGACACACCTTCCGCAAGCAGGACATGATGGGGCCGGGACAGATGCTCAAACACCAGGGCCTGCTCCTGTGGAAGACTGCCACTGGTCGACTGAAAGGTGAGAGACTGTTTTATTAATGTGTAATTTTTCCTTTTTTAACATGCAATGGAAATAAACTGGTGACGTGACAGTTTTTTTCCCTGTTTATATTAATTCCACAGATGTCCTGGCGCTCCTTCTAACAGACACACTCATCTTCCTACAAGAAAAAGACCAGAAGTATACATTTGCCACTGTGGTACGCTCACATTAATTGCATCGGGTTGATCTCAAAGAGACGAATACCCAGCTATAACAGTGATCAGAATGTTACACCCTATTACCTGTTTGCTTAAAGTGAATTATTTTATCTTGGGTCATTATCAGCTTATGCTAAGTAATATATTTCCTCGCTTTTAATGTGCTTCAGGACCAGAAACCTCCAGTCATCGCACTGCAGAAGTTAATAGTGCGAGAAGTAGCAAATGAAGAGAGAGGGATGTTTTTGATCAGCGCGTCATCCGCCGGCCCTGAGATGTACGAGGTTCACACGTCATCTAAAGAGGAACGGAACACTTGGATGAGGCTCATTAGAGAGGCTGTGGAGAGGTTTGTATTTGTCTTGTTTTATATATATATATGTGTATGTGTGTGTGTGTGTGTGTGTGTGTGTGTGTGTGTAAATGGAGGAAAAAGAGAATACTGAGAGCTGAATATTACATATGAAGATTTAACCATTTGCCTGCAGTTTTTCTGACCTTCTTTTTGTGTTGCCTCTGCTCAGCTGTCCAGAGGAAGAAGAAGAGTACACAAGTGAATCTGAAGAGGAGAAGCGAGCTGCTGAGGCTCGCATTCACAAGATCCATAAGTTACAAGGTACTTGGCAATGTGACTTTATTCATTACATTTTTTTCCTCATAATCTTGAATATTTATTACTCCTGAGTGAATACTTCATTTTGCTTAATCCTTGAACAATGTGAACTTGTTTATCAGAGAGTCTGACGAGCCAGGACCAGCAGATCTGCTCCAGCCTGGAGGAGAAGCTGCAGATTTACACGGAGCTCTCTGCTCTGAGTGGGAGGGCGACAGACACGTCGGCGGTCGAACCGCGACTGCTCGTCCAGCCGCATTCAGAGGAGCCGCCCCAGGCCGCCGTGCTGCTGGCTGCAGCTCTGCAAGAGGGTGAGACATTTGACATATATGGTACACTGCATAAACAAACAGGTTTAAAGTGTGGTATTGTTTTTTTTGACAACATAAACAAAAATGTGAGATTGAAATTATTATCATTATCAAAAATGTGTGTGATTGATATTGTGGTTTATTTATTGTAATAAATAATATATTTATTAATAGTATTTTTTCCAGTACTTATAGTTAATGTAATTGTCTTAAGATAAAGTTTCTCAGTCTCTCCATTAATTAAATTTCATTGACAATTGCAGTCCATCCATGCAGTCCATATTTTAAAGAGATATTCATCATGTGGGATAAATTTATCTGGGATTTTTTGCTCAGGTACAATGTAACAACAGAGCAATCGACTTTTATTCAAAATAACTTAATAATCTCTTAAATAAAGGATGAACCCTGAAAATATGAAAATTGTCATTTATTACACTGACTGGTACTGTCTATGAGAACCCCTCTATAGAAATTTCCATTTTGGAATCACAAAATAAAACAAACAAAACTCAAACCCACAAAATTAAAAAAAAAAAAACCTTAAGCACTTGAGCCAAGCCCAGTTACACACTTTTGTTGTTTTTGTTTTCCAGCTGAAAACCTTAAAGCCACGTTGTCGTCCAAGGCCCGCTCTCCATCCAGTCACAGCCCGGACTCGGACACAGACTCTGTGTTTCCTGTCAGCCCTGCTGCACTTGTAGAGCCCCCCTCCGATTCTTCGGAGCCCTCACCTGAAAACCCTGAGGCCAGTGAGGGGAGTTGGACTGAGGCGGTAGTCCTTCAGTCCCCGACTCACTTGCAAAAAATGGACACAGATGACATTGATATTAAGGTACAGCACAGATCCTTGATGTATAAAATGTATTTAGCGTATAGCAATCCCTGCTTGACCTCGTGATAGAAATTGAAAATTAAATAGGTTGTTTGAGTTAAATATTGATGCAGTAATATGATGTAATGTTTTCCCCATTACTGTAGTTGTGATGGTAGAGATACAGTGGTATTGCAGAGGTATTATAGGTCATTACAGCCTCTTACAGCCTGCATCTTTCCATTTCTTCACAGATGTGTGGCTCAAGATTGCCAGCAGTTGTTTTAATAATTCAGCACAGTCTATTAGAATTTCATTTCAGTCTTAATGTGATGAATCATTGATAAGCTCATAATAAAGGAAGAAGTCCATTTATCCCCCAAAGGTATTGTGTCATTAAAAATAGATATGGAGACTCATTCCAGTTACCGTGCCACAGTTGTGCTACCGTTTGCACCTTTTTGTGAACTGTGAGGTAAATGACTCTGATAAGAGAGAATCATTTTCTTATCAACAGCTGAGAGATAATTCAACCCTAAGCAGTCTGGGAGGATATCATGTAGCCTCAAGGGGGCGCAAATGCTTCATGAATACAACTTTAAATTCTGGCTCCACTGCCATGAGAGGGAAATATTCTGAGTTCCCGTTAAACACATACATTTGATTAAATGAAGATTGAATTGATTAAGTTAATCAGCATGTTGTGTGTGATTTTGTCCATTAACAGGTTGCTCAAAGTGTCCAAAGCCTGACCCAGTTACTCTACAGTCTGCAGGTGGGTGGATTACTCAGTATACAGTTATACAACCACCAGCTACTTTTTGCCTCTCTTGCAGCCCTCATCTGTATTATCATCCAGTCAGCAAGTCAACAAACAAACAAAGGCCCCTATGTACTCGCTATGAACAGACACATGCTATGTTAGCATCATACTGGGTTGAGATGAAGGCTTTAGAGTGCCTGCACACTCCAGTTTCAGTAAACAGAGCTCCAGTTTCAGTAAACTCAGCTGTTTGAAGCCAAAGGTACCGAGCTACAGGAGAGAGGATCTAACTGATCTTTTTTCTGCCGAGAGGCATAGGATGGTCTTTTGTGTCACTATGCACCCACTCCTCTTTGGTATAAAATGTAAATTTGTGTAGAGAGAACGTGTGCAGGTGCGTGTGTGTAGATTTGCATGAGGATATGTGTGAGCGCACCCTTGCCTATCTGTGTAGGCTTGAGAGTTTTGATCACAATGGCATTTTCATATTCAAAGTTCTGTATCCCCTTCTTGCCTATGATCCTGAAAACCACATTTCTGCCAGTGGCGGTTGGATCATTTCACCGTGTAAAGAAATGCTGTTCCATTAACGCATAAAATGTCAGGGCACCCTGCAGAGCCTGATTGTAATTTCTGTCATATTTTGCCATTCAAATCACCTTATCTTACGACCTGTTGTGAGGATGTACCTGTTGTATTTAAAGTGTTGGTTGAGCCTTTGCATTTTCACCAACCCCATCTCTGTGCCCTTCCCTCTCCGTGCCAGGCTGCGGTGACCATCCAGGACAGCTGCTACGAGGTCCAGAGGCTCCTCCTCCGAGAGACCGGACGCCCCTCTCCACGCGCTCAGAGACTTCACCTCCCGAGCGTCCGCGGCAACACCCTGCAAGAGCAGGAGAAGCAGCGCAACCTGGAGAAGCAGAAGGAGGAGGTGGCGGCGGCTCAGCGGCTCCAGGACCGACTGCGCCTGGAGAAGGAGCGCTGGGAGCGGGAGTGCCAGGCCAGGGAGAGCCAGCAGGGGGAGCAGGAAAGCAGGCTGGAGGAGAGGGAGAGGCAGTGCCACCTGGAGGCCGAGAGGCTGAGGCGGGAGAGGGAAGAGCTGGACGAGCAACTGGAGGAGTACCAGCAGAGCCTGGAGCGGCTCAGGGAGGGCCAGAGGAGCGTGGAGAGGGAGCGCGAGCGCCTGGAGAACCAACAAAAGCTTCTTGAGACCTGGAGGCACAGCCGGCAGAGGAGCCTGCCCACTGTGATTCCTCACATGGTCATACCTCTAGATGGTCAGCAGGTAGGGGGGATGATCACAACTGACACAAGAGACAACTGTTTCTTCAGACTACAGATTTTAAAATAACCTTTACATGTAGTCTGATTGGTTGAGAGCTCGGTAATCCTTCTGACAAAAGCTCTTGACCCTGATACCAGTGTGATGTAGATATGCAGTGTTTGTGGAGTATTTCTTGGCTAAAGTCATTAATGAGAAGCGTTTCTCAGACAGCGATCATCCTGAGTTATGTTGGTTCACTCATTTACACAGAGCAGCTCAATCCCCTCTTGATGTACGACCTGCGATAATGAGAGCAATTTCAGCATCATTTGTCTTAGTGCTCCAGCAGCTCTACTCACCAATAAACATCTTAATGATTGATGATAATTAAACCGTTGCAAATAAAAGCTCCGACAAAATAATTAAAACCAGAGGCGCACGGCCCGAGAAACCAATCAATCGTGTCCGAGAGGACTTAAATTATCGACACTTTGTTTGAAAAGCACTACAGTGAAATGCCCCACCACCCCTCATCCCCCGCAGCTGGAAGGCATGGAGGATAAAGGGTGTACTGTTCCCCGCGCCCTTTAACTCTCACATGGTGCTTCACATGGAAAAGCAGCGGTGGTGAAAAGAATATAGCACATTTAGCCTCTGCAGGGTACGGCTTTGTGCTGCTCAGTTCAGCAGGTGTGACTGTTCAAAAGACGCACACAGAGCACTTGAGCAGACAGACAAATGAGCAGACTCCTGTTACAATCTCCCCCCCCCCTCATTAATTTACACACCACCTTTGGGCTTTTACAGGCCAGACGCAATGAGGCTTTTCTGGCTTTTTGCGGACTTATTTATTTCTGTTCATCTGTTTTAGTCAGTGAGGAGGCCACGTTAATAGCAGTGGTCTGACAAAGGCGTGCAGAGGCAGTGGAGGTCCTAATGTTCCCCCTGCTAATGTTTTAGCCAGAGGCAGCAGTTCACAGGGTCAGAGACAGATCGAATGACGTACACACACTCACACACTCTCTAGCTCTCAAGTCCTTTCTAATTAGCTGTGCTGCTTCAGCTCGGCAGTGGAAAGGCCATGTTGATGTGAAGATGGGAGGAGGAGACAGGGGGTATTAGGAGAGGATAGGAGGAGAGTCTGTCACACCTTTCACCAGACATTAAAGGGTCGGTTCACACATTTTTCCCACTTACCTCTTGCTGCACCTAGCTGTGCATTTTTAGTTCTATTTCCCTAAGGTTTGAGATGTCCTTCTCTAAAAGTGTTGCCCTGACACCTATCCAATGTGCCTTTCCATTGCTCAGGATAATCCACATAACACCAGTCTAGATTTTATGGGAACTGCTTTCCACAGAAGAAACGGTCCCTACAAAAATAGAATAAGTAATTTTTCAATGCTGTGAGCACCATAAACAAAATTCCATTCATTTCCTTTATATTGGAGGTGGAGGCAGATAAAATCAAAATGACTGATAGAAAAACAAGAGTGGGTAAGTGGGCAAAAAAGAAATTTTGTAATTTGGGTGAACTGCCCTTTTAAATGAATTTTAATGATAGTTTTGGTGAAACTGATATGAAGTAAGTTATATAATGTACCTCCTGATCCCTGATGCAAATCCATCAGTGTAATTCAAAGGTGCACTGTTGAAAGGTTTCACAGGTGTAGAAACCACTCAGAATTTATGTCTCATCTCTCAGCTCTGTTGCTGAATGTGACTGCGACTGTGACATTTGCTTGCTCGCTCCCTCAGGACCCACCACCAAGTCAGTCAAGAGACCATGCAGGTAACGGCTCCATGTTTGTGAATGAGGCAGCGTTCGCCAGCACCAGCATCAATAACCGTCACGTCCACCACAAAAGAAATGACCCCAGCGCACACAACTGTCTCAACACCCTGCTGGCCAGATCCAACAGCAGACAGCCCCCCGCAGCTAAGACCCCCCATAATCCACACTCAGACTCCCAAGGATGGGTGATGGGGACAGGGCACCTCTACAGCCCTGCAGGAAGGCTGGGGCTGCAGCACACACCCAGTGGTGAGAATTTCTAAGTTCATGTTTTATCATCTGTAAAATGTCAGAAATTAGGAGGTTAAGGTTTCTGAAATCCAAGGTGACATCTTCAGATATCTTGTTTTGTCCTACCAACAGTCCATAATTCAAGCCATTGTGTAAGACTCTGTGTCCCAACCTTGTTGGCTTGTGACTAAAATAAAGCAGTATTCACCTATCAATGACAGGTGTCTGTCCATAAGTCATAATCATTTATATATCAGTATCAGACTCAATTGATAAAAAAGAATACTTTTACTGAGCAGATCTCTGGAGACCACTGCCTCGATTGGTTGTGTTGTTTGTGTCATTGTGTGACTTGTGTGGTGAAAGAAGTATTCAAGTCCTCCACATAAGTAAAAGCATAACACAGTAACACAAACAAAGTAATCAATCAAGGCAGCAGTATTCCAGCAACTCCTTTGTTCTCCTCTACAGTTACTGTTTTTATCAGTGGAGTCTGGTAGCAATGTAGCAATGTTTGGACATACTTTGGAGTGAAGAGTTGCCCTTTGGATTACATCGCAGCAGCACTTCACAGTTGCTGGTACACCAGATTTTCGTCCTTATCAATCATTTACACCCAAAAACATGGGAACATAAGGCCCAGGTTCAGAAACACCAGTGTTATCCTTCAACTGCATTAATTTCCATATTAATAGGTAAAAGCTTTTGTTTTGTTTTAAAACTATTATCTTTGCTCTCAGATACCATCTGTGATTGGAAGTAAGATGGCATGGAAATATCCACTTATGAATGCATCAAGTGGCTCGGTAACTCATTTTCATTAGTGGTTATGTTTAATATCCTGTATCTTAGTGGTAATGGTACAGTACCACTCAGCTCAAGTGGCTCCTGCATGGAACAGAAGTGCGCTGTTATCATCCTGTGTCTGCTGCTCAACGCAATTGAGAAATCTGCTACCTGTGAGAATGTAAACAAACTCTCTGCCTGCACTGGTTTCATCCATAATGTGAGAGCATACCACACACACACACACACACACACACACACACACTCTGCTGTCAAGGCTGTATCCCTGGTGAGGCCTTGTCTGTCCTTCCTCTCAGTTAATCAGTGTCTCCTGACAAAGAAACCACCCCCTCCTCCTCACCACCTCCACCTGCACCAACAGCGAGGGCCCTCGCCTGCCAAAGGAAAAGAAAATCAATGGTTCCTCTATCTATTGACTGGCAGGGCAGACAACAGCATGTGAATCACAGTTCACAGGCGATGGCTGACTGATTGGGACATCGATCTAAAAAAAATCTTTACAAAACTCATTACAGCATGACTTGTCATCGCATCAGGTGAATGTGGGGGGACTGAGAGATGTAGACGAGTATTAATCTGTGTTTCACTCGGGGAGGTGTCAGCTACATTCTCACATTCGCCCGTCCCCGTTCCTAATCCATTCATGCACGCGCTCATTTTGATATTCACGGCAGGCGGAGAAAATAACAGGTTACATGTGACTTGTCCCTTAGCCCTCAGTGTTAACTGCACCTCATGCTGGTATTGTTAACCAGCCATTGCACAATCTCCTCCTCATTGATCAGCTTATTAACCTTTCCTCATTATTGAGCACACACAGGCCCCAGTGAAACCTGAGTCACTTGTTAACAAGCCGGGGGTGTATACTTCGCCACAGTCTACAATGCAGGGCGCGTTCCATCTGACATCTACCCACAATGCATTGCTCAATGGATCCAATGATGGCCTGCAATGAAATAATCTTAGACACTAGATAAAATTCCCAATCCACATAATTTCCTGTCAGATATAAACCTCTATAAGGAGTCATCTTAGTATTTTACATGCAATCCAGATTTTTAAAAGCTCCTCCACAACCACATGGTGGATCACACACTGTCTGGTATGTGGAGGAACTTGGTGTCTCTTTTTTCCTGTTAAGAAAAGGAATCTCTTTCAGATGCAAATTCTCCATTGTGCTGCAAGTCACATGAATCAAAAATACTATCTCACTTACCTCTCATCCTCACCTGAGCATTTGAAGATTTTTTTCTCATGCGCACACACACACACACACACACACACACACACACACACACTTTTTTCATTCAGTGGATTTCCATAATTTGTTCCTGCACAGTGTAATCTTGGGGAACCAGTTGGATGGAATTTTCTGAAATGACGCCTCATCTGATGACTCGTATCAGGTTTTTGTTGCTCACCTTTTCATACAAAGGATGAGAGCATCGTGAGTAGGCTGAGGAAGAAAAGAGATGAAACTGGTGTTCTCTACAGTATGCAGATGAATTCATACCTTGTATAATGTGCTGCATTATGCACAAACCTGCTTTGTGACTATGTGAGAAAGCGTCATGCTGCACTAATCATTATTTTACTCAACTCTCACTTTTAGCTTTTTTATCCCACCAGGGCAAGAAATTTGCCTTTGTCTGGCCAATCATGACAATAAACACAGGAAAAGCCATATATGCAGTAAAAAAAAAAATAAGACATTCCACATCACATATCACACATACATCAGTATAAGTGCAAATGTTGAAACAACTTAATGAAATCTCCCAGCATGGGGACATTTTAGTTGTTATAACAAGCCTTACCAACTTGCTTTTATTTGCCAGTATCAGGTCATCAAATCAGACCCATACATTAAACACAGATGTTATTGGGTTTCTCACTGTGACATTGAAATTGTCTGAGCAGTTTGTTGTCAGTGTACAGTACTGTATGTTCCCAGATACGTTGCCTGATACTGGGACACTGATTTTACAAGTCAGTGTCTATTTACAGGTGTTGGGGAATCGTACTGCAAATGTGAAAAAGTTGTATAAAGTCTTTTGTGGGTCTAGATAGAGCTGTGTCAAAATCTGTTGAACTGCCTCAAGTCACGTCTCTTGAGCCATTGTCAGTTGGGTCTGAAGACTTTAAGTTTAGAATTTAAAAAATCTGTTTGGATATGTTTAGTTCAAAAGAATTGTACGTATCACACCTCTGCAGTAGTAGCCAGTAGTAGTTTGAGGCTACATTAGTAGCTATCAGCACAACATATCCAGATCTTTGACCTGAAGTGTCCATCATGAGGAATATACACCTCTTGGCTTCTGTTTCAGTTCAGTGAGTGGAACTCTGGAATACCTGCAGAGGTAGCTGTTGCTCACTGTTAAGTTACATTTTGTTGCTTTAAAATTAGGTCCTATATTTTATCAACATTGTTTAGCAGGAAGTTAGATTTAGACCGTTCTTCCTACATGGATCCCTGAGCAGAATAATCAGAGTTTCCTTAAAAAACAGACCAACTAAAGCCATATCACCAGCCAAGCATTACTATCCAGCACTTGCATTTCATTGGTGTACACAGAAAAAGACTCATTCAGAGTGGGGGGCTGCATTCAATACAGTCATTAGTGTTTATGTCTTTTTTTCTAAACTCTTCAAATGTTATGCAGCCCTAGCATTTTCATCTTTTATTGCTTTCTTTAAATGTCATCCATTTGCGGTCTGTGTTGTAACATATTAATAATGCTAAAATCTTGGAGAAAGCTCTTTTACAGAGACTGCGTGTTTTTATCATCTGGCTGCTCACTGATGTCTCATCTATCAGAGGCCAGGCCTATATGGTGGCTAACAGAGCCACTCTAACAGACTCTTATATAATTAATCAAACAGAGACACTTTCCTACAGGGACACAATGAGGCAATTTATAGTTCATGCCATCTGTTACCATGACAGCGCACCTGCCCTAATGCTAGACAACACGAGCCACGCACACAAATGGAAGAATGCAAACACCACACACACACACGGACACATTATCAACTAGATACCACCCACAAAAACACATTGTCTTTCATATCTTAATTAATTGAATAATGATGTTATTGATCCTCTAAGGGATATACGCTTATTATGAGAAAAAGTATGCCTGAAGCTGCAGATATAATATTTTGCTCAAACAAACCTCACACACATCTTGGTTGTTCATCCCTCCTCATTTCTAGTCCCTGGTTTCCTCATCTGCTCTTGTCAGCCATCAAGTGTGCGGAGGCAGGTGTTATCGAATCCGGACCATGACGATTGATTAGGTTGACAAAGATAATGATAAAAGTGACATCTCTGAGTAGAGACGGGGAATGATGGATATCTTGAAAATCTTTTCGTTTTCACTTTCCCTCTCATGCTCCAGTGCAGGAGAGAGCAGCAGGGCTGAGCTGCAGCAGCTGTGGCTGATCTATATGCTGTTAGTGATGAGAAGAGTGGGCTAAACAATTAGACTGAGCTCATTAAACAGTGGCTACATAGCCCATCCTGGTGATTATTAATCAGTGGTTACTAAATGATGAAGTCTCTTTAGTTTTAATTTGGTCAGTGTATTATCAGTGTCAGTTGCTGCATTGCTGCATTTCCTCCACAGTATAATAATGTGGTTTTTTGTTTTTGTTTTTTTATGCGTCCATTCAGATCATAACACTCACAGCTACATCAGGGAGACCTGGTCGTCAACAGCAAGTGGAACTGATCCGTACCCAGAGTTCCCGCATCCCAGTGACCCTCGGCTGGACCTCAGTGCACTGGTTTCCTTGGAGACTGACAGCGGTGGGGAGGAGGGCAGGGAGGAAACCATTGTGTACCTCTGAATATTGATAAATAACAGACTCTAAAAAGTCATCCCAGCATTTGGAGGAAGATAAAGACATTCACGAAGTACCAGAAAACAGGACTGGGTCGGGGTGGCTGAAAGCAGAGAGTGTTTGCCTGTAAAAAAAAAAAAAAAAAGGGTGGGGGGGGGGGTGTATATTTTGTCTTTTTTGTGAAGTGGAGAGTTACTGGAAACACGGAGAGAGAAACTGAGATAAAGAAACTGAGGCTGTTTCAGGCTCAGTCTCACATGTGTCATGCACCTTAGCTTGAGGCAGCACTGGGTGTTCAGTGTCTCCTCATTTTCTGTTTGTGTGTGTGTGTGTGTGTGTGTGTGTGTGTGTGTGTGTGTGTGTGTGTGTGTGTGTCTGTGTGTCTGTGTGTCTGTGTGTGTGTGTGTGTGTGTGTTTGTGTGTGTGGTCTTTATTGTCTGCCTGGGTCCTTGCAGCCACACCTTTCCCCCTATTTTCTTCCTGCTGTCCCTCCCTTACTGCCTTCCTTCCTCAGGTCCCACATATCTCATCTCTCCTGCTCTATATTTATTAAATTTACCACAGAGGGAGAGAAAGCATATACCCAATATCAGAGATGGGATTTTCATAAAGTGATGGCAGAAGAATGACAGAAAATAAAAAACAATAGACTATGAGTCTACAGCCGAGCATCTCAGGCTGCATCTCTCTAGCGGGTGATTGTCTTGCCATGGAGAAAACCCCTCTTTCATTTATCAGACAGGCTGTGTTTATGTACAAGCCGAGCATAACGTGAGGCACACAACATTACTATTGAAAGATGAGGTGCGACAGTGTCAGTACCACATTTTTCCAACCCACTGCCTGTAGCCATCATCCATTTCTTTTTATCTGAAGCATGTTTTTCTTGTTAGGCAGAAATAAGCGCAGATGTGGGTTTAAAAAAGATGTTGCAGCTGTGCTAATATGTCAGTTTTATCAGAGCGTAGCTATTCCACCACAAAAAGCCTGAGAAAGCATCTTCTGAGCACATCTGTTCCTGCAAAATGTACAAGGAAGTTATGGTACAGGAAGATGAACTCAGGAAAAATGGAATGGGCCAAACTAATTTAAACACATTGTAATTATGTTACAACAATTCTAATCATAATCTCTGATGACATTTTTGGTTTTGTTCTTCTGTTTCGGCTTCATTTTTAGACATGCAGTTATCATGCTAACACTAAACTAAGCTGATGAACATGGTAAAAATTGTATCTACTAAACATCAGCATGGTAGCATTGCCACTGAGACCATGTTAGCATGCTGACATTAGCATTTAGGTCAAAGTGCAATTGTGTGTCAGTACAGGCTCACAGAGCCGCTAGCATGGCTGTAAACTGTACACTGTCTGTTGTTTTTTATTTTCTGTCTTTCTTCTGTCATTATTTTATGAAAATCCCTTCTTTACCATATCTTAGTTGTAAAGGGTGGAAGATGTTACCCTGAAATTACCTTTGCAAGCAGACAGTTGCCCTGTACCTGAGGCTTAACACTAAACTACTACACTTGAAGATTCATGTTGTAAATTTACTTATTATCTCTCGCATTTTTGTGTAAAGAGGTCCCTGTGCCAATCCTGTACTTTAGGTGTCTCTCTATAAAAAATTAATTGGTTTAATTACTGTTGTAGTCTCTTAATGGGACAATAAGGCAGTGGCAGTATTTCGATGTGATTTTAGTACCATGTATATATGTTTGTGCTTTTATTTATTTATTACAGTACAAAAAAGTTTTTAAAGTTCTACAGTGCTTTGTGAAGGGTTGTGTTGTATAAAAGTGTACCTGTGTAAACTGATGAACAGGTGTGTTTTCTTGTTGCATTCTCGTGTGTTATATTTCCAGACAGCTGTATTGATAAAAATTTCTTTTATTGAACTCGAAATAGCGCTTTGTTTCTCTTTAGGCTATTACATGGGGCTTAGTGAGGATGTCAATACAATAAAAGAGCAGACTGGTTGAAACACAAACACAATGTTCAGCTCGAGTACAAATATCACTTCTGTTTTTATGTCCTTGCTCTGCATGTGAAGCAGTGTCAACAGATGTGTGAGCCGAGCTGCACGTTCAGTCGCCAGCAGTGACAGGTGGTAGACCAGGTGCATGAATGTCAGTGATTTCCTGTCCGACTGCACCTCTGAAGTGCAATCACAAAAACCACATCAGTGGTGGATGAAAGCGATATGTTGTGTAGCAACAGACAGCCTTGTAGCTAAACTGGGTGGCCAGTTGTGAACACAGTAAGACTATAAAGATTCCTAACAATCAAAGCGTTAAAACGTTAAAAATAAAAACAGACTCCTCAGTTGCAGCTCCCAGGCTCTCCTCCCTGACAGCAGTAATGTAATTCATATGCTCCACCTGTGTGTTGTGTGTAGCATGTTGCTCCTTCCCTTTTCGACAGAAGAGCAGATGCCTGAGATCAACAGGGTCTCTGCTCTACCCCCAATATGCACCTTATTATTTCACCAAGGTGCAAACACCCACTCTATTTCTTGTTAGATACTTTTTTTATAGCTAATTACATTTTGCATAATTAACTGTAATTAATCTAATTAATCTTAACCATCTACAAGCCATCAAAATGTGCCAACCTTTTCTGATGATTTTGAATACCTAATGTCTATTATTTGTGTTGATTCTGACTGTATATTCCTCAGGGATATTAATATTCATTTTGATAATTCCAAATGCAGTGGTGTTTTTAACAGGAACCAATAGACAGGGTAGAACCAAAGAAGTCAGAGAGAATGCATTTAATTTTTCATAAATTCTACCTAAAACCTGTGTGCTTGTGTTTTTCTTCTTCTTTATGTGTGAAAGGACAGATTTTAGAGTATGTATATTTCTTTTTATCAAACAGAACTAAATGTCTTAAACCCAGAACAGAAGCCTCCAGGCCTCTCAAGTCATGTAGGACTGCTTTGCCTTCAAGTTTTAAAACAACACAGTGGAGCAGCAGTTAGTTTCTCTGCACCACAAATCTGCAACAAACTTCCAGGAGATCTGAGAACTGCTCCAGATCCAACCTCTTGGAAATCAATATTTTTGTGTTTACCACTGCTTCACTAAAGCCGGGGCTATTTTTGCACTGCAACCACACTATAACTTTAATTATTTTGGCTAATATTCTGTTTTATTTTATATAATTCCATATTATTAAGAGCTAGTTTATTTTACTTTGATTTTCAGCAGTGCATTTTCATTCCTTATGTAAGCATGCTGTGCTGCCTTGCCTTTCTCACTCAAATCTTTTACACTGAGGAGCATATGGAGATATGGTCAGACCTCTGTTTGATCCTCTTTTCACTTCTGGTAGCCTTTCAGAGATCCATTATACTTATCACCTTTGCTGTTAAAATGGAGATTACACTCCACTCCATCACCTCCTTTTGAGCCTGTAGTGAAAAACCTCACCTAATCAGTTTTGAAAGACTCTGCACGCTTCAGTGAGCAGTCACTTTTGCCAATCATCTTATGGACCACATAGTTTCATATAATCCAAATCTTCCTGTGTTTTATGTACGTCTGCAGTTATAGAGCTCTGGTTGAAGGGAACCTGTCAGAGGTACCAAACAGCTGTTTGAGGATTGAATGTTTTGTGTTTGTGTGCAACAAAGAAAGGTGGTAAAAAGGTGCGATAAGAGCAGGGAAGCAGAGAATTATACCACGACACAAGCCTTTTGTATGCATGTCACGGAGAGTGTGTCTGTGTATGTACCTGTCTGTTTTGTGTTTGACAGGTGTTATTGCATATGCAGTCACTTGTACTCAGATGTAAATGCCAGTCGGCCATCTGGATATTTCCCAGTCTCTGATATCATTCCCTGGTGACATTACAAAGACTTTTCATTTCCTGATAACTTTACAAAGTTACTGATTCAGATCTCTTTGCAGTCTGTGAACAGTGGAGCCAAAAGTGTAAATACCCTTAAGTGATTTTTTTTATTCTTTCAGTAAACCATACACCCTGCACATTTCAATTGAAATAGTGTTAAATACTTAATAGCTTTTTAGCACTTCCCTCCCTCGGCTTCAGTCTGTGTGGATTCAATAATCAGATCTTGTTCTTTTCTCATTACACTGTACAGAAACCCCAGTACTGTAGTGGTCTCTGTCTGTCTCCTCTAGTTGTTTTTTAATGACCCCTGTGGAAGGTGACCAATAACACCAAAGGAAAAACCGATAAAGGGGAAACATATTATCGCTGAGTCATCTGCCCGGGTGAAACACGCATTGCTACAGCCTCTCCCAAGGGGAAGTGTAATGATTTCTGTAGGCGCGTAGAATAAACCTGCCCAACCCAAATATAAATAATAGCCATTAAAGCTTATCCCAGCGAGGACTGCTTTCATGAGAAACCTGAACAATATACAGCATATATACAGGTTATTAGATTTCTTGCAGGGAGAAATATAGTGACAGGTTAGACTCAATATATATACAGACTCCTAGAGGTGAAGATCTACGATGGTTGTAACAACTTCCTATGTGTTTGTTTGACTTTCAGTACTTTACCAGGCTTTCTCTATCGGTGTGTTTGGTGGTACTTAATATTTCAGTTTAAATTTAACAATCCTTATGACATGTCTTTTCAGCCTTTGCACTCTTGGCAAAGGATGCAGCCTTAGTTTTGAAGTGACATTTTAAGTGACACGTCCTTTCATCTTTGCTTTTGACCCCGCTTTTTAATTGGTCCCTCTCACCACGTCCCTTCAAGTCACAATCATCTCCTGCAGCTGCGTCAAGACCAAGTGCATCGCTGTTTATCCCCAAATAAATGCTAATTACAGCACTTAGACATTTGACAGCTTCAATGTCACAACCACAAGTCCGAGCCTCAAAGCAATGGCATAAATGTCAGATGGGACATTGTTTTATATGTCACTGTAGGTTAGAGTAGGGCAAGTTACACCATTTCTAGACACTCCTCAATACGCCTGGGAAAATTAAATGTGTAATTTCTTTGTTCATGACTTAAATACATGTTTGCATTTCCAGTTGGCTCTAAAGTGATATTATAAGCAGGGTCCTGTATTAAAATAACAACAGTTTGGCTGCTTCTCCTTTTGTCCGAACATCAAGAGTCACATAAATTTAAAGAGGCCCAGAAACAGTAACTGATTTTTCCAGCAGTAAGCAGTAAGCCACAGTAGGACAGAATGGTTGGCTGGGAAGTAAAGAATAATGTGTGTGATAAAAATAGATTTAATTTAGGATTTATATACCTTTAAACTGTTAACTTTGGTTCACGCAAAACATCCGTGTTTGTTTGCTTTTCAGATATTTCCATGTTACACAAGGCCAAGCTGAATGTATCAGGGTTTTGGGGAAAACACATCCATCAGCTGGTGAGAGTTTTGACTTGGATGTTGGTTTTATAAGCTGGAAAATGGCAAATATGTTCCTTCTGTGTGACGTGAATGCAGGACTAATTGGCTTGCCAGCATTATTATTATGAGACTGCTTTGCAAATTTCAACTAGCCCGCATACAGTAAGTCTCCTGCATTCTATGGCATAAAAGTTCATCAGCAATTTTTATCAGTATGTTTTGTTTTTAACATTTATGCAGGCCCCCACTCCAAGCAAACAGCTTCATGCATACTGCACATATCCATCATCCAACATTAATGTTATAGTAATGATTATTCGGCTTCATAGAAATACTGACAAGGCACTTGTCTGCCACATCTGAGGTAATTCGTTACAACCGCAGCTGAACTCACATAAACACATTCATACATTTATAGATATCCATGTAATGTAAAAGTGGATGATAGTAATTATCTTCAAAATGATTAACAGAAATACTGATACAGCACTTATCTGCCACATCTGAGGTACATCTGCAGCTGAGAGCATCACTGCAGATGAAGCTGAAACAGGATGAAATGACACATGGTTTCACTAAAAGCAGAGACAAACAAGTCAAGTCAGTTTTATTTATATAGCGCCAATTCACAACAGAAGTTATCTCGAGGCACTGTACATATAGAGCAGGTCTAGACCGTACTCTTTATCTTTATTCTCCCTCACTGTAACACACAAGCAAAGATTTCTATTTCTCCTATTTGCTCTAGGTTAAAAACTGTCTACTACTACCTCCTCTATACGCTTGTTTGTTAAAATATCTACTTGCATTATTGCTAACTGGACAACCTTCCAATTTTTCTTCTTGAATTGAGATAATGAGTTTGAAGATAATAGTATCTGTCACACCACCTGTTAGAGGCATTTCTGAACAGTGTATCATTTTTCATGACGTGTTGTTTCTGTAGACATGTGTTCACCGCCTGCCGTCCCTGTCAGCACTGCTCCATTCGTCCTGTCATCAGTGCCATCAGTTGTGTATGTGTGTGTTAGTCTGTATGTGAAGGAGAAAAGTGTGTTTAATCATGTGTGTGTGTGGTTTGGTCATCAGCTGTGTGCAGCCCACAGCCTTTTCAAAAAAAAAAAAAAGAAAAAAAAGGGAGAGATAATGTTTTCCTAATTGTGACTAAACCCAGGGTGGCCATTTTTAAATGCCTCCTTTAGTTGCTGTCTTGGTGGTTTTGCACTGGGAGGAGGTGAGTGGTCTTTCAGGCATACTGATACATGCCAAAGACCCATACCTGTCAGCACTCGAGGAGTGTGTGACATTTGTGTGATGGTGTTCGTGAGAGCATGGGGATGAGCTGTTCACTATGATCCTGCACCGTGACAGTGGGGTAATCCTCAACAATAGGCTCACTCATTAGCTCAACCCACCCACCTGCTTTTCAATAGGACTCTCATTTTCCTTCTTTGTCCTCCCAAATTATAGTGGACTGTCAGGTGTCCATGTGTTGTGTGTGTGTGTGTGTGTGTGAGCAAGAGGCAGTATAAGTACTGGGTAATGAATAATGGATAGATAGGGTGTTGTGTGCAGGTTATAGGATAAGTTAATGTAGCTTAATCCATGTTTACTGAATTCTCAGAATGTTTCCTACAGGCAGAATAACCTACCAGATTTGTGAACTTATCTAACTTGTTTGGAATGACTGAGGTGCGATCAGATCTTTAATCAGTGGATAACCAATCATAGCCAATACATGTTATGATAACATGATAACATTATTTTACTCAAATCTGACAACATTGCTGCAATGAAACATTTCATTCTTATAATCAAAGAGGTTTTAAGGCTCAATTTTTTCTCTAAACCATTTAACTTAAAATGGCAAATGAGAGCATTCGAAATTCACATAAAAATCCCTCACTGGACAGGCACAACTGTGGCAATGCTACATTCATGTGAATGGATCAGAAGGGTGGGAAAGACTTCCATGTTAACAACTCATGAGCATTCAAGTCACTTGTGCAATTACGGGGTTGGTCATGTGGGGATTAAAATACTGTGAATTGACTATATAACACTTTTGCTATTAAAGTTGGGTTTAATTACTCTGAGTGACGGTGGTAATGTGAGGTGGTCTTTTTATGTTTGGTTTTCAGGCACTTCCATGCTATTAAGTATTTTCCAAGTCGTAATTACAACTTGTAAGTTAATGTGGACGCTACTTACAAGTTAGAAACTTAATAATAAGCAAGGTAGGTTATTTGCTGCCATTTTCTCTACTTATTAAGTTTGGCTAATGTGCAGATGTGTTTAAAACCTGTATGATTGACTGACTGTTTGTGTTTCTTGCTTATTACTACCAAAACCCAAGTTGAAATAAACTGGAATTACCCTTTAAGTTTGTTCATCTAAATGCATGCAGTTTCTTCTGTCTCTAAATGAGTATCCCTTTCTGTTCATTGGATCGTGAGCTCTTTAATGTCAGTCTTTCACTTGCTATCTTTGATAATGTCCTTCGCGGGATCAGAGGTGGCAGCCGTTAACAGATAACACGCTGGCCCTCCTGGATGAACACTCAGTCATTAAACTAGGTGAAAACAAGGTCAGTCCACACCTCCATCCGCCTGTGCACAAAGAGGAACCGACAATTATAGTTTTCAGGGGCCGTTTGCTGTTAGGCATGGGCACAGCAGCCTTGTGATCAGCTGAGAAGGTTGGAATTAGTGATGCTATGTACACCAGCTATTTAGGCCATAGCAGATTAAACAGGTTAGAAACCCTGTGGCTGAAGTGGGTCATGCATATACTTTGACCTACTAATCAAAAGAAGAACTGCAACCATAGTTTGCAGAGAAGGAAATAATTTTCCTTCATTTTTCCAATCAGAACGCATTGATCATCTTGTATGTATCTCATATATAATACTGTATGTACTGCATAATGTAAAAGTTACTACTTAAGCTGTAACTGCACAACTCAACTGAAAACTCAACATGGTTGCACCTTCACTGGTTGTTTTTCAAGCCCACACTCTGTATGTGAACCTCATGCTTGAGTTGCAACTGCAACTGCCTAGGCTGCTCAGATCATCACGTATCACCTTCAGTTGTGCTGCACATTACATCAGCTCCAAATTAAAGACTAACAGCAGGGGAGCAAGGCAAACAGACTCTGACATCTTCCCAGTGATTAATGTTAGGTTAAAAGCTTTATCCTTCATTTCATGATGGAGGGGAGCAAGCAGAGAGATCACTGCTTTTCATTTTGATTTCCAACAAGATTATACTGTCACTTAAGGTTAGGCAGCCGGTTTTAAATAGACAGCTTCTATACCGATTGTGTTACAAATGAAGTGGAAGGGTGTAATTCTCTGTGTTTAAGAAAATAATACTCTCTCATGGAATAAGGACACACAGCCCACACATTAGTGGTTCAGTGATTTTGAAAACTGAATTGATATAAGATGATTTAATCCTTATGGCATGTTGAGGTTTCATACAGTCACAAGAAAACAAACAACTAATCTGACATAAAAAGGCTATTTCAGTTTGTTAAAAACAAAACCAGGAGTCCATAGCCATGGGAGCTCTGCAACACTGTACTTAGACACAGTGGTGCTTTGCGTTAAACGCTAATATGCATGATGTTTTGCTGGGTAGCAGTTATTATAATGTTCCTCTGGCGACTATGAATGTGTGCACCAATGTCATGGTAATCCATCCAATAGTCAGAGAGCTTCCAAAAATGTCAAAACAGTGTGGTGATCACCAGAATAATTAGAATAAATTGCCATGAAAGGTGATATAAAACTTTGTCTTTTTGTCTTTATATCGTGGATGTTGAAATATTTGGAGTGTTCTGTAAACTTTGATCACTTAAGTCATTAGAATTGATCCTCTTGGGACCTTGATTAGTTTATGGCACTCCATCCAATACTTGTGAAGATATTTCACTCTCAACCTCAAATGTTAACCTCACGTTGGCTCTACAGGAAAAGTTAGGGGATTACCAAAGCCACTTGGATTGCCTCTCCACAAAAGTACTACTACATTATTTTTATCATTTTAGTCTGAACTAAAGTGGTGGACCGATGCACTGACAGACTGATGGCATAGCTAAAAATTACTTTATTGAAGTTTACATACTTGGTGCACTCTGATCTTTGCATGCTCATAACTTTACAGTGTATTATGTGACTACAGTGTCAGAATAAAGTCACCCGAATGATAACAAATTCTGCTCAGCAACAGTTCCTCAGAAAATTCCTCTCGACACCTGATGTGTGGTAAAGTTAAAACATTTCCTTTCCATACAGCCGTACTTGTTGGCTAACCTAGCATAGACCTTTCCCATTAGTATGCATGTGTGTGTGTGTGTGTGTGTGTGTTCATTTTAATCTAACTGATGCCTATCAAATAATTTTGGCCACTTCCTCAGAGGATAAATTATTTTTGTTGTTGGCACTCAATTTACTATTGCGGTAAAATTAAATTGCCTGTTATTAATGAAGATTACTAGCCTGGAAACTCGGCATATAAAATCTGAATTTAAAACTCATTTAGATTTTTATACCCTGGGTCACAGTGTGGTCACTGCTTTACATTCCAGTCCTAGTCCATTGGTTAGTAAAATTTTAAAGTCTGTAAGGTGCAATATATTGGACACACAGATTTTTTTTCAGTTCAGCTGCAGTTCAGTGTTAATAATCTCTAAGGCAGTTTAGTTGGGTTAGGCTAGCCATGGTTTACAGACTCTGGTTGGTCTTGTGAGATGATACTCATTCAGCCTGATATTGATGCGCCACGTTTTCAGTGTTTTGATGTCTTTGATGTAATTTCTCCTCTAGAGGGAAACTGGTGCTCTTCCCTTCCCACCCTGACAGAAGGAGAAAACTGCTTTGAGCTCACTTATACACACACACACACACACACACACACACACACACTGTCTGACAAACACATACACAGTTATATCCATAACTCTGGCAGTTAGGGCATGAGTTAAAAGGATTTGGTCTCATTAAAAGATTTTGGAGGATAGAGAGGAAGAGGGATCAGACTTTATTTGATAGCTTGGGGCCGGGGAGCGGAGTACTTCAATCACAAAACAATTGCTTTAAAATCACAGTCTCTCTCTGTATTAGCTTTCCCCTCCCCTCAGCTGAACTACTGAGGCTCCACGTTTGATTGTTTGTTGTTCACACTTCTATTTATGATTGATGTGGTAGTGTTGCGCTGTGAGGCTATAACCAAGTTATTTCTCTGAAATTAAAAACACGTTTCAAAGTTTTATAGCATTTAAACTGGTGTTTTAAATGCATTTATGTATCAGTTAGCTAGCAACAGTTGTTCACATGCACTCATGACTGACATCACCACCAAGTTTTAATATCTAGGATTAATATTTGACCTGAATAGTGACTATATTCATTAACCCAAATGAAGACCAGTGTTTTGATCATCAAAAGAAACTGTATTTTTGATTACTTCTTTTGAATACTGTCCTGGCCTATAAGCTTAAGTATGAAATCACATGAGGTAGTCTCATTAATATTGTATTATAATTCACTCACTGTTTAATTTGCAAGATATGCTGTGTTATTTGACTTTATATATTTATCTGTAATAATATCCCAAGGTACATTCAATCATTTTGATAGTTAAAGGAGCTGTTTCAAGTTTTGCTACAGCTACACAGTCACTTCTTTTCTTCTACTGAAGTTAGCCTGCTAACAAGCTAGCCTTAGCCTGTCTCATCGCTTTCCGATAGCAACTCACTTCAGTGTCCAGACTGCCCTAGAGAAGTAGCACTGCTCAGAGGGCTTTTTCTAACCTGTTGTATTGTAAGCTCAACGTGGCTGAAACTCTTGGCAAGTTACTCATCACCACCACCTACTCCCAGCAAGAAACCACGCAGAGAAAATATATTAATTAGTGAGCTTAAATTAAATTTAAATTCATCTTGCTGTCATTTACTTTTTGTAAATGTTTTTGGCTGGCATTGTACCTAAAGGCCTGCAAGTGTGTGTGTCATGGAGAGGTCCATTACAGGATTGGTATGCAAGAACACAGACACACACACACGCATCCACATTCGGACCCAAGACACACCAGCAACCCTTGAGCCCTGTATGAATTTCAATTATAGAAGGGTAAAGCAGTGAAGTGCAAATTCTGACACAATGCCCCAATTACCAAGCTGGTAGCAGTTTCAGGGACCCAATTAGCTACAGAAAGAGTGGTTGAAGAGTATCTTGTTAGGCCTTCTTTTTTGCTAACAAGAAGTTGCAACAAAGGTGAAAGACCTTGCAATGGGCTCTCTTTGAATAATTAATCTGACTATTTAAAATGTGTGATAAAGAAAAATGTTTTTCTCCACTGGTATCTGTTCCTTACATTTATCTTATAAAAGTACAACTCAGGACTTATAATGCATTTTAATGGCAATGAGCTAAGACTCTAAATACATGTGTTTACCACGAGAAGGCCTGAAACAACTCCCACATGATGGAAACCCTCCCAGCATGACTCATGTTTACGCTTAACTTAGTGACATTTAATGAGAGAAAAGCATTTAACAGTAACTGGATCCATAAAAGACCCTTTGATGTCCGAAGTTGTGCCCTATTAAAGTTTTCTTATATAAGGATCCTCATTTAATAACAAATGGACACCCACTTGGTCACGGATGCCTGGCTAGATGGTTTAATTTTTAAAGGGCCAGTTCACCCAAAACAGAAAACGAAAGAAAATCACTCAACCCAGTGACAGTAAACGGAAAAATATGTCTTGAAATTCAGCTGAAGATACTATTTAGATTTAAAAGAATAAGATTTAAAAAATGGTGCTTTTCTGAGCCATGAAATACATCATCATGAGTCACATGTTAGTTATAATTGTGTGAAATTTTGTCTCTCAGCTCCTCAAACTGAGACAACTCAGACACCAGCATCACTGTGCAGTACATGGTAATCCTGTGATTGTATGCGAGAAAGCAGAGACGAGCTGTGTTGTCTGGTGCACAAAAGAGCATCTGCATTTCATTATATGAAAAGGGGGTATGGAAATCCAATACCAGTTGTGCCTCTGAGAGTGTGCATGTCTTTGTGTGTACATGTGCATATGCACCTGGCACGCATTACATGTTTCTGCTATTTGTGGTAGTTAAGAAAAACAGCAAACAGACAGTTGTTTGCCAGTGCTGAAAAACATGTTCTGTGCATGTGCTCTGCATTCCTGTGTCCCCGTTAACGGATGCCTTAAAAAAACAAAAAAAAAAAAACAGGACAGGAGTATGCAGCACTGTGGTGCTCTTAAAACCAAATTTATTCATGAAGAACATAATAATCAGACAGTAGAAAGGAGGTTGGAAATTGGAACTATTCCTGAATGGTGATGGGCTGCTGTGTGTCCTTGGTGCCTCCATGGCTCGGTGGAGGAGACGCAGACAAATACACTCACTCTGAACTGGGTAACTGACAACTCCTGTCTCTGCCTGCATTTAATTTACACACTGGGCTGTCTTGCATTGATAACCCTCAGTGATATAGCAGCTGTGGTGGCTACAGAGGAGAGGGGAGTGGAGGGAAGTGTTTAATTGTGATTCATCTGGTGGTCACTCATCAGCTGTGGCTCCTCACACTGCAGCTATAGGCTGGGTGCTGATGATAGATCATGGGTGATGAGAGTGTGAGAAGTTCATGTGTCATACAAGTCATCAGGGCCTCTTCCACCTCCCTTGAGTTGGTGAATCACCTCCTCTTGTGTCGAGGAAGAAAGAAAAGCAGCAGAAGAAAGACACTCCTATTTAATTTGTGAGAGAGAGCGTTGCCTGTGATCTATCAGCTGGTGGAAATGTCTTTCCGAGAGTGCAGTCAGAATGTCAGATGGAGCTCAGGGACAACACAACAGTGACTCACTGCGATGGGGCATCATATCTGGGAATGTCCTCAGTTGTAGCCTTTTCTCCAAAGGCGTTCGCACAAAGCTTTTTTAAAATTAGGTTTGCCTCAACATTTTATTTACATAAGCAGCTCCCCACACCTGACTGAGACCTACCTCTGTTATCCACACATACACAGATGAGATAGAAGAGGTGCTGTTATGGAGCTGGGAGATGGAGGGAAATGGGGGAGGGTAAATAATAAATCATGTCAGGAGCACACGAGGATGAGGGAGCGGTGCCATTGATCACCTCTGTTGTGTCATAGCAGCAAATTTAATGAGGAAATCTAGGCAGACAAGGGACAGAGACAGCCGTCTGTCACTATGAGCAGCTGTCAATCAATTTCAAGTTCAAGCATTTAGAAGACGGCCTTTTCCACAGCATTTTAGTATGATGCATTCAAATTAAAATCGTCTTCATAAATGCTCTTGCTTGCAAAATGGTAGCAGATATACAGTGTTGTAATCAAACAAGCCACATACCCCACAAGGAGACATTAGATGGAACCATACAACAGTGTGCTGATAGATTAGTGGCCATGACAGGTTACCAGTGAATTTGCTTGCAGAGGTAAGCTTTGTTTTCTGAGTGCTGCAGAGGCCACTGTCGCTCAGCTAAAATTATGTTGCTTTAAAGGATAATTTCAGCTTATTGCAGTTCTTAATGTTGTAGTTTTGGCCTAATTTTTATTGGTTATAACAACATTATACTCATCAAAGTAACAGATGGGAACATGCAACATCACTAGAAAAGGTGTCACACGGGGCAAGAAATTCACACATGAAATTCAGGCAGTAATTCCTCACAACTAGTATATGGTAAGTCAATGTTTGATCAGGAAGTCAGTCTGTAAACTCTCATGGATGTTTACAAAGGACAGTTTAAGTAGTAATTTTACTGTTTGCTTTCATTTTCTCCTTTAAATAAGTTTACCTGGGGATTTGTTTAGAGACCAGTCAGTCTCTTGTCCTACAAAAATAAAATAAACTACGGTGCCCATGTTCATCCAGTGCAATGCTGTGACTCACTGGAGTGTTTGTAATAGTTTTTGGACAACAGTGGACCTCTATAAAACAGGTGAATATGATATATCTGTTGGAAATATAGGGATTTGTTAACAATAGGAAAACATAGAACATTATCAGACTTATCCTTTAATAAAGTCAGCAGCTATTCAGCTTGTGTGATGATAAACTGTATAGCCTCCAGGATATAGACTTGTATTGTAATAGCTCATATTATGTTACTTTGCATTAAAAAGAAGAGTAATTTTGAACCTGTGATAGCCTACTGAAGTCCATAGAATGCATTTCTGTCACTCTAAATTGGGCTAAATTATTTTAATAAGGATGTCAGGTGGTGAGCATGGTTTGGCTTTGTTAGACTCCTTTTCAGCCGAGCAAAAGACTATTAGCATTTCTGTTGAGAGAAATACAAAAAGCCTTGAGACCTATGGACAGGAGGACATGATGTAATTCAAGCTCTGTGCCCTCAGGGGAGTCAGTATATTGAAGAGCTTTTATTAAAACGCAGAGAAAATGAAGAGTAATAGCATATAATGTGGAGCGGTTTTGACAATCTTATGTGGTTCAGGTAATAGGATCCCACACACCAGCGTCTGTTGTGGAAGTGGAAAATGAGTTTTGGAGGAGTCATTATAACAAGAGCTGCTCTGTGTTTTTACCTTCATACATGACAGAGATGACATACGAAAAGGGAGAGGTAATTGCATTTCTTCTCCCCCTTCCCTCCCCCAGTTCATATTACAGGAGAAATATGAGAGGGTTGCTTGTATGAAGGGTTGTCTATGGCAGCTTTGACAGCCAATTTAGTCCTGCAGAAACAGACCTGTCCCTCCAGCACTGGGGGTTAGAGCTGTCACACATGCACTCACGTAGAAAAGACCTCTCTCTTTTTTTTTTAACCCCATCACCCATCCTTTTTCTGTCCTCTGTTTTCTTGTCTTGATTAGAGGTAGGTCAGATTCCTGCTACAGTCACTGTATAAACCTGCTTTGTACTAAAATGTGGACTGAATTTCTTCTGTCTCTTCAGCTGTATAAAGTCTCAATTGTTTTATTGCTTGAAAACAAAAGATGGATTTATGAAGATAAAAAAAAATCTCTGGACCGATCACTGTGGACAGAGATGAATGGTTTCATATTTTGGAATTCATTGCTTTTTGGGGAGTGTGCATGGAGCTTTTCTGCCTTTTTTCATAGTGCTGCAACTGCTGAAGGGCAACACAACATGGGGAAACTCTTAAACATTTCTCAGTTAAAGCATGGTTTGGTTATCTGCCTTTTTTTAAGGCAATATAACTTGTGATACAACACTCTGGTGAGTAAAACTTGTTTCTACATTAGTGCCTAACAGAATATATAAAGCTTAGTAATTCACACTTTGTAACTTGTTTGTATTAGGATGTGTAGACTAGTTGTTGTAATGTTCCTTCTAGTTGTAAACTAGAAGGAACATTACAAGTTCAGCATCAAACTTGACTCCTCGCCAAGAACTCGGCCTGACTCATCACTTTCTGATAGCAACTCACTGTAGCATCCAGACTGGCCTGATGAAGCAGCACTGCACAGAGTATGTGTATTTTAACCTCTTGTATTGTAAATGCAATGATGACTGAAGCTCCCGGCAAGCAACCATTGCCACCACCTGCTCCCGGCAAGAACCACATTCGGCGGCAGATAGCCACTTTAAACAATGACACAGCATATAAATTGATGAGCTTTAGAGGTGTCAGTAGGTGTATTTTTTAGGTTTATGCTAAGCTAACTGACTCACAGTTCTATCTAATTAGCACACTGGCATGCGAGTGCTATCAATTTTAACTGTCAGCAAGAAAGCAATTAAGCACCTTTCCCCAAATGTCAAACTATTCTTTTTACAGTTGAAAGGGAAGAGACTAATCTTGTCAGTGTTGTTATTCTGTGTAGCTTTTCTTGAAAGTGTTGCCCTTCTCAAGAGGTTGCATTAATATATGAGGGATGAGATAGAGATACTTTGCCTCAGTTGGATACAATGATGCATTGGAAGTATAAGTCACTGATTTAGAGATAAATCCATTTCATTTGTCGGAGCCCTGGCGACGTGATGAGATATGGTCATAAGTTTATCGCGCTGCTCAGTGGAGAAGTGTTTGTGCCCACTTCAGCTGCTGTAAATCAACAAGGAGGTTAGAAAAATCACAGCACAGCATCAGATAGCTTCCAGTCCTTGGCTAACCTTCACTCTGAGTGTGTGTGTATGTGTGCTGCTAGGTGGAGATGGACTTTATCTTCTATGCATATAAATTAATATACACTGTGGGAAATTGATATGAAGCCTTGTTGTTTTCAGGATACTTCACTGTCATGCTCATTCTGACCCCAAACAAGCGAGACATCATCAGTGACAGCTTCTCCTTAAGGTGTGCATGCTATGTGATACATTAATTACCACACACTCGCTGCTACAGGTCTGCCCTGCCTTCAAAGGCACCACTTTGCTCATTTAGTCTTTTCAAAGTTGGCACATGTGACTGCAGCTGCATACTTAAGTGCAAATCACCACACTCTGCTGACACCCATACTGGCACAGGTACACACACACACACACACACACACACACACATATGCAGACTCAGTATGGCTGGGTTAGGTTTATCTCTTAAAGGGTGTCTTTGTTTCTTTCTGCTTTTGGAATGAAACACAAATCCATAGTGCATATGAACAATAGCAGCATCAAAACCATCTATGATCTTAGCAAACACTCAGTACAATACACAGGCTGCATTTAAATTCACGGTAATACAAATCTGAGGTCAGGAGTCGATACACAGGAAACCAGATTTGGTTGGTATAACACGGCCACACTAAGCTCACAGGAGCTTGAGAAGAGAGAAGAAATGTTATGGCTTTTCTCCATATCAAATCGCATAACAGCTCTCAGTGGTTTACTGCAATACTACTTTTTCCCCTTAAAGTTTGTAACTATACACCTGACTATTGAATAAAACATAAAAGGCTTTTTTATTAAGCTTGCAGGTAGATGGTTCTCATGAGAAGTTACACTAGAAACTGGACAGTGCGCTGGGTTTCTCAGCTAACTCCTGTGCCTCTCAGAAAGACTGAAAAGAAAGTCAGACCTGTTGGGCTGGCAAACAGATGGTGACTGCAGCCCAGGGCGCTCTGCCCCGAGAAGGAATGTACCTGAATTGTAACTGAATAGCTGGGATGTAATGGCCCTGCTGCTGATATTTATCGATATCCAACACGTGCCAATAGAAGCATCGTTGGTCAAATTACATAAAACTTTTCTTGATTCTCTATTTATGTTTGCTCACTGGGGTGAGAGAAACCTGAAACTACTGACAAAGGCTTCAGTTACTCAGTCATGTTCAGAGAGAATGAGGAATAGCAGACCAGCAGCCTGTTGCACCTGCTGATCACAGGTTTTGATAAGAGTATGAAGTCAACATGAACTACTACACTGTAACTAGTTAGTTATGTCAGACATAATCAAAACATTGACACAGAGATGTTTCACCAACTGCATCTTTCAGTTATTATGGAAAAGAAACTACACTAACTAGGAACTGTAAGAAAGAGACCTTCAGTACAATTAACTGTGAAAGCATTGGAGGAGAACTCTACCCATTTAGGACTGCACTTGGATTCACAATGAAAAGTTTTTAAAAAATGTATTAAAGTCAATGCAGCAGAACCTAAGATATCGCTTTTATTATTCCATGCATTCGTCCTCCTTGTTAAAACCTGGCTTTTACATTACCCACAATGCAACCCGACCTCGACATTTAGTTGTGCTGTGCTAGTAGCCCGCAATGTCTAGCAAGAGATGAGAAGTGGGCTACAGAGGTTTGGTAAGCTCACTTCTTTCTAACTAAACAACACTATTTTTTAATTTTCATACTTGTGGTCTTCAGCCCCAGCTACTGCTGCCTCATATGAATATATTTCATTTTGCACAGATGAAGATAAAGTTATACAACTTTTTTTCACACATGCAGACACATATGGAAAAATTGTGCACTTGCCCTGTAAAAAGAGAATGTAATGGTTGCAATAACAGATAATAAAACATGTTTTAGCAGCTTCTATTCTACTTTGATGTTTTTGTAAGGTGAGGATAACAAAAACTTCAACTAAAAGGCTAAACCTGCCTCTTGGCATTAAAGATTCAGTAGAGGTTAAATAGTTTTTAGCAAGTAACCAAGTAGTGCCAGCGTCCAAATCCCATCTCAGGTGAAAGCAGCATAAAATCACACTTGTGCCCCAATAACTGTTACAGCACAATACAGAGTTTTCGTGATGATGCATACCTTGTAAAGGGATTTCATGATTCACTGGAAACATGTTCCCAGTGCAAATCCAAAATTTTTCTTTAGCTCATCTAACATTAGGCAGCCATTTTTCTAACCATTCCAGCACACACACTCACAGACACACACAGATACACACACATTCAAAATGGCTAATCTGTACACAGCAAAAGAAAGTTTGCTTTTGAGAATCACAGTACAGCTCAGATAGAGTTTAAATGTCACATTTACATAACACATTTACATAAGCTGTTTACTTTTCCACATTAACAATATTTTGAGGTTCCAATGATTCACAGCATTCACAGTCGATCGATACAGTGTACCTTGCATTTCCACGTTTCAATTTACTGTAACATTTCACCTTGTAAAAGTATATCTGTGACTTGGGTTTCAAACAGGTTCTCCCCTCCCTGTTTAGAATAGTTTCAAATCAGGATGTATACACAAAACAAAAGCAATTCTTTACAATATAACAACTAGAACAACCAGGTCATTGCATTGTTCATCAGAGCCTGAATAAACAAGCAGAGAGTTAGTTCCCATGTATTAAATCAGGATGGCACAATGCAACATACAGTTACACCCTATAATGTACAGTAGTTTTGCAACCTCTCAAAGGCCACACAAAAGAAGGCAGAGCAGATAATTAGTAAGCATTCAGCAGAAACAGGTTTTGTTTTGTCAGAGCTTGAATGTTCATTATCTGCTGTGAAATGAAATAAAAACAGTCTCCTGTCAGTTTGATCGCTCAAAGTCATTCTGGCTCAGACACAAACAAATGCCCCTGTTATTGTTTGGAGAAATTGCTTAAATCCAAAGGCACAAGCAGCAGCCGCATATTTAATTTAGCTCCATCAAACAACAATAACCACCCACATGTCTGCACTGTAGTTACAAGGATAGACAGAGGAAGAGGGAGAAAATGTATGTGTTTGCTTTGGGTATTTGAGACATCTTTTTTCTTTAAAAAAAAAAAAACAGAGCCTTGTGCGTTATGCTACATACAAGGGGGTTTGTAGACCAGAGGGAGGTTAAATGGATAAAATGATGCATTCACAAACATTACACCAGTTCTCAGAAAACCTACAGCTGTGGCTCTCTGAGAGACAACAATCACCACAGAGCAGAGTTATCTCAGCGGTAGTTCAAGCTATTATCGACCTCCACAGCACAGCTCAGGGCATCTCAGACGATCAGTAATGGCAGAGACGAGAGATTTATCTATTTAATTCTACTTTTGTATTAGCTTCTGACAACTCCATTCTGCCATCTGTCCAGAGGTCTCAGAAAGCACAAGAAATGATCCTCTCATTTTCTGAAGGTTGTTCCACATGCAACGGGCTGCAGTTTCTTTTATTTATCATGGTTGTCACCGTGGTCTTGCTAATAAAACAGCTTGTGTGCAGTTCACAGAGGGAATGGATTTCAAAATGAGTGCTATGAAACTGCCAGAATTAAGCTCCACTGGAATACCATATAAATTCTCCCTGTCGCCGCATTTACAGCTTCAAGAGATGTTTAAATTAAGTAAAAACTCCAACTTTCACACTTTAAGTCTTTATTAGAAATTCAGTTTGCAATTGCATTAAACAAGTGAACTTTGATGTGAGGTGTTACAGCTGTTGTATTTACCGTATATGCCAGAAGCTAGTCAAACACATTTATATGGAAAATGTGTACAACATGAACAACAAACCCTTTAAATGATGATGTAATCTTTTCTTTACAGTCACGCTCTCTCAAACTGATCTAACCCATGACTTCATTATCAGGATTCCAGCATTGAGGGTGGATGTTGCACTGAGGTAATTTGCCGCAATATGGCTTTTATTTGCCGCTGAATTAGTAACAGTGCACTTTCTACCACTCCCAGTAAGACTGTCACACTTGTACAAGACAGCAAGGTGAGTGCCGTAGAGTGCGAAATGACTGGTCAGCTCATGATGTCACCATGATCTGTCAGCTCTCAGGGGGGTGATTCACTCAAGTCTGCCAGTAGTCGAAGCTGCATCGGTAAATGAATCATACTCTGAGCTTATGTCACACTTTCACTTCTCAGGAAGTCTCACAAAATATGGATGGATGACAGTATTTTCCACATCACCAGTCACTGCCTCCTGTGTTGGGGGAACTTGTGAAGTCCAGGGGTCACAGGTTGAGCTGAATGCGATAAGACCCGCGGTGGAGGAGTGTAATGGATTGCAATTCAAACAGCAAGAGGAGGGATAGAAAGTAAGACCTGCAGGTAAGGAAGCTCAGAGAGAGCGATACACAGAGAGAGATGACCTTTTTCAGAGCCAACGTCCAGAGGGGAGCGTCAGCTGAGTCTGTGTGACCTTCAAGCTGTGCAGTGCAGTATTCATCGATCTTTATCACTTTCCTTGTCTGTCTGTGGTTTCATTGCCCTGGTTGGTTCAGTCGGAGGAGCAGGCCCGGTAACCTTCTTTGTTTGACAAGTAAGATGAATAAATAGCTTACTGTGTGCTGAAGAAACCTTTCCACTCAAACTGAAGGTTTGCAGGAGGCATGGTGTCAGGGACATGCAGCTATTTTTACTCTGATATGACAACATCCTACTGCACAAAGGAGCACAGCTCAAGGAGACAGTGTTTCTACAATTTATTTGATATTTTTGACTGTTGGGTATTCTTATAGATTTTACTGATTAATACACATTTTCTGATAAGATGTCCCTGTGACCAGTACATATAAATTATGTCCCAGAAAAGGGAAAGATTTCCATGCTTATGACTTGCGCTCATGTCACCAAACTCAAGATGGCAGCTGCTTATTGTGTTTCTGCTTGTCATTCATCACTGGAGATTCCAGCAAGTCCTCCAAATGAAATGTCAAAATGCAATGTTTGTAACTCGGGAACTCTGGAACATAATTTGTAAGTGTTTCCAAAACAGTTTCAAATTACTGCTGCTAAATAAAAACAGGTTCAGGCAGAAAAACATCATCAAAACTGGCTAGGTGTTTTTATGCTATTAATTGGCTTGTAAATGATCTATTGGCACATTAGTAAAATTTCTTATGAACCATAAGCCAATTAATAAATGCTTATTACAAATGGGGGTTAAACAGCCATCCCAGCGTTAAATTCTGAGATTTTGATGACCATCTCTGTGCATAGTTAATATTGCACTTTCCATTAAACCAGAGTTCAGTTACCTTGAACAGTTGACTTGAACTGACTTGAAGCATCGTTGTTTGCTCTTTATCAGACACTTAAAGATATCAAACAAAAGTGACATTTAAAGTCAGTGTTTCACACCAAAACTCACTGGGTGTGTCATTCATTTGCCTCACAAATGTGGCAAATGTTTTCCTTTTTCATAAAACATTAGGAAAGCTGATCATTTCTGTTGTCTTTGCATGTGTGCACAATACAAAGAAAACAGGGACCCAATCTAAAAGTGATTGCTCCATAGCACTGCTGTTGGTCAAAAACTCCACAGGGTATGTTTAAGTACTGTTTAGCACCAAGCTTTCAGAAAAATCACTTTCCAGGGGTTTCTGTTTTAAGTATCTAATCTATATTCTTATTTCAATCAGCCCACAGTATCCATTTCCTTCCATCTAAAAAGGGGAAGGCACACCACTGTGTTACATTTCCGAATACAGTCAGTGTTAATCAGGGTCTCGCCCTCATGACCCCCCGGGTCACAGAGAAGTGGCTGTACGTGCAACAGCTATTTATCAGTCTCCCCCCTCACCCCTGTTGCTATGCACTCACAGGCTGTTTCCACCCTCTACGCAGGGACTCTTTGTTTATCAGGAAATGTAATTCATTTCAGGAGGCAGATGGTGGTACACAGTGTGGGGGAGAGGCAGTGGACTGGGCCTGATGATGGAGGACCACAGTGATGCTGACAGGGCAGCCTCCTCAGTATACACATGAAAGCACAGATGAAACCCAAAGGTCTCACATTGATATGTTACTATTGATTATTTCTCACTTGATTATCTGTTTTTACAATTTGAAGTTAAGTTGAGTGAGATTCTGTTGACATTTATAACTTTTAAAAAAAGTTTTTAATACTTTTTGGTACTGAATTTATGAAACTGCCCAGGAGGAACATCAAATCAATATAAGTCTACAAAAATACAAATTACAGTATAGTAGCTGTTCAGCTCTGCTGCTCAACCCTTGCACCATGCTTACAGCAGAACATCCACTTAACTCTCTTTTGGTCACTTTTTGGAGAAATGTTTTTTGTGATGAATGAGCTCTGCACAGAAACTGAAAAAGTTTTTTTTTTTTTTTTTTTTTGAAATAATAAAAGGATTCCATAAAGGATTCCTTCTCTTATTCGTTGCATTAAGAATTTTCTCTACACTAGTTCATTTTGCAAACTTTAAAGCCCCTAAAAACTTTATTTTCACAATCAGCTTCTTACTGTGAGCGATGGGATTCTACACAAACACATTATTTTAGTTTTAACTCTAAGTGTCTGGTAAAACATCCTTAGGTATACTAAGGATGTTTTTCAACCTGCCTATTTAGCTATGAACATTTAATGTTATACAGAAATACTTAGGATTCAAAGCCAAGTGTGACTTTGTGGCCTGATATTCCACTGTGAAAAGTTTTCCCATTTCCCCTCCATTTTTTGATAGCAGCATGAAGCAACCTGCAGTTAACTCGCCCATTTCGACAAAATAGTTCAGGGAATTATACAGTCTCATGATCTAAATTTGTGAACTAATTTTGGGAACTAAAAGTCCCTTTTGGAGTTTGTGCAAAGCAAAAGGGCAAATAGGCTATTGAAATCTCTCACAGATCAGAACATAGGAGGCTAAACAAATTGGGACTTGCACTACTCCCACATAGACACAACAGAGTGCTTCATTGACAGGAGTTGTCAGTGCTAAAACAAACCTCTTTGTTTTGGGGTTTGTTGGTCTGATCTACCTAGCATAGCTACTTACAGTATTCAGGCAGCTACACTTTATGTTATGAAGTCCATTGTAATTTGTTTTTGATATATCTTCAACACTTTATCTTCTTCTACTTAGCACCGATCCAACAACACACAGGTAGCATCAATATCTAATATGTGTTGCCAACTATGAGGCATTTGACTCAACTTAACCAACTCCATTTTGGTTGCTTAACAATAACCAAACAAGTTAGATAACCTGTAATCTGATCATTAAATCCCAAAAGTTTTTTCATTGCTCACATGAAAATACTAAACCCTTTCTGTATCTCTGTGAAATTAAAAATGCAAGATATTTGAGAGGTGCTGCAGCGTTTTTGGCATTTCAAACCAAACCCACGCGGCTCCTTGTAAAGAGGACAGATTGATGGTGCCTTTCAAGTCGAGATAATTACATTTTTCCCCAAACACACCATCCTCTCGCTAAGCATAAGTGATGGAGGAAGTCACTGATGTGTCTGTTGATTGGGTTCGAATCAAACGGCCTTTCATGATGCCTCAAGCCGTGTGTGTTTGGGTTCACTGCTTGAGTCTGTGTGCATATAACTGTGTGCTTCGTTGACTTGAGCAAAGCTAATAAAGTGACATTCTGTATGAATGTTTACTTTGAAGACTCCACTAACTTCTTATTATGAGAACTGCTTCACTCGCTCTGTCACGCTCTGTCTGTATATGCATATATGAAAGTGTATGACTATATGTGCGTTGCACTCTGTGATCCTCATGTCAGAAACAAGCACAATGCATGAAAATAACAGCAATCTGTTCCTCTTGTCAGCGACATTAATTTATACATGTCGAGAGCTACCAATTTAATTCCAGCCTAGTATTAACCTTGGTTAGTGGGGGATGTGAGTGTGGGTGTTCATAGACATCCGTTACTAATCTCTTCCATCTTGCTGACATTGAGAGCTAGGTTGTTGTTGTTCCATACACAGCTGCAACACAGTGTTCCTCTAGGCCAACTCATCATTGTCCTTAATGGTGTCATGGGCAAACTTGACCAGCCTGATGGAGGGGTGACTGGAGGTGCAGTCTTTGGTGTGCACAGAGTGCAGATATGGGGAGAGAAGACAACCTGGTGCAGCACCAGTGTTAGTGGTGAAGGGGGCAGACAGGTGGGTGCCAAGCCGCACCCGTTACTTCCTATAGGTCAGGAAGTCTGTAATCTAGTCACAGATAGGCTGGGGAACCTGTAGCTGTAGCAGTCTACAAACAAAGCTATGACATAGGTGCTGGGCTTGTCCAAGTGCTGTAGTATGTGGTGGAGGCTGAGGTTAAATGCAACGCCCAAGGAGTAGCTGTAGGGGGTCCAGAGGGGGGTATGTGATTGGTTTGAGGAAGGACAGGATGAGTCTTTCGAAACACCTCATGACTACAGGTGTCACAACAAAGGGTCTGGATATCAAACTTTTGCTGTCTGTAGTTGCCATGCACTTACATTGTTGAAAGTCATAATTTGAAAAATGTTGACTTTGAAGCTAATCCAGGTTTTCACAGGATCATCAAAAGTCAACATCCTCATGCGGCAATTGTTGTTTAATTCTACAATATTTGCACACATTGCCATATCATGATGCTGTCATATGTCCTAGCATGTGGCCATGTGTATATTTGTGTTTGCCCTTGAGCGTGCCCATAAACTGCAACACCGTGGCTATAACAGCTTATCGTGACCTTGCAGTCTCTTGGCAGCAGGTTGAGTAAGTGCTTCATTATGGAAACCAGCAGCAGCAGGTCCCTCAGTGTTCACACTGTCCACCCAGGACTCTAAATTACCTTGGTGTATAGGGAAAGCATTTAAGCCGTCTTTAATAATGATTAATACACCTCCACCACAACACAAAATAGACCTCCAAACACCATCATCCATCACCAATATGAAACCCCATCCTCTATAACACTTAAATTACTTTCATTAGTGAAGCCCACGGCACAGCGGCTGCTTGGGAGGTAGCCTGGGCAATGGTAATTCTTCTTATATCAATCAGATATGTGATTGGAAAATAAAACTAAATAAATTAGGAAAAATGAGAGTGGGAGTTGGTTTCACTACAAATCCAGTAAACAATTTTACTGAGCCAGAGAGCAGACACCAATACCCTTTATGTGCTAAAGATCCAAAGATGACCCATGGGGGACCCTTTTACACCACATCTGAAGACCCCTGATTCCTAATGTCACTGAACTTTTTTTAACAACAGAGCCACATTGTATTTTCATGTTTAAGTTTGATGTGGAGTTGATTCTCTGTGTACTGTAATCAACCTTTTTATAGCTTGGTGTAAAAATCTGTCTCCAATAAACACACACACACACCTATACACACACTAATCCATCATTGATCAACAACAAATATACCTCTGACTGTATTTTCCCTTGAAGTGGTAAATTTGGTGAATAATAAACTTTAGGCAGTATTTAATTCAACATGGTGTCGGGGAGGAATGCAACGTGATCATTTGCAACTAATCTCTCAGTACTGTGCACCCACCCACACACACACACACACACACACACACACACACGTATGGCAAGACAGAATCAGGCACACTACCTTTCATCCATCCTCATGTGTTTTATTTGTAGGATGTACAGCCTCAGTTTGAGCCAAGGATTTGTAACACCTGGTGTATGATGTGGCTTTCTCTCTGAAATCAGAACCTGGTTTGATGTGCTTGTGGCTGGGATAAATATGCAATGGAAATGGAAGTGAAAACATTTCTCAGAAAGGCATGTTTTTGGGAGCACATCTATATTCCCAGGGTCCCTATATTCCACTGTTCAATATTCTGTTAACACACATGAACCCTCCCATTATGTTCAGGTGAAATTTGATCACTTTTTGTCACACGGCGGTGAGGTTTGTCTTGTCTTGGGATTTTGGTCTTGTCATTTCCTGTTTTATTTTGAAGGATTCACTCTCCTCTCGTTTCAGAGCACTTGCCCTTCCTCATGTGTCACCTGTGTGTCCTGATTACTCATTGTCTCCACCTGTTTCCCATTACCTCTGCGTGTTTAAATAGTCTGTGTCTCCTTTGTCTTTTGCCAGAGTGTCTTTGTCCGTTCACCTCTAGCCTTGTATCCACAGCCACAGTGTTGCCTCCAGTAAGCCATTGTTCGTCTGTAAGAGTGATTTTTTTGTTTGTAAATTTTGATATCTTAGTTTCTCGCCTTAAGCCTTAGAGTACCTTCCTAGTTGTTTGTTTTCCTCCTTTAGGAGCGATTTTGTTTTACTCGTTTATGTTCGTAGCTATCTTAGGTCCTCCGTTTTTTAGGAGAGAGTTTTATTTAGAGCTTTTCTGGTTTTCCTCCTGTTGGAGCGTTTTTTGTTAAATCTTTTCATAGCCTTTTGTTTGCCTCCTCTGTGAGTGATTTTGATTTGTTCTAACTTTATTAGCCTCCGTTCATTTGTTTTTTCCTCCTCTTGAGAGTGACTTTTTGTTTTTGTTTTCTTATTCTGCCCTAGGATAATTTTATAGCCTCTGTTTCTTTGTCACTCAGTGAGAGAACCTTAGTTGTAAATAAAGTCTGTTTTATTTACGTCATCTCTGCGTCTGAGTCCTGCCTTTTAGTCTCGGCCTGACACTTTTAAGTTTAAATATTTCATAAATATTATCAAGTCTTTTTTTTTTATCTTAGAAGAAGCTTCAAAACAGCTATATAATACAGTAACCTACTCTTGACCATTTGATAAGTTCCCTCAAATGTAGCCTATTACATTGAGAGCCATGTACAGTGCTGGGGAACAGAAAACAAGTTCCCACAATAGCTAGTGCCATATTAAGTGAATCCAGAGCTGGGGAACATCTTTTTCAGGTTCCTATTATGTGCCATATAAATCTGGGGAACGTAGGGCCCTGGGAACATAGGAATGACCCATGAGGTGATTAGCATAGCTTAGCATAGACTTAACTATTAGTCTTAACCATTAGCCTGACTCCAAAGTTAAAAAAAACAAACAAAAAAAAACACGTACCACCACCAAGAAATAACAACACATAACTTCTCTTCAAAACATGTTAAATTTATGTTTGTGTATGGATTAAACAAACAAAATATAATATAATAAAATATTAGATGTGTTCAAAATTTAATAACCATTGTGATGTGTGGGCATATATTTATCTGAGTTTTTTGCACTGAAGACATTTGTATTATCAAAACATCTCATTTTTAAAAGTTACCACCAGCCCTGTTCAATCAAAGACATCCTCTCATAGCTGTTATGGGAATCACTTTGTGCTGGTTTAACACAGCCTAACTAAATATCACACCCATGTCCTGAATTCCTTAACTTCATCCTGAAACGAGTTAGAGGCACTTGATAATGATGCAGTGCATCGCACAGACAGAGGTGCAAACACCGCAGACTTGCAGAGCCACTCAAAATGAAGTGAACCCAAAGTTAGCACTTTTTACAAAAGTGCTGAGAAAGCCAGAAATATCTCCTCGGCAGCTTTTGATGGTGCTGTTGTTCTCCTCTTCCTTCATCCTTCCTCGCAATCCACCCTGAGAATTCTTTAGAGGTGTTTGGGAGGATTGCCACAGCTGCATCGCCATTAGCCCTGGGTGGTTCGACACCTCCATCAAACCACACAAACACAACCCTCTGCATTCACTCTCTTCCTCTCTTGTCTTCCCATGACACACACAGCCAAACACACAAACACAACCCAGGATGCCACTACGCTGAGGTAAACTCAGTAGAAGAGATTCACTCACACAGACAAACAAGTCAAAGACACTTGTAAAAACATGTGTATAAACACGGCAACACACAAAGACACACACACTCACAGTTTGGTCCTCGGGAATGTCTCAGACTTGTGGGGTTTGACACCTCTTCCCTACTTTTCGCTTCAATTTCTTTCTGTCCATTTGGTCAACTCAGACAGTCTGCCCTCCTCCACATATACACACATTTAGTTTGAAATCTTTTAGCAACTAATAATACCAGTCAAACGATAAGAAGCATCTGTTTTTACTCGGCCTGCCACGTCATCAGGTAGTGCCAGTTAATTTTTAAATCACAGAAACATGTACAAAATTGCCTTTTAGAAATGCTCCCTTGTGTTCATTTGCTGTAACTCATTCAACCTTCAATGTGGTCAGCCCAACTAGTCAGGCATTTTCTGCTTTGTGCCAGGAAACTATAAAAAGTATTTTCATGTACCATTTAATGCCGCTCTCTGTAACAGGCCTGTTGCTGTGGGTCATAAAGGCAGGCAGACTGGCTTCCCTGTCATTACTGCAGACGTGTTATGTGACGTTTCCCTGATGTAAACATGGGAGTGTCTATGTTGGAGTGATGAAAACTCTCATCGTCTGACCACCAAGAAGGGCTGATGTTTAAGCTGCTGTTGTCATGGGAACAAACATTTGTTTTGGGTGGGAGCCATAAGGTTTTGTCTCCGCCAGTGACAGTGGAAAAATTATGCAAAAAAAAAAAAAGTATGTTATTAGTCCTAAAGATACAGAACAGAAAACAACCTCATATTAATCAGATACACATACAACACACACACACATGCAGAGATTAGAATCTGCTATGATATTTATCATCATTTGATGCTGTGGTTCAGCATCGTATTCAGCTGATCAGGCCTCTGACTGGTCAGCAAAAATTCTGCTGAAAGGAAATATTGATTTAGGAATAAAACAGGGGAAGCATCATTGTGTTTGAATTGCAAATGCCAAGCAACATACGAACAAGAGTCTCAATCTATCTGCTCTCTGCCACTGTGCATCTTACGCCCTACTACTCAGAGAGGGAATTAGCTGGAGGGTAGACATGTTTTCTAATGAGACAGTTAATTACAGGTTGCTGGTAATAAAGAATAAACTCACTGTATAGTCTACATAAGGTTGAGCACCTATTCAGTTACCACACCAGTAAATAGTCAGATGATTTGTGTTGACCTCTGTGGTCTATTCACTGTTTTCCTTCTTTGTAGCAAGTTTCTAAAATTACTAAAGATTGAAGTCTATGTTTGAATCCTGACTTGCTTGCTGTAATAGTGGATAATGATTTATTCCATAACACCAACTCAGTCTCACAGTAAGTCGTGTCCATGTATATGAAATGTAATCTATTGATTTCGTGTACGTGGACACAAATTTACCATTTTTTACCATGACTTGCAGTTTCTCAAACAGTCACAACATTTTATGTGTTGATTAATTTAGCCTGCATTAACAGGAGCTGTCAGGAACTGTCCCAACTTTTTCCTTGACAATAAAATAAATAAAAAGAATAACAATAACAATAACAATAAAAAGCTATGTTTTGGCATACAAAACACTTGGTTAAGGTTAGTGAAAGATCATGGTCTGGTTTAATACAGAAAAAGTTCACAGTGACTTCAGACACAATGTGTTGATGTAAAACCTTTGCTAACCTTATCCAAAGTCCTCTGGTTGTTAAAAGCCTGACCACAGGCAGGATTTTGGATGCAAACCAGCAAATCTCTCTGTGACGGTCATCTGGTTTGTACACCCACCATCCACCCCAACCTACCTCCTTGCAACTCTGCTTCTGTCTTTATAAATTTTGTGCACTATGTAGACATATATTCTTTCTTTCCATTTTGATCTTTCATGCCTGTAAAGTCAGCATTTTCCAACTCTGAGAAGAAAGCTTTTTGAAAATGCTCCAAGAGCAGATCAATTCAAGAATCCTGTTCTCACAGTATCACATTTTGAAAACACTGACTTATGATTGCCAATATTCACAGACACTTAATAGCTCCCTGTAGCAGCAACATTAAAAAGCCAATTTTAATTTTCCGGCATATCTTTATATTCGTGCTGTCAGTCCATTGCACATTTATCGGTTGAGGGTCTCAGTGCAGTTGCCCAGGAGTAACTGTTAACCTTGGTTAGCAGCATGCATTTACAGTACGACCTTCAATCCAATTACTCAATGCTTTTAGAGGTGTTTGAAAACAGAAACAGAAAGATATATCAGTGACAACACCTCTGTCATTTGCTCAGCCATATTAAAACACAAAATGGGTCATCACAAAGAGAGTCAGAAGCAACACACTACAGCTTTAACTGCTGCTCTCAAAACATTCTGATTCACTCCCACTGCCATGTTGTTGTTTGCCAAAGAAGAGAAAGACTGTTTGTCTTTTGATATTTTAGTATGGATGTTGACCTTTAAAAAAATCTATCTGAAGGCCATGGAGTGTGGGCAGAACCTTGTTTCAGACTTATCCGCATTAGTGTGGACATGGCTTATGGGTTGCTGTTCTTGTACAGTAAGAAAAACAACATCCACAGAGTGAGATAATCCCTCACAATAAACACAAAACCATAATTGGGCTTTCTATTTCTGTTCTTTCGCTGTTTCATTATACCTGAACTGTTTTCATGTCACTGCACGCAAATACGTTACGCTCTGTTTACTGTCAATCACCTGACGCCCACAGGAAGAAATGGAAAATAATCTCTCAAAACACCTGACAAACAGACAAATACAAGTAGTATAAAAAACATATCATTATAAAATGTATTTAGTATGAATGTCAGTTTACCTAAAAGTAGTTGCTCCTATATTATTATGACATTTTCCCACCGCATTAGCTGCAGGAAGGTACAGATAAGCTCAATGTTCACACACGTGTGAATAGGTTGCTCTTCACTGGGTGGGAATTCAAAGTGGGAAAGACAACAAAATCAAGGATCCCTCTCTGACCTCCCAAGCAGTGCAGGTCACTGCTAGCAGCTGTTTATTGATGTGAGATTACTGGTGGAGAAATTTGAGCCCATTTTTCCTCAACATAATTTAGAAGCATCACGAACATCCCATATGGAACCAGTATGTGCTAAGAGAAACAAGCGTAGGCTTTGTCTTGATCCCACAGTATCCATATACACTAATTCTGTCCAGACATACAACTGTTTGTACTGTTTTTTCCATGAATTAAATATCAGCAGCAATCATCCACCATAGGATCCTCAGGACCTGGGAAAGTAACCTGTATAAATCTCTCTTAGCTGCTGTTTTGCTGTTGATTAATGCTTTTCATATTACTTCTGGAAAACCTGTCTAAACTTTCCTCAGCTGAGTGTTGTGCTGTGCCAGTCGAGTCTCTGCAAGTGTTTTCAAAGGATCAGTCAGAAAATCTGTCTGTCTGAGTTCATAATCTGCCTGAAAGCACCATGGAAATGAGTTGAGGTCCCGTCATTTCCTACTTTCATGTTTCTATAAATGTGGTGTGATTGGGGACACTTCATATATGTCCAACTACCTCTCCATGATCTTCCTCGAACGTTTTCTTATTCATTTCCTCATCGTTTTCACCTCCACGTCTTGATTCACCGATGTGAGTCTGATTGAAACAGTCTGATTGAAGTAGCTTGTTAGGAAATAGGAATGAGATTTGAAGACTGACGCAAGAATATTTACCTGCTACAGACTTTTTAACTTCTTTCATGTGAAATGTCCAGCAGCAATACTGCTAGACATTTAATAATGTTCAGAAGCAAAACCCCATCAGTGCAAATTATTCAGGAGTATTACTTTATTAAAACAAAGAGCTTTTGCTCCCTCAGGCCAATTACTTTTAGAACTGGTGAGGAGTTTCAAAGTGTTTAATCACTGTGTTCAATTTATTTTCAATTTGTTGTCAGTTGAAACTGATGGCAACTCATGCTACATATTGTATATTGTATAAATAAAACACTATTACTTAGCAAATGCCTCCAGTAGCTCAGGGCTTTCATTTATTAAAATTTATATGTTAGTTATTTTACAGCAGATCTCCACTGTGTTACCACAGCACAGCTCAGTGATGGCCAAGAGGTAAATTAAATTAATGGATGAATAAATCAGTGTGGTCTTGATATTAAGAGATGACGAGATGCCAAGTTTGTAATGTGAGTTATTTCAAAAGTGTGTGCAGATAAAGTAGATTAATAACAAGGCTGATGTGTCGAGGCAGCAACAACTGCTCCACACCCCAACCATAAGTCAGTGAAGCCTTCTGAGTATCCCTAACAAGACTACAAATAAATGAACATTGGTCTTTAGGTATCTCTCAAGTGAAATGCGCAAACAAAAGGTCCAATTAAAATATACACAACACAGTTTGTACTGTAATTACTGTAACTTCTCTTTTTCTCTCAGTTGGCATTTGGCAGTTGCTTTCAGTTCATGCTGATCCACCTGTCTTCTTTGTCTTTTGAAGTCAAAACTGTTTTTGCATTAATGTTAATCCAACTCTGTCGTTCTTGTCTGCCAGATTGGTTTTAATAAAACAAAGCTTTTCATGTAACACTGGCTAACATACCAGTCATTAGATAACATCTATATCTCTCTGTCAGCAGGAATTCAGAGAAACAGTTTTTTTAGACACGTGCTGAACCTGATGCTTTGCCCTGATTCACGAGGTTATAAATCTCCAGCTTGCGTAACACTCTTTCGCAGTCACTCCATACAGGGGAATGAAAATGAATACATACATCTGAGTTTTTGTAGCAATATTCAACTCCTCCAGTAGTCAGTGCTCTCTCATATTTTTATGGCTCATAAACTATTTTTATTTTTACTCATTTCATTCATGATCGCCCCCCACTGCATGGCCAAAAAGTATATTCCTCTGTGCTTCCATAATTTACACAACTTTCAGTTTATAAAGAAAATCTTAAAATATAAACTTTATCCTCTCGTTCTATTTCTACTATTAATTTCCTCACAGACTATTTTATTTCGATTCTCTTTAGACTTACTTGTTTCTTTTCTTTTCTTTTTTTTTAAGTTTAAGATCAAATACAAATCTACATCCATACAAATCTAAATAGCAGGAATATACTTTAAAATAAATTAGATTTTTTTGACAACTTCAAGTATTTCCATTGTACGTGCAGTGTGCCATAAACAAGATATGAAATAAATGGTAGGTTTCCATTTAGCTCCTACAGTACTAATGTAGGTAACAGCTTAATGTTTCATATATGTTGAAAATACTCCACAAACATGAAGGAAAATACTAACAATACTAACAACTGGCAGCACTATAGCCAATTATTCCAATGGTGCATTATTGTGATTGTGTATTGCTTGATCATAGAGGGTGAGAGAGAAGTTTCCTCCAGCAGGCTAAATAAAGTATATAAGAGAGAGATCAATATCCCGATAAACGGCCCGTGGGTTTACTGGGGTCACCAGATTGGCCCTTTAAGAGCACTCTGGGCTGTTTGTTGTTGTTTATACCATGCTATGTGACCCTGGTTCAGATTTGTGTTGTTGGTGAGTACACCAAGTAGAACTACAGGTCAAGATGCTCCACTGCTGCAAGTATGAGTGGACAGAGGTCCAATTTCATGCTGGTGAAAATTAAATCTTCGGAGCAGAACGGCTCCCAACCTCAGAAAGATGAGACGAGACAGAGGAAAGACTGCACTCCACACCAACTGTAATAAAATCTGCACCCCACAAAATACCATTCAGCATTATATAAGGAGCTGCTCATGGGTATGACTGGTTCATTATTCATAATTAACAACACAGCAGCCATTTATGTGAATTTTATACACCACTTATAAATTTTAGAGTCTCTTTAGTGCTTAAAATGCAGATTTCTTCCTTCAGCTGGCTGAATATCTTTGCTCTTTTTGACCATTTCAAGACATCACAGTCCCATATTTACATGTATTCAAATTTACAGGCTGCACAGTACAATAATGAGCTTCTCAACACACACACAGAGAGACCTGCAGTTATTGACGAGGGAGTGGAAAGTGTTTCTCGTTCGCAGGCAGACTGGGATACAAACTAATAACCACAGCGTGTAGTCTCTAGGCTCCCACCACCATTTTATTTACTACAACAGTTTCTGCTCCCTTGTGAAAGCAGTTTTACTGAGAGTACCAAAGCACTATTTCATTTTTAATGGTTACCTTTGGGGTCAGGACTGAGTAGTCTTCACATAATCATTCGCTGGCATGTTTGTATTGTTTATAGATTTTTTTTCTGCCCACACTGGGTGTCTGAGGCAGTCATGGAAGGGAGCTCACTGGGATGATATGATCTCCATATATACTGCATCTAGTTAGTGCCTTTTTGAGAACTATTGATTAGCGAGAGCATAATGGTTGCATCACCGAATCGATGCTGACTCTGAATCGTACAAATGGGGCGCTGAGATAGTTTAAGAAAAACTAATAAAACATAAAACACACAAACCATTAAACAGTCACTACAGAAGATGGAGCACATTATTAGTTTTTATACAGTGGTCTTTTATTTTCAAAGCAGGAAGTATACTCCAAATGCAATAAAAAAAAAAAATCGAATTGGCTGTGTTTGCACAAGCACAAAACAGTGATTTTGCAAACAAAAAGTGGCGCCATATTTGCTGTCAGTCACCACTAAGTGCACAGGCTGGCCAGACGCACCCTGCCTCAAAGTATTTGTTGATAGTAAATAGTGTGTACTGTAAAATATGGCAACAGACAACATATTTCCAAAGACTTATTTAGCCAAAGTTTCTTCATGATGTAGACGCCATTAATGAACAGACCTGGACTAACAATAAGTGTGCTGGTATTTGCTCATATCACCTTATACAGTACAGATATGCCACCAGTCAAACCATTCTGCTGTAACCACTTGAAAGCATTTTCATGGGAGGATTAAGTAAATGAATTGCAGTGTATTAAAACTGTAAATCCAAGCACCATTAATGCATCTTTGAACAAAAAATGAAATAAATCTTTAAACAATGTTTTTCCATAAACATACCCCTGGTAGAAATGGGTGGTCAGAGGGTTCAGTTATGCAGTAATGTAGCTATCTTGCTTCTGTGTTTGCATTTCTCTCTCAGCGTTTGAAGTGGGTAATGTGCTTTTGGTTGAGGCCCAAAGTCTTGATGGTAATTACCTTGCTCTCCCTGACTCTCATAATTTCATGCCTCCGGGGGGCCATTACAGAAGCCTCTACATCTAATTCTGCTGAATTAAAGAAAGAAAAAAAGAGAGAGAGAAATATGCTGGAAGCACTACAGCTCATACTTAATGTCAAGAGAAGAAAGAAATGAAATATTTACTTTTGATTGCTTCAGAGGAAGACAAATTATGTGTGCGCATTTAAAATGTATTTGCCAATTTGTATATGAGGCTCATACTGAAAGTAGAAAAATGTCTTTAAATTAGATATTAAAGGAATGATATGAAGAGCATAAATTATCATGATTTTTGCACCCTGGACAACGGCACACAGCCACTTTATTCAAAAGCTTCACATGACATCTGTCCCTTAGCTGCAGCCAGCAATCAGTTAGTTTAGTACAGTCCACACACTGGAAACTGGGGGGTAACAGCTAGCTATGTCTGACATTGACAAAACTGACCCACCAGCACCTCTAAAGGTCTCTGATGAACACATTGTATCTCATTTGTTTAATGTATGCAAAAACCAAAGCATAAAAATCATAGTTAACCATTTTCCACAGACACTGCAGCAAATTATTGATAGTGCAATACACAGAACTCCAATTTGAAAAGGGGTTTTATACCGATTAAACAAATGAGAAATAATATGTTACATGGTGAGTGTTAGTAGGCAGGTTTTGTTACTGTCAGTCAGAGTCAGGCTAGCTGTTTCCTCAAGTTTCCAGTTTCTGTGCTAACCTGCGCTAAACGTCTTTGCCTGTAGTCTTATAGCTAGCCAAAAGATACAAGAGTGATTTCAATCTTCTTTTCTATGTGCATACCCTTCTTTGTGTCGAAATAAAAAGAGATTTGCTGAAGAAATATTCCTGCATCAGCGTGATAGTAGTTACAGTTCAGATAACTGTATTAATTTGTGTAGTTATTAATATTCATTTTAAATTCATTAGTTACATTTCCTGAGATTATACTAATACAAAATACTGATTACATATTGTACAACATAGTACTTACATAGAACAACATAGCAGCAATGCATAATTATTTAACAATAAAACAAGTTTGATATCCTCCATAAATTTTCCTGCCTCTTCAGCACTTTGGAATGGCTGTTACCTCCAGCTTAACGTGGTAAGTAGACAATTTATCAAAATGAGTGACAAGTGTTCAGGTTTGAACTTGATCAGTCGAGCTGCGAGCAGGGCGGTAACTGCATACTTCACTTAGTCAAGGCCAATTGCAGTTTTAAGTTTGCTTTGAAGTTAACATGTCAAACTACAGTGACAGAAACTTCAGTCTAAGAAGAAAAAAAAAAGATTTATCATCCCAGAGCAGAGACTAATTAATGAGAAAAATATGAAGATGCTCAGGAGGGGAAGCTGCTCATACCACATGACAGGATCAAAATAAACTTTCACCTGAGATAATAACTGCTGTTGATGTACTGTACGCTTTAAAGTCAATGAAAAATATGAGAGGGTTTGCTCACACTTCTTGTGAAATCACAGTGATTGCAGTAAACCAGCACAAAGTGATAGTTTAGTCGGTGCAGTGCGGAGAGGAAAACAACAAGAAATGGATGAGGATGCTCATTCTCCATTTCGGCAGCACAGAGAGTCAGCAGGAAAGTTTGTTTTCTAAATGTGGAGCCATTTGACACATCTACATAGAGCATTCATCACCCTAGACAGGGTTATTATCCATGGTGTAACAGAAGGCAGACAAGGAATGCAAGTACATAAACTATTTCACAATGTAGTGGGGACTTCAGACCTCCACAACTTTACCTCTCTGACCACATGCAGCATGACTCAGAGTGAGTCATTAGCAGAGCAGCCCATTGGTCCAACTGAGGATATATTGAGTCTGTTGAATATTATATCAATTACAGCTGACTGCTTTCAGGTCAGCACGGAACTGTGATACAACCTTGGCTGTGTGAAATTTCACAGTTGAGACATGTGTTGAGACTTGACATTTCAGTGACATTCTTGGCTCATGACATAAGGGGAAATTTTGACACTAAAATATTTATAGCTCTCTGTGAGGAAAGGTGTTTGTGCTAATATGAACTGTTCTATCTCTCTGTTAAGTCAGACAGCAACAATCACTTAGCAAACAAATGTGTGGGTTTAAATGGTGATCTTAACCATCCTGCTATCATTGTCACTGCTCTAACTGAACGTCTGCTCATAGAAAGTACATTACCTTAAAAAGTCAGCTTTATGTTTTCTGACACTGGCCGTAATATATTCATCATGCATATTCATAGCCCCTTTAATGACAGGCTTGGGAGAGATTTCATCCTGTGATCAAGGTTGTTCCCAAATGTTGATCATTTCACAGATTAACTTGCAAACTACAACACTGGACTCTCTGTTTAGACTGTGTGTGTGGAATTCATTTCTTTTTTACAGCCATTCACTGTGTGGGTGTCTGTGTACGTGTGTGTGTATTTTCATTTCATACTGGTCTTAATAATTGAATTCCTTTTCCAGAAAATACTGTGTTATGTACACTGTTATTACATTATATCAAAAGTACTCATTATTCACTCCAGTTGCATGCCCAACTACTCATGCAATATTTTTCTCTTCAAACCTTTTAAGAACCCTATTTCCTACAAAATATGTCCATATCCCATTAATGTGTTATGTCGTGTGATATTAATATATGTCCTGCATTTTCAGAAAAGATGCATTCATTTGCATGTCTAATTAGACATCCCTGAAAGCATGATTTTTCTGATCTCTTCACTCCCAAACTCCTGCAGTTTGAATGTTACTAAAACGACTCATATGCCAAATTGCGTGTATTCTTTGTAGACAGCTGCTATCACTTTTCATAAATTCAATTCTGTACTTTTTTAAATGATTTTTTTTTAAACAACACCATATCCATGTGTTAATCATATTTAAGTCTCACCCATTCTATCCAATACAAGCTCCAGTATTACGCACATTAACTGAGCCCATACACATTATTATTGTGTTATTTGCAAGTTTTTGGTTTTTTTTTTTACATAGCCTAAATTAGCGTTAACAGCTGTTTACCAGTCTAGAAAAAACATTACAAATTCAGTATCAAACATCATTCTTTTACTCGCCAAGAGCTGTCTCCAGCAATAGAGTGCAATGCCACTGTTAACTTATGTTTTGTTTCTTCACTTCTTTTTCGCTACTAAAATTAGCATGCGAGTCCATCATGTCTAATAATAACCATTCCCAATAGTGAGTCATTGTAGCATCCAGTCTGCTATCAGTCCGGTGTGGGAGGATCAAGAGAACATATTTTAACCTCTTGTCTTGTAAATGCCACGATGGCTGAAGCGCCTGGTAAGTAAACAGCTCTTCATGCTAACGTTGGCTATGTAGTGAGTGAGTGAAATTACATAACACTGTCGATCAACTGTGAGTGAGCTGATTATGAAGACATATATGGTGTATGAGTTACCTATGTAATGCATTAAAGCCTGAATGCATCTATTGTATCATTATAAGATTAATGAATTTCCATATGTTTACACAGTTATGATTATTAAAAGACATACAACCCACACGCATATACAAAATACTTCTCTAGTATAAACAGCCTCATTACATAGATAAAAATGTAATTTAGTTGACATGACATTTCATTCATACAGTAAATACATTTTACAATACATACAGTATTTGCTGATGCCAATTAGTTATATATGAATGTTATATTTATGATGTAATGCAGGGTCGCTAAGCCAAGAGGGAACTTGCAGACCACTAATAAATATGAAATGAACCAACAGTGATTGGAGCATTCCGCCTGTGTACTTGGGAATAGCTTCAGGGGCTCATTTAATCTAAAATGAACAACCCTTGCAGGGATTGTCTAGTGGACATCAATTGAGGCTCTAATGGTCTCTCTGGGTTCCTCTCCAGTGACAACTCTGACTGGTCTGACAGCAGTATTCTCTGAAGACCTAATTAGCCTGACCATTAAGCCCAAAGGATGATTGAATGAGTAGAAGAAACTGTGGTGCAACAAATATTTTGTGTATTGGCAAGAGGAAGGTAGTTTGATGCAGACTGTTATCTTGCTGAATCTCAATATTCAGATTTTATTCAATTTTAATGAATTATCTCTACCCTGTTTTATCCTGTTGCCTGCAGTTTTTGTGATGCCAAACTACATTTTATTGTTGTGTATGAAATTGTCCTAATAACCTTTCATAATCCTTGCCATTGGGTAGAAGGGTGCATTCGAACAAGTAAATGTGTGTATCAGGAGGTAGGAGGGAGTCGCTGCTGAATTCCTTGGAGGCAAACGAGGAGGGGAGTTCAGGAAAGGAAAAGAAAAGATGTAATCCCTGAAACACGCGAGTGCTTGACATAAACAAACACGCGGGGAGGATTTCAAAGGGACGACTGCTCACTGGGAATCCTCTCATGTGCCGATGGGAGATAAAGAAGCAAATGCGGTGCAGAGAGGTATGAACACATAGCGTCTACGCCCACACACACACAGTGCCAGTGCAAAGGGCTCTTTCGTTTTTGTGTGCGTTATCAGGCAAAGAGTTGGTTTGTTTACTGGCAATTTCTTTCTGTCACCAGCCCACAGATCTATCTATATCAATTTCAAGGAATGCAGTCATGTTAAGGGGGAATTTCCCCAAGCTTTACTGATAAGCTCAAAGACACTTGCCATGTCTTGCATTTGGAAAACATCTGTTGAATTCTTTGGTCATAACGCAAACTGTGAATACTTCAGTCAGTGTGAGCGAACAGGCATGCAAGTATCCTGCAAATACCTGTGTACAGGTCAGCACAAAAATACAGGTGGTGGACATAATCACATGTGCACCTGATGCAATGCATTATGCAGTCTAGTACAACTTTCTACTGTTGGCGTGACTAAAGTAGAGGAAACATGAATGGATGATTAAAGGGCAAACTGTAACATGCTTTGTCTGTAAAGTGCAGCCCATTTACTATACACGGGAATTTAATTTAATGTTAGTTAGTAATGTTATCTATAATGTGTACCATTACTTTCCCAAAGTAGGTGCCATAGCTCCTTGGGGTGCATGAGGGATGGGACAAGGGTGGCACAAGATTATTTTTCTTTTTTGCTTGCAGATTTTGAATTTTAAATGTCCCAAAACAACAACAACAACAACAAATTTATAATAAAAAAAAATCATCACATTAAGAACCTTTATTATGCAGTCAAAACTGGTAACAACTACTCAAGGTTGCTGTTGTCATAGTAACACAACCCACACACACATTTTCCAGATGTGCAGCAGTCAGAAATAGTGACTGTCAGGGCAAACGGTGGAAAGATTTGTCACTGTAAAAGGAGCTCAAAGGAACAATACTGAATATCTCAACCCTCAACCCGGTCTGAGATGTCCAAAAGATGTAAACTTAGAATGTCGGATGTGGCAGTGGTGCCAGACAAGTTTAAGGAAAAGCTCAAGAAGAAATACCCTCTTCAGCAAGCAAAGATGTGGAGTATTACGAGCAACTGAGAAAGGTGCATTAAAAACTGAATCAGTTCATGGTATAGAAAGTGAAGGAAGTGCATTTAATCAACAAAATCTTCTTATCTTCTTAAAAAATCTTATTAATTGTTTAGTTTAAATTCAGTATCGCTCTCCAAATCTGAAAAGCAACCTCGGTTAAACAGCTGACTTCAGATCCACAGTATGTATAAAGATATGACTGCTACAGAAGGGGGTATATAATCCTCCATCACAGGATAAGACAATATTGACATACAGTATGTTGAAATATTTGTTCTGCAGTACATTATTGAATAATATACTGTAAAATATAGTGATTATATAGATTTCTTTTTTCTTCAGATATGACATTGTACTGCTCCTACAATATGTAAGAGATATTCCATTATATATATTGAAGCTCTGTGTCAGTACTGTATAGTTCAAATCTACATAGAAAACATATTTTGGTTTCCCTCTACAGTATAAGTCCCTTGTATATCTGTGGACTGTCTCCTGGTACACTTTCTTTTTGTTACAGATGCATGTTGATTTAATGGAAAACCTTTAACTGCTGTGAGGGAGAGGACTCCAGCTTTAATGTAGTTCTTGTCCTGTGTGATGTTACAGTTGACTGAGAGGAAAAATCCATAGTATTTATACAGTGGAGTGTGCAGGCCTGTGATGAGTGATTCAGTAGAGTTGGTGGAGAGTTCAGGAAAGGAAAACTCTGACTGTTCACGTCACTGTTGTTGTCAGTTCTGTTCTGTACCTTTATAGTGCTGTTGGGCTGGCTGGAAGCATTTTATCACAACCACAAAGCAGACTCAGCGGCCTGCTGGAGTTGAGGTATACAGTGCTGTCTGATTTAAGCCTCCTGTGGCCCTTAGACCTCCTGACGTTGGAATTCAGCCTTGGGTGGTCAGTCTTGACTCTTCCAGGTGTTCATTATTTACCACATCGCTGCTTTAGAGGGGAAGATGCGAAGTCAAGTGTGTGCACCAAGTAGAGCCAGACTGACAACAGTTTGGTTCAGACTGTCAAGTTCAGCCTGTCAGGGGCCTTGAAAATAGACAGATACATAGATAGGTATACTTTACTGACCCATGAGGGAAATTGTCAAAAAACAAAAGGTTTAGTGGTTTTCAACCCCAACAAAAACAAATTCCTCTTTTGCCACCAGCAATTCTCCTGCTGCTGCTTCGAACAAGCGATTTACTCCACGGCACTTGTGATTGTTCTGATACCACCTTCAGCGCACACATAAACACATTTTAAAAGACTCATACCTCAGTTAATAACCATATTTCTCAAAAAGGCATTTGAAAACAGTCTGTTTGCAGAAGAATGACAAACATTGCTTGCTTGACCACAGAGCTATTTACTGGAAAACTGAGCTTTTGAAAAGCAGTCAGAGTTGTTTATAGGCGTGCTGTAAGATGCTGCAGTAAACAGCTGTAAGTCAATAATGCAGAAAAATAGGCTCTGCAGGGATTGTAATAAAACCAGAAGATAAACTGTCTGTGAGAGCAGAAAATACAAAATAAAGTGGGCAAATATGAAATCACTGTCATAGTCACATTTAAAATGATAGCTTGCTATTTAAAAACCTGCTAAGGAAAATATGTGTCACTCTTTAACATAAACACACAAAAAATGTCTCAAACTGCAGATCCCAAATAAAACTTTAAGATCAAACACATTGAGCCCAGAGAGATTAAAATGCACTAAGGTATTAGGTTTCACAGTAATCTGTTTCAGGATGATTCAAAGGAAGAAAGAGACAAGAAAAAGAAAATAGTGATATCAAATCTACTGAGAGGACTGGAATGAAACCTTAGCTTCCATCAGGTCTGCACCTAATTTACCCAAACGTGTCTTATACTTTCTGGTCTTTAATTACACGTTAAACATGGCATCAGGTGAGCAAAGAAGAAACTGACTGACTGACTGTTACTTTTGTGTGCAAATTAAGGTCTAATGTGAAGTAGTCCAGGAGTGGTCTGTCTTTTTCAGCCTACTTTGATACTTCCTCTCCGTTTCTTGCTAAACCCTTTTGAGGTTACTTGTCCTCTGCACCAGTCATTCCTGCTGTCTGTGTTTTGTCTTTGTTTGGAGGAAGCTCCCTTCCCTCCCTTTACTCTCCAAACCTTTGTACTCTGTAGGCACAGATGTTATACTCTACTTCATGGTTCCTTCCAGCTTCCCTAGTATTTAAAATGTTGAGGAGAATTCCATTCTGTATCCCCAGACCACAGTCATTTATCTTTTCTGTTCCTGCCAGCTGATTTCCTCCTTCCACAGTTGCCTGACTTCTCTTTTTTCCTCCGTGCCGTACGTTTCACTGACAGTGCCTTCCTCCACAGGAAATACTGGGAGCAGTAAACTGCCACCTATACAGTAAGGGATTTACTCTTGAACTAAGACATTTTTCATCAAAGACCCTGTTTTCTCAGTAGTTATGGTTCACTCTAATCTCTATTGTAGAGTTACTCTACTATCGCTCTACAGTAAAAATCAAATAAGAGAATTCGTTTTAAGTATCAACCCAAAAAACATCTGTGGTATGTCTCTCCAAAAATGTTTACTTTATAAAGATACATTTGTTTTTGCAATACATATCACATTTATATTTTCTTTATAGTTGCCCGAGGCTATCCAATCACATGAAACCACTAATATCAGTACTCTGAAAGAATCATTACACCATTATCATTTGGCCATTAATCTTCATATTTGCAATTCTCTGGGTGGACTGATAATATAATTGATATTATTGTGAAGTAGACACTAAAGAATTGCTTCACACCCCACTGGAAACCAATAGATAAAGATGGAATTAACATGTCACTTTAATTGAAATGTAACAAGACGAATGAGGCAAATAGATATCGTGGCAATAGGTCCATCATCTGACAAACAGTAACTGACAAAAGAGGGATTATAACAAGCTAAATGTATGTTGGAAAAATCTTCTTGAATCTTCTGTGATTTAATTTGGACCTTGAAACATAATCGAGGAACTTGTATGAAGTTTTGTATTCTTCTCAGGTACACTCGTGTACCTTGGCATGACATCGTGGATGTATTGAAGACAACTGGATACTGGTGTGTTCTAAGATGGCACCCATTAATAGTTGAACTAAAACACCACCATATACACCATGAAAAAAACAGAAATGAGATTCAAATCTATAGGAGAGCAGCTAGCGGAGAAAAATTCTCAGCCTTGACAACCAGCTTCTTCTGGCTTTTGAAGAGAGATCACTGATTCAGTTATGAAACTACAACTCACCCACAAGCTCAAATCCATTGCCCATAAATGTCAGCATGTTCAGACGAATCTGTCAAAATCCTTGACGTTTTAGGGTGGGGAAAAAGTTCCACTTGCAGTTGCTGACAGACACCATCAGATTCAGTATTAACACGATATGGAGGAAAAGTTGACTGTAATCCATTATCCAGCATTGCAGCTCTGATGGAAGTTTGCTCTGTAAAGATCTAATGTGTTTGCCAGAGAGATTTTTGTCCATATCAGAGGCAGAGGAGGAACGTTCATTTTGTTCATTAGAAGACAGGGCAAGTCTGTTGCTATAGCATCTCTACTTCTTTTACCTTTTATATTTTAACACTGATGGTTATACTTGACATTAGGGTTACTTCATTTGAACTTTCACATGCAATTTAATTAGCTGTATTTTATGAAACACCCACACAACTAATATATAATTAGATTTTATTGGTATTTACATGTAAGCCTACTTTCATATAAACAGACCTTTTACAGCTCTTTTCCCATGAGGTAATCTGTTCCATCTATTCTTTCCTACTCTGTCTGTCTGCTTCTCCCAAACTCCACTGATCCAAACTGACCCTTTTCATCAGTGACTGTGGAGAAGACGTCTGTATTCATCTTTGGATTTCCCTCTGCTATGAACATGTCAGCTCCACCATCACATTCCATATCTCCTCTGCTAAATGCTATGCTGATGACACTCAGTTCTACTGTACTTTTCTTTTTGAAAACATCACATCTCTGGTCTGCATCTCCAGCTGGATGTCTGCCCTCCACTTCTAACTCAATCTTGACAAGACTGAGCAGCAATTTGTCTGTAGACATGTACGCCCTCTGCTCTCTATCACTATTCACATCACCACAATGCCTCCTGTCAAGACTAACAAATGTCAAGCCTTGACAACTGGCACGGACAAAGAAATTAGGCTTGAGGAGTTTCTGGCAGGATATAAAAAAAGGATTGTATTTATCTAGAGGAGTCAGTACTCAGTACTTAATCCATGACTTTCAGTCAAACCACCTTAAACTATTTTCTCTCACTTTTACTGAGGAAATCTATAAAAGAGAGACTTTCTTTTTCACAAAAGCATTTCAGAAAAACTAGAAAGCTTTAGGATCAGTAGTCAGGAGTATGAATGAGCAGCTTCCTCTGTAAACATTATAGGAAGAAATTCCCAGATTGGCTACCTCACTTTTGAATGTCTTTTGTCTCTTTTTTGTATTTTCCTTTGCATCCTACTGATTCTGACATGCATTGTTTGTTTTATTTTAAGGATGTTTTTATCAACCATTGATGTAAAAGTAAATGTCTCAGGTGTTTTGAGAGATTTGACTCTCAGTTCTGAGATGTCTTGATTCACATTAATGAATCTGATGTCTGATGAAAGTCCATGACCCAAACATTGTGACTTTAATGAAGTCGGTGATGGCAGTGTGCAGAACCTTTAAAAAACATCACTTCAAGGTTTATAAATCATATAGATATATGCACAATATACATGCACATATATGTGGAAGAAATAAAATGAGGTGTATTTTGCCGTGTGTTAAATATAATGAGTGTCCTTGTATGTGGTTTCTGAGCGTGCCTATACATTTGCTCATAAATGTGCTTCTGTGTGCACTGCTTCGATGCATGTTGTCAAGAACACACACCTTCCTGTATATGTGGCGCGAGTTTCGATGTCCCATCAGTCCTTGAACACTGACCCAATGTCCTGTATGTGAATTGACCATTTCTCCAGGCTCTGACAGCTGGGGAGGGGGGGAGCAGGCGTATCGCTGCCTGCTCGGGCAGACAGCTGCTGCTTTCCCCCCTCGTCCTGCCTGCTAACAGTGGAGCCTTGTGATGCGTCCGCCTCTCCTGAATATCAGCACACATGTAACCGTGTTACGCTCATATCACAGGTTCTGTGCGTTTCTCTTCACCCCTGTCTGTTCACTCTGCCTCTCTCCCTCTCTTTCACTCCCAGAGGACCGGTTTGTTTAACTGTTGCACATTTGCACCTCTCCTTTGTTTATGTTTCCCATCGTCTCTACTTTCTGAAAGAATGCCGGCAGGTTATAAACTTCACCACTGCGAAGTGAGAGCTTTGCTGTATAGTAAATATTTTGCCGCATTCCCACGCTCACAGACATGAGTCATCATTCATCACCTCATATTATACACTAAAATGCCCCTCTTATACACTGTAACTACTTATTTGTCACACTTTCTTTCCTGGAAAATAAGGGAAGAAAAAGCTTAGAGCTGCTATCATTTAGACATCATGTAGGTGCACATACTTTGCAGTACTTCTCTTCAAAGATACTGTGAGAGTACTTGTGGTATTGGGTGGGTGTGATACTCTAACCTCATATTTAGGAATGCAGCCTGCGTTTATTTTTGTTATGAAGGAAAATTATCTTGTGGGCGAAAATGAGCACCTTGGACATGGTTGAACTTGCGCTCAGGAGCATGACGCCATGTCAAGTCCAGTCAAGGAATGCAGAGGAATGCTAACACAGGAGGCACTTAGGGCACCCACATCAAGACATGAAGGATGGGCTGATCCTGTCAGCTTGTCTTCAGAGGAGGAGGCTGCAGGAGGATCAGTCACACTCTGCTTGCAACATGACTGATCTCAGAGGTCAGGGGCCAGCGCTGTAAAGGCACTGAGAGGAATAAAGATGCATCAAAGCAGCAGCGTGGGGAAACGCGATGATTTATCCTTCAGCATGAATATGGAGCGGAGAAAGAAGCAGGATGATGGGAAAATGGAAATATCAATCAGGCATAATAGAAACAAATGAATCCCGTCACACTCAAGGTGTTTTCTCAATTATGGCAAATGATCAATTAATCTATAGTGCAGTCACTCCTTCATATGTAATGTTCTTAATGGCAAACATGAATGAAAATTCAAAGGATATAAAGTAAGTCTCTTGGTACTGTGTAGGTTGCTGCTGTGGGATGATTCAAAAGCTGATCCAGTAACACATGCCAAACACATTTCCTTTTATGTATGAGCATCAAGGTTCTAGAAATCCCTACTGATCCACCACTTTGGACCAAACTGAAATATCTCAATAACTGCTGGGTGGACTGCAAATGAAGTTTTGCACAGATATTCACACCATACTTATTGTTATAACTTTAGTTCATCCCTTAACTTTTCATTTAGCGCCATTATCAGAATCAGAAAATTGAAATTATTCAAATTTTCTGGTTTATGACCAAATACCTGCTTAACAGTCTGAACAGTCTGTATTGTGTGTTAATTAGCAAATGTTAGCGTTGTCATTGTGACACATGTTAGCATGCTCATGTGAACATTTAGCTCAAACCACAGCTGCTGCTAAAGACTTTCCACCTATGTAAACTATGTGCTAGTTCTGAGCTGGTGCTGGTACCAGCTCAGAGTTGGCTCAACCTTTTAAGAGCTGGTTTGCTGTTCCATGGTTACAGAGCACCAGAGGCACATCAGTATGCACTGTGTACACCTTACCATCCAGCAACACTAGCACCAAGCACAGCAACAACAATGGCAGACTGTATTATTTCTTCACAAGTGTTTTGCTTTGATTTTGATCTGTGCTGAAGCTCTGTTTTTCTTGGTCATCTTTGAATTAGGCAGACTAGACGACACACCCTGACGCCCTTGACGTTCAGGGTAATGAACAGTTCTTGATTCCAGAACAGTAAAGTGTTGCTGCTGGTTCTTTGGCTGTCAAGAACTAGACTTTACACTGTTTTGGTGGAAACAGGGTACCCACTCTCATGGCTGTAGACTTTGGTTGACACAGTTATAGTGAAGGCAAAATCTGTAATTAAGCATGTTATTACTGCTCCTGAATAACTGGAGCATTTAAAACAGTAGGTAAATGATTGCATAATAAAATATTTAGAAAATTGAATTCACCGTTGTTTCATATTATTACATATATTTCTGGCCCTGTTGCCCCCTTGAACAATATATATTCGAAACCTGTAATCTTCCATCGTTAAGCTCTCTCTCTCTCTAGAACCAGTAGAAGCCACATATAGCATAATTTACATTGCCCCTGCCCACACATACAGCAGAGTGTGAAAGAAATAATTAGAGAAGACTGAGCTCGCCCCCCCTAGATAATGCTAGTATGTCAGGCTGTGTCTTTAAACCCTGATCTCTCTTAAATGCAAATCCTCGTCATGTGTCTTTCACGCATGTGAGAGTGTGTTTCCTCAATTTCAGCCACTTTGAATGCCTTAAAATTAAGATCCCTCATGCATGCGTGTGAGTGGTTGTGGGTGCACACGTGTGTGACTGCGGTTATTGTGTTGTTCTGTGTCTTTGTGTGTGAACGTTTGGTGATTTGTTTGGTGCCAGCACCCAACTGGTTGATCCAGCTTTTTCAGATCTTTCATTTGGAGGAAGCGACTTTATGTGAACGCTGGTTTCATCATCTCCCACACTTAATTTATTGTCATGTTTTCTTTTGTAAGCAGCAAATGTTCTTTCTTTTCACGGACAGACACAGACACAGACAATACAGGCTTAGTCCTTTGAATGGTGCGCTAAAACATTTATGTATAAGTCTCTGCATTGGTGTGGAAAAAAAGCGCACGTCAACATAATTGTGTGTATGATTTCCAGGATGACAGTGATTTATTGTGGTGGCAGGTTTACTGCATACCCTCCATTATTTAATTTTTATTTTGCACTCCCTCTCTTTCTTACCCTGCATGGCCTTTCCTCTCACATTGTGAAGTTGGAATGCAAACGATCAGCCTGAGGGTCAAAAAGAAAAGGTCACCCATTTTCATGCAGTGCTCAATATGCAAATTTCAAGGCAAATATCAGGATCTTGCAGCCAGCAGGCACACACAATTAAGTAACCTAGTTTCTTCAGTGAGAGCAGTGGTGGAAAAAGATGATAATTACTTTAATTTCTGAGGAAAGCTCTGCGCACATACCAAAGCTAAGAGTTAATGAAGCACATAATGTGCATGCAACTGTAAAAAATTCTTTGTTTTTGTCTCCCAAGATCTGATTTCGCTCATTTTTATGGTGCTGCAGCTGAGGGAGGAAAAGATTGTTTGCTCAGTGTTTGCTGTCACTCGAGTTTATGTGCCGGTTTGAAGGATTTCTCTGTTCCCCTGCTCAGTGTAAATTTCAGGTGAGAGGTATGTGGTTGTGTGTTTATGGAGCTTCCTGCAGAGTAGATTGGGGGTAATTACACATCTAAAGCCCCTCATATAACAACACACTCTTTGTCCCGCCGACAGGGTGCCTAGCAGGGGGATGGGGTCATGGAGTGCACTCAGAAAAGAACAGTCCCAGGACCAGATTTAAATGTCATTGGATTCAGGAAGCACAAACAGAATCAGGCATGAGGATGAGATACAGCATGTGTGGAGGCGCATCATGTGTACACACAATGGCGCCAGTAAATTTTATTCTTTGTTTTGCCAATAAAAAGAGTTCCCTCTTCTTGGTTATTCCACAGGGCAATATCCAGCACAGTACTAACTTTAAAAGCTGGTTGGTGTCAATTCACTGTAAACTTCTCAATAATGCATAAAGTCTTTTTTGCATTCTGCCCTGGAGGTCATCTGTGGGTGGCATTCATAAGAGCAAATGTCAGAGATGAGGGTGTAATCAAAACAAGAGAGTGAAAACATTGAGAAATTCACTGTAAAAATGAATGATTCTAGTCAACATTCCCCAAATATTTTTTTAAAGGTCAGTTTAATACTGTGCAAGGACATGGTACCAAGCATCACAAATAATATGTTTTTTTTTCCTCCAACCGAACAAAATACAGCGTCAAAACACAGTGGAAGCAAACAGATGCTCCGGCCTACATCCTGACCACTACAAGCACACACCACCTACTTGGAGAGGCACAGAGGAATCACGACATCACTAAGTCTCCCATGATATTTAGCAGTTTCTAGCAATTACTTATATAAATGCGCTGCACTGTATAAAACCATTTCAAGCAGGAGAGAGTAGACTCCTTCCTCTCTGTTATTTAGGATTAAAATGTATTTATTTGTGCAATACTGACGTTACATGCTTTGAGTTCACCATATCATGGCATCATTATTATGACAGTGATGATACTGTCATCAATGGCAAATGTTTGACTATTGACCCTACACTAAGAATAATTGCTGCACTCAGAAAATGGTCACACTGGTATTAGCATCCATTCACCACCATAACAGGGATTTTAGTAAAGGGTGATACTTTATGTTTTTTATGGGAAACCTCCTGTGGTGTATATGGAAATAACTGATAAAGCTGAAGGTTGTTGTTGCTGTTGGCTAAAAATGTATAAAGTGAATGACCCAGGGAAACAAAGAAAATATGAAGAAAACTCTTTATAGCACATGTAGGATATTAGAATGTCAATAATTAAATAAACTCACTATTTAGCAGAATCTAGTATCTGAGAATAAATTATGTGTGATACAAAAATAGGTGATTTCACAACATAGGTTGTGGTGTTGCAGGCAATCCTTTTCTTAGCTTGATATCACAGAGCCAAAGGATCAATAATTAGAGGAAATGACTCACTCCTGTCACCATAGCTGAGCAGGAAATGGATCTGGTTCAGTCTTGTAAGCACCTGGGTGTTAACAACAGACTGGACTGATAACACCTTGGGACAAGGGAGTGCAGGGATCTGTTCTTTGTGAGGAGGCTGAGGTATCTTAAAACAGATTGGTTTTTCCAGCAGTGTTATTCAGGCAGTATGGACACGAAGGTGAAACATGCTGGCTACCTGCCCTCTGACAGTGAGGGGATGAAGCGGAAACCAGACTTGAACTGACACAACAAAAGCTATCAACAGTGAGCTGATGCAGCTTTAAAGCACCTTCACCCTCCATATGATCTCCCTAAAGTGCAACTAAGAGTGGGTTAGGAGCTTTTTTGTGCCAGGAGTCAGTGATTCGTGCCCATAGAGCTTTACTCTCCGCCACTTTGGAGGAAGCTTAGTGCAGTGTAACAAGGTCTCCTGGCCTGAATTTTTTCCATTCCTTAGCTTTGGATTAAACTATACACCAACACATTTCTCCAATAGTCTCTGCATGTGAAATGTGCATCATATATGCATTAGTGGGTCGGCAGAGGGCCGTGTATAGAAAGTTTGTAGGCATACACAGGCATTGGTAAAAACTCATTCAGTTTGCAGATGGAGCATCCGTGAGAACGTGACTCCAGTGTTGGTGATTTTCATGTTTTCACTTCAATCGAAGAATTACATGCTCTTCTGCGGCTTGAGAAACCTCTACCACATGCGGTCTTATGAAACCCTTTGAAATCCCACTGGATAAACTAAAAAATATGCTTGGTGGTCATGCTTAAAACAAGACATCTTTTCTAACTCCTGAAAAGTTCGAATTTTGGACAATTTCCACTCAACAGTGGTGATACACACCAATTCCAAGCTCTTTGAAACCAGGATGAAGGACACATGTAATGCAAAAGTGTCATTATGTCTGTTCGTCTGATAGTTACTGTCCGAGCATATTTAGAGACAGATGTGACACACACACAGGAATGAAAAGGAACACGAATTTCACCGTAATATGTAGAGAACAGATAGAAAAACAAAGATTTGTGAGGGGAGAAAAAGTCGTGCTCAGTTTGTTTAATGATTGCAGGCGTCCGGTTTCACCACCCTACCAGCTGGCTGAGGCACGGGTTGTTATGACAAGAAACACTGCAGAGTTACGTCAGCTATCCAAACTCCATACCATCATGGTGCCTCTAGTGGAAACAAAATTATGCCATCGTGATCTACTGCCAACAAACAGCTCCAAGGTGTCAGGTTTTAGGGTCACTGGGTGAAAAGGATCATGACTGGTTTTACAGAGCTGTAAGACAACGTACATCAGAGAGGATGTAAAGTATGGGCAGACCAGAAAAGAAATGAAAAGATAAGATGGTGGTTGCTGATGTTACAGGAGCCATCTTTGCATTCATTACCCCCACCCCCACCCCACTTCTGGGCAGGTGGCTCTCACAATAAGACATGTTGAGTGAAGTACTTGTGTGAGATTAATAGTTGCGATAAGAATGTAATGAGAGACCGAGGGTTGAGGGGAGGAGGGATAGAGAGGGAGAGGGTGAGAGAAAGAATATGGGAGAAACAGAGGAGATGCACTGCACGAGAGAAAGGAGAGAAAAGGGGCAGACTTTAAGGAGAGGGAAATCCACCTGGCCACCTGCCAGTGGGATGTCAGCGGTCTCCAGATTAGCGGCTATACATTACCCCAGCCTATTAAAATATTACACACACTGATTGATGCTGACAGCCTGACCAGAGGGTGGTGACTGTGTGGGCAAATGTGTCTTTCTTCATTTAGGCCCTGCTGCCTCCAAATCCCATTGATATTGCCAAAGTCCCACAAAACGACATGATTGTGGATTTCTTGAGGGTTTTCGGAGACAGATGTTATGAGAAGCGCTCTTAAAATCAACAAGGAGAAAGCAAATCCGTTGCGTGCTGGTCTACAAAGGCAAGAGTGTCTTTGTGGAAATCAATTTGCAAGCCCATCTTCCTGCTTAATCACTGCGGTTCCTCTTGCTGTTAGAAGCTGGAGTCATAAGGGAATGCTGGCACAGCATTGCAATGAACTCCAATGACACATGACCGTCCTCTCTTATAATGAACTCCAGGGATGCCCCCTATCCACCCACAATCACCACCCTTCCCCACACTTAAATTTCCCCCTCACACGCACCCATTTGAACTTGAAAGCTCTGTCGGCCAGATCAGTAAATAATTACAGGCAGCCAGGCAAGCAGCACCGTAATTGAATGTACAGCACGTTGAGATATGGTGATGGACAGATTCCCATTAACCAAATCCACTTCACTGCAGTTCTCCTGAGGGCAAGTTATGTTCAAACAGAGTCTAATCCACCTACAGAGCAGTCTGATGCCCGCACTGACAAAGTAAACCGAGAGACTGACAGTATCATTCAGAGCAAGTTTACAGTAAGAGCAGCCTGCGGCGTGCACGATCACACTCTGTCCTCGCTGTTTTATGCCTCATCCTTGACCCGGCAGATGTCACCTGCATCAGGAGCTGGTGCATTTCTGCTGAGGCAGTTTGTGTACACGTGTGTGTGTGTGTGTGTGTTCCCACCGAGGCCAAAGGAGGCAGTCCCCTCCATTAAACACAGACACCATCTATAGCGCAGTCTTTTAATGCAAACACTTTACCGCACGGCTATTTGATGAGATGCTCCTTTTTGAACTTCCGACCTTGTCCTGGTGCACACCCATTCCAGCTGAGCGACCCTGCTCAAGGCCCAGGGGTTCAACGGAAGGAGTGCAACACGTACAGTAGATGGTCCTGTCACATCAGCTGTGAAGGGCATCTCATTTACTAGATTAAATTCTGGGGCCTGTCATGTACAATGGCTGTATTATGAGCTACACAGAGAACTGATTAACGTGAGATGTGACCAATGAAGAAGAAAGTATGTCATTAAAAAGCTAGAGGGGGTAGACAAAATAATGCAAACGCCTATAAAAAAGTACTTTCACTTAAAAATAAAAGATGAAAAAATAAATTAAAAGTGGAAATAGCAATGCAAATGTTTAGTTGTTTAGTTTAATGGAGGAGTGGGGGATGGGGTGTATATTATACAAATTTCTATATATATTTATATATATAGACATTTGTAGAATGTGTATGCCTGTGGAGCCTGTCTGAAACTGTATTCTAGTGTGTGACAACACTAAGGTGATAGTAGTGAGTGTCTCCTGTTTCCCTGTGGGAGCTATTAGGAGTGACAGCATCAAACTCTCAGACAGACACAACAAAACATCAGAACAAATGTAACAAAAAATACAGGAGTTAGATTAGATTGGCACATATTATTCCCCCTGCTTGGTTTGAGAGTGTTATTCTGCATTCCACCGCCACACATTCCTCCCATCAGTAAGTTAACACTTCTCTAATTATGGTGAAAAGGAGCTGAAGCACTGTATTTACAATACCAGCTACTGAAGTCAATTTCTATTAGAGGAAGAGATTAGTGGGAAGTTTTGTGAGTTGGCGTTTCATATGTGTGTCTTGTATATATAGTGTGTTTGTGTGTTCGTGTCTGTCAAACAGCTGCTGTTCAGTCTGCCTTACATGTCCTGTGGGAGTCCTTCATGTTTATTTCATCAGTTCTAGTATCGCAGAAGTATCAGCTCATCCAGTTCATAGGACACAAGGGTCACACACTTACTTTGTTGTGTGTTTCGTTGAGAGAACACTGAATTTATTAAGTGTATACATACATATCTACTCAGTGCAGCCTCAGCATAAAATGATGCTGTTTAAAAGTATGTAATGTATGTAAGTAAGTTTTTGTTATCGCTACATGGCCAATGTTAGCATTAACATCTGTTTACTTACAAGTCTAGAAGAAACATTGTGAGTTCAGCATCAAACTTCATTCCTTTACTCAACAAGACCTGTCTCCAGCACTGGACCAACATCAATATATGTGCCTCTATTTCTAGCACTTTTGCTCTACTGAAGTAATCATGCTCACCAGCTAGCCCCAGCCCGACCCATCTTGCAGTTCCACTTTGCAATAGTGAATCACTTTAGAGTCCAATCTGCCCTCAGTCCAACAGGAGATGATGAAGAAATAGGGCTGTAAATAGCAGCCTAACTTACAAAGAGCACCTTTAAAGGATCAGTTGATCAATTTCAAAAACTGCTTTAGATTCATATGTCCACATGTGCTCAAAATATTTTTTTAAAAAAAATCTTGCCTCTTATTAAAATTGATGTTTTATAGGGATGCTTTTTTTTTTTTTAAATAAAGAAAGCTGCATAGCTAGATTCCTCAAGGGCTATGTGAAAAAACATCTGTGATTTGGCTGAACTGACCTCTTAATAATTATTCTCACACCTATTTCCATTGTGAGTGTCTGTTAAATCATGTGGAGTCTGCACACTTAGAAAAAATAAGAATATGTATGCTTAAATGTAAGATATTATTTTTGGCAGAAGTGGTGGAAAAATGCCTGCAGTGGTTCTTTGATGAGTGGCCTTTACTGAATAGCGAGATTCTTTTCTACAATCAGTCACGCTGTGAATCAGGTGGATCTGGGGAGAAAGGGCTCTAAACAAAAACACAAATGAAACCTAAATTCCAGGCATAGCTCGGTCATGTGAGCATGAGTCACCACAATGGGTGCACAGACATTAAAGGCTACAGTTAAATCCCTGCACACCATTCTAAGCATCTGAGCTCCTTGCACGACTTGCAGACAAAAGGGACACGCTGCAGAAATATTAGCCTTTAAGCTGCGGCGTAGAAAGTGTGTTTAATTCGGAATAATGTACATCTCATCGGCTTAAATCATAATGTAAGGCCTGAAGAACTTTCATCAGTGACTTCTCTGCACACAGAATGTGATAAGGCACAGTTTAAAGGAACATACCAGTGGCTTTGTACGCTCAACCTCTACAACAAACCATTTTCCAAGTTCCAAGTTTTAAAGAAATTTTAATTCTAGTCACTTTTTATGTAAAGAAATATGTACAGCTATTGTGACACAGACTGTATATATATTTCCTTTACAGTCTGTATTGTGGTCATCTTTGTTGCAGCTTTTGGACATGTAGTAACGTTGGCAGTGATTCACACTGCACTGCTACTAGTGCTACTTTACAGTCATTATATTCACACCTGCTGAGTCACTGGCTGCTCTCGTCTTAGTGGGCCCAGTTGTGGTGATGCCAAATGACCAGACAGTCCAAACTTACAGGAATGGGTAGTCCTGTAACCTTCACACTCTGTACACTACACTATTCAGCCACTAATGACTAACAATGTTGTACCCCCAAGCAGGTTAACTTCTCTTCTGAAGTGATATTACAAACCGTTTTAGCTTCATCCACATAGCTCTAGCATCAAATTACAGTACAGGAACTAAAAATTCCTCTATTTTTTAAAGTATAGTTTTAACCACATAAGTACACAAGTCAAAACATGACAATGAGTTTGACTTTAAGCTGACCTAATCAAATTTTCATTATCTTTTTCATTCATCCATGGACTACTTTTCTGCAGCTTGCTTGACAAGGCTCAGGTGTCACGGTGTCCTTGAACACACCAACAAAGGAGAGTTTTTTAAAGGCTCCCTGCTCGTAACTGCATTGAGAAATAGGACAACAAAAATGTTGACTGTGATGGATCACCTATTACAAGCAGAGTTTAAGGCAGCACAGCTTGATTTTCATTAAAAAAAAAAATCAATTATGTGGAAATGCTCTGCAATCTGTAACTTGTATCATTTGTGGCTGTCCAGGGTACAGTACATAATCATCTCAATCTTAAGTCTTACATTCAATCTTAAAATCTGAAGAGAGGACAGGTTATCCTCTAGAATTAAGGAAATGACACTCAAATTTCAACATATAGTCTTTGTAAAATGGTACTAAACTTCACAAGTTCCTGTACCGTCTTGCCCACTCTGTATATGTCTGCTATGAGACTATCTTGCTTCTAGCCCAGATTTACCTCAATTATATTTCGTGTTTGAGCTGCCTCTGTGAGGCCAGCGCACATCTGCTCCGTCTGTGTTTACCCAGATAGGAAAGAGAGGTACGGTCAACCATCTGGAGACATCTGCTCCATTTCCAGCCAACACAATCAGGTCAGGAGGAGTCTGTACTCCAAATCTGCAGGGGCCCTGAGATAGCAGATCAACCTCTATACTGAACTGTACCTGAGGGACAGATAGAAGGAATTCAGAGGAATTCAGACGACTCTAATTATAGGTTTTATCTGTGTGAGGAATGTGGATGAACTAACCATTAAGTGTGTTGCTACGTACTTTTGTTGACCAAAAGAAGGATTATGGGTGAGAGAGAGAATTAAGGACAGGGAGAGACAGAGACAGGAAATGGAGGAGGGACTAAACTTGACAAAGATGAATGTGGGAACCCCCATTTCTGTCTTATCCTTTCACATACACGTCCACCCTGACTACAGAGATGGAGATAGAAAAAAGGAGACATTATTTACTTGAGTTTGGGAAAGGAAAGCAAAGACTAAGAAAAAGAATAACACCACATTTAAATCATTTATTTCATTATGACATCTACATCCTATTTTGGTCACAATTATCTTCGTCTGCAGGTGGCATTTTTTGCTGCTGGCTTCTCTATACCACATGTCTATATTTGTGTCTCCTTGAAATAGAGCTCGCCAAAAAAACGACAACATTGCAGGTATGTTAAAGCAGCGTACAAAGTGCCTGATTTGAGTCAGACTACAAACTCCCTGAATGCCTTTGGTAATTTGTGTGTCTCCTTGACATCTGCACAATACGTCTGATTACAAATGAAGTCACTGTAAGACGTTTTACACTGCAAAACTTTACTGTTATCTTGAACCACTTAGATGTGGATTCTAGTACTGTATGATCATTTCCATATGGGTCATGAAGTGTTTAACTTGTTGTGCAACTGCACTGTAAGAAAAGAGGTTTTCAATTCTGGTTCAATGCAAAAAAAAAAAAAATTCATTCCAAAGTTCAGCTGAAGCTAATATAATGTTTAAATAGTCTCCTTTAGCCAAATGAAGTGGGTATCTTTGTCTGGCCAGTCATGTTTAGGTTTGTTTGGTCCCAGCATTTATCCTACATGAGACTACAAGGGGGTAGTCATAGACTTCTGAAAATATAGCTTAGAGAGTTTGGGCTGTGGACTGTGTGTTTGGACTGAATTAGTTAAATTCTGGAGCTTGAAGTAGTGCTCTTCAACAAAGGCAATTGCTGCTGCTTCTGTTTGAATACAAAAGAAAGGCCACTCTGTTATTTGTCACCCAGTCAGTAACAGTCCAGAGCAGTTATTATTCTGTGAGTGTTTGCCTTCAGTACACACTTCTGTTAGGAGTCACAACAAGCATGTGATTGTATTGCTAATTAAATGGTCAGCCTATCTCCTCAACACACACATATACACACACTCACTCACTTATTCACTCAGAAATGAATTTAGGACTAATTAATTAAAAGTCATGTTGCCATGGTCAAGCAGGGCATTAAAATGAAACCTTTGGACCACTTGTTAGCCTCTTACATTTTAAGTTCACTCTGGCTTTGTTTAGGTTTTATATCTTCCTGCTCCTAGAAGCAGCTGCTGATGACATGAAAGCATAAAACCTGTAGTATCTTTTCCTACTCACTCTTTCTCACCTACATACGAACATCACCTGTATTGCTCCATTACAGCTCAGCTTGTTTGTTGATAGTAAGATGTTAAGGGAACATTATTGTCTCATTCTTTCAGCTGCCTCTGTGCTTCATCAGTATTCAGCCAACGCCTCATTCTGAGAAGACCAAAGTGAAAGGATTATGTTGGAGTTTATTAGATTGAATCAGACTTACCAGTTATGTTTTGCCACTGTCTTTGAAGACACTCAGATTCCCCTGCACAGATTACAGCAGTTTTTTTCCCTTTTAAATTTTCAATAACCTTTCATATCTTATCTCTAAAACTTGTGCATGTTTTTTTTTTTTCCAAACATCTCAGACCCTGTTCTCTGACCTCACTCAACATTTCACATTTCACGCACTTTTCAAACACCGTTCCCACCTACCGCTCTCAGCCAAACCAACTTCCCATCAATAAGAAAGTATTTTTGTTGTGCTCCTCTTCTCTCTGCGGCTCTGTGGGTGTATGAATCTCTAGTGGTGATGGTTTATAGGGCTGCTCTCCTCTCCTAAATGATATGAGTGCTGCCTTCTACAGGAGAGGCAGATAAGAGCTTAATGCATTACCCTGCAGAGCAGCGTCCAGCACTGGCCCCATAAATCACATCATGGTTGTACTTGAGTGTCGACTATGTGTTTGTGTGTAGCAGTGGTGTATGTGTGTTGGGGGATGGAGGTCTGGTGTGTTCACAACACACATACATTCATATGCTTGCTGATATATAACAAACACATATAATGCCGTTTGTTGATGTTGAATTGATTTTTTTTTCCCCCACTGTGTTCTTAATCACAGCGGTTATACTGTGCTGATTTGTTTTTCCACTGGAACACATTGTCAGGAACCGGCTGAGGAATTAAAACAAAACAAAAAAAACTCTTATATTAATGACCTTGATGCAAGCCGCACCATCTATCATCACAGATTCCCACTGAGAAACATATTTGTGTGGCCAACTGGCAACAGAATCCATAAGAGACAGAGGCAGACATTGTGGACAAGGCTGAAAGCGTGGTCTGAATGAAGATGAGCTCCCTGATGCTGCGGGAGCTGACAAGCATCATTTATGTCTTTGCCTAAAGATTTATAAAGCAAAATGTCCCTCTGAGTACAGAAAACATGATAGCAATTTACACTAAGGCCACAGTCAAACTGACTGTAGCCCTGTGTGAAAAAACTCAGCCTCCTAATTCATTCAGGTCAGTTCAGTGATGCAGCAGGTAGCCAATGCACTTTATTATTCTGTTGAGGAATAAAGTTGAAACATTAACATGTGCTTTGCATGTGATGTAGCCCTGTGACAGACTGGTGGCCTGTCCAGGGTGTACCCCCCACAACCCTTAAGGATAAGCGGTATAGATAATGGATGGTCAGTCCTGCTGAGCATGAAATCTTGTCTTAGAGTATTATAAATTACTGTGTGGAGTTTGGACTGTATTTCATTTCTCACCTCCACCTGAAGCAACATGTTCCTAACAACAACAACCCGTACATGTTGTTAATAATGTCTTAATTACCTGAGTCTGATAAATATTGATTGTTCTTTTATGACTGATTTAAATCAGTGGTTATCAATCATTGCACAAATAAATAGAATTGCATATAAGATATATTATATATGGTTTCCAGGTTGTGAGCACACATGAAGTGAATGATGTGTGTGGTTAGTGGATCTGCTCTGCTCTCTGGCTTTTCAGCAGCGAGGATTCCTCCCACAGAGTTTGAGCCTCTTTCCATCTGGAGAAACACTTCAGAGCATCAGACAACAAACATTTATTACGTATAGTATTTATAACTGCAGACGTGATACCTTATACTCTTTTACGCATATAATCATTTTGTCATATCTAATTAATATGTTATTACTTTTTTTGGTCCTCTGTGTCTAGTCTCCTCAAATGTTTTGGTCCCGTTTAATGCAACTGTCTAAAGATGCCTTGTGAAATCTGGTGCAAAGTTGCTGTAATTAATCTTTATAACCCCGAGAAGCTCTGTAGAAGCTCAAGTATATAGTTTCTATGTGTAATAGTATGAATGTGAAGCATAATGTTGTGATAGAAGAGAGAGAGTGACGCAATCTACTTTCCAAATCTTGTTTTGCTTTGGCTGCTTTGTAGGACAAGCCAAGGAGTCATGGACATGCCCTCCTACACCCGTCCTGTCCCTTAAGAGTCAGCGACCTTGATCCATTGAGGCAGACATCATTGTTCATGATTGTTTTAGTTCCGTCATCTCTGTCGAACCGCCCAGCACTGGAGTCCAGTATGACTGGATAGCCTCACCACTTCATCATGTTGGATTAAGTCAAGTGTCTCCACCCTGGCTGCATGCCAGGGGAGGTCAGCCTGGGCGGCATTCCTATGAAAACACAACACAGCCTCTCCTCCTTTTGCAGTTACTCTGACAAGGAAGAGCACTACAGGGAGAGGAGAGTGTGTTCAACTAGCGTGCTGAGTTTTCACAGATAAGCATCTCTGAGTGAGGCTCCCACTCAACTCAAGTAGGATTCGCTAACCACTACCACGTATGTGTGCGTAGGTTTGAGTGCATGTGTGCTTGCATGGGTTCATATGTTTGTGCATGTGCATGAATTATGACCTAACAGAGTCTGCCCACATAGTTATAACCCTTGTCAGTCTGGGTTAAATCCATCTGCAATCCCCATCACTAACTCCACCCTGTCTTTTAAGGAGTGATCTCACCTTCCAGACGGGTCATTGTTCTCATAGTCCCTGACTCTGTCTCAGTCCCAGCCATCAGCCGACACACATTCTCATAAGTGTGTAGAAAGTATATTCAGTGTATTTAGGTGCACACAAATAATCTGACTACGACAATATCTGTATAAAGATACTGTGTTCTAATCTGTTTGTTTTATCTGTGTTAAGTATAGCCCATCTAACAATCTAACTGAAATACTTTAAATTAGTGCTTAGTCGTTATATTTATATCAGCCTATAATGTTTATGATTATGTGCATTCACTAGAGGGGTGTCTATGAAAACAGAATGAAAAATTGTGTTTGCGTTCAGAAACTATTAACAGGGTTGAATTAAATAAAATTGGGTGGTGGCTTTGCCATCATTCGACCATTTATAAGTAGATTAAATGTTTCCAACTATTACAGGGGAAAAAATGGTGAAACTAAAACTTGTGATAATGAGAATAAGATGTAAGTTATGGAAGTTCAGGTTCCTGTGTAAATTAGACTGCTGTACTGTGAATCATGTAAATGTTATTTGGCAATTTAATCCAGTTATATTGTTCATTTGAAAACAGGAACTGACTCACACTGTATCTCCAAACATCACTGCATTGTTCAGGATGAAGTGTAAATCAACAAAGGTACGAGCTTTAGATATCTGATTGTCATCTACCATTCGCTTGTTTCCCGTTTTAACCATGTTTTCATGCCACTGCCCCTTTAATGCCAAGTAGTGCATGAGGAGGAGCTTCCTTCATACAACAATCATTCCATTCAAACCCGAAAGTGTAATGTAAACACAGCTTGCAATCTGGAACCAAGGATCAGTGTTTCCACAGTGGGAAACATGATGAGCACACAGTTACCTGGCAGCCTTGTGATAAGGTGTGTGTGTGTGTGTGTGTGTGTGTGTGTGTGTTTGTGTGTGTGTGTGTAAAAAAGTTCTTATCAGTCCACATTTCCATTACAGGCAGGTGAGATCCTTCAGGTGGTTTGTGAAGAAAGTCAACTTTAAACAAGGAAGCGATGTGTGTTAATGTGTGAGAAAGTCCTACAAACGAACACAGTCAGTCTTCCACAGAAGAGTCAACACTGTAGGGACACATGTAGAGACACTCCCAACTGTCTCTCACACCTACACAAGCAGAGAGTGATGTCTATTATCCTCGGCATCCATTAAGTGGTTTAAGCTCTGCACACTTGTCACGTGCTCAATTTCTAATGAATTCTCTGTGTGAGAAATGGAGGCAATAAAGGGGAAGTAGATGAGAAGAGGACAGTGTGCATGTGTGCAGTCTGAGGCGTAATGAAAGCAGAGATATGTATAATGTATATTCTCCGGGCCATGGCCAAAGTCCCCACTGTGTATCATTTTTATTGCATTATCTTTCTTGGATGCCACTGCTCGGCCAAAGGAGAATCCAACTGAGCGACGCCCAGGCTGAGGGATTACACAGTTTCACTCTCTCTCTCTGTCTCACCTCAGATTTCCATTTCTGCTCTCTCTCCGTCACCAAGCACCATCCCCTCTTCTCACACCATCCCTCCCCTCTCACCTTGTTATCTCCCTGTCTCCCTCTGTCTCTATGATTCAGATCATGTAATCCATTCATCCATTTCCGTTGAACTCTCACAGGGCTTGAACACAGGGACCGCCGACAGTGTGGTAAGAATACGCAAACATAGTCTTTTCATTAGCCCTTTCAGGAAGCAATGCTACATGCAAGGCTGAAGGCTTATCTTTAAGTCTGTCACACGGCGGTGAGGTTTGTCTTGTCTTGGGATTTTGGTCTTGTCATTTCCTGTTTTATTTTGAAGGATTCACTCTCCTCTCGTTTCAGAGCACTTGCCCTTCCTCATGTGTCACCTGTGTGTCCTGATTACTCATTGTCTCCACCTGTTTCCCATTACCTCTGCGTGTTTAAATAGTCTGTGTCTCCTTTGTCTTTTGCCAGAGTGTCTTTGTCCGTTCACCTCTAGCCTTGTATCCACAGCCACAGTGTTGCCTCCAGTAAGCCTTTGTTCCTCTGTAAGAGTGATTTATTTATTTATTTTTTTTTTGTAAATTTTGATATCTTAGTTTCTCGCCTTAACCTTAGAGTACTTTCCTAGTTGTTTGTTTTCCTCCTTTCAGGAGCGATTTTGTTTTACTCGTTTATGTTCGTAGCTATCTTAGGTCCTCCGTTTTATAGGAGAGAGTTTTATTTAGAGCTTTTCTGGTTTTCCTCCTGTTGGAGTGTTTTTTTTTGTTAAATCTTTTCATAGCCTTTTGCTTGCCTCCTCTGTGAGTGATTTTGACTTGTTCTAACTTTATTAGCCTCCGTTCATTTGTTTTTTCCTCCTCTTGAGAGTGACTTTTTGTTTTTGTTTTCTTATTCTGCCCTAGGATAATTTTATAGCCTCTGTTTCTTTGTCACTCAGTGAGAGAACCTTAGTTGTAAATAAAGTCTGTTTTTATTTACGTCATCTCTGCGTCTGAGTCCTGCCTTTTAGTCTCGGCCTGACAAAGTCTAAACAATCATTTCAGATTAATGCTTCTACAGTTTTTGATTCTGTCCCTTCTGACAAACTAACAGGTGCATGAGAGCCTTAATTGACCATTTGCTAACAAACAGCCTTTTCGATACTGTTGCTTTGCCTGTCATGCCTTCCATTTTCAGATGGAAATTCTTAGTTTTTTTTGTGTTCCCAGTTTCAGACAAAAATAGACAAAGGTGGGTTTCTCAGCTAACTAAGCTAATAGGACCTCCATGAATTGTTTGAAAATCCATTTGAAAGGTCATTAATAGTAGCATCAAGTCACCTGTCACCCCACACAATAATGTAGGTTGCTAAAGAAATGATAGCGTTTGACCTTGGAGGTAAGGCTAGGTTAGATTACTATGAGTATGCTAGTTAGCTAGACATGCTAACATTTGCAGCCAATAAACACAATGTTTAATCTGCTTCTTACACTTTTTCTATTGTGTTTTTGGTCTTGGAAAGTCAAAAAAAAAAAAAAAAAAAAAAAAAAAAAACACCCTCCAATTTCTCTAAATTTCAGGTATCGTTCTTACAGAGCCTCATGCACTCTGCTTCAACTTGTGGAAAAATCCATAGACTGACAGACCTGCTGTGCCCATTAAATTTGCAAATCCATAATTGGCCAAAGCTGGCGTTTAGGGTTTACAGAACAGTCAGTTAACAAGATTTAGGTGTTCTGCTCCTATTTAATTTCCATCTATTTCATCATACAGAATTACACAGTGGCTTCAAACAAAGTGATTTAAAGTCATTTGTCCAATGAATTTCCATAGGGATTTTCTTTTTTGTTTGACAATGAAATGAAAATTCCCTCTCCCACTCATTCATTATCTTTCCACTGTCATCTTACCTCCTGACAATCTTCTCTCCAGATTTCCTCTTTTTTTCATGTGCATATATAGTGACAGAAGAAGTAATGTATTCCTGATTGGTTTGTGAATCACGTGTGGTTCCTCTTTCTTCTCTTCATTCACAATCTCGGGATGCGTTAACACTGAGAGATAACACTTTCTATATGAGCCGAGAGCTCTTGTCTGTAACTAATAAACAGCTTCTGACTGATAATGTCTTTGTGAGACATGACCTGTAGTGATTTATTGAAGATGGGCAGCTCATATCTCACAATAGACGTTACATTTGCAGTGTTATATAAAGCCTCATTGATACTGAAATTTTAGATAAGAAATATTTCTGACACATGTTCGGCTAAAGATAAAGGATAAAGCCTAAAATTATGTTATGTAAATGAAAGTGCAAGAGATGATACACATCTGTAGCATGTATGTATATGTATAATAAAATATTTATCATCCTCTAAGCTTTGTCTAGGGAGGAGTCTAAGACTAAGCCTATGTGATTTTCTGTAAGGAAGATGTGGTTGATATATGAAGTGTCACCAGTAGGTCTCTGCCCCCCCAATCAATTTCCTAAAGCCCTAAGCATGGCGGAGGCCCACTAAATCACCAGGCTGTCCTGTCCTCCAACAAAAGAGTTAAGAGCAGCAGCACATTCAAAGGCTGTATCCTCCTGTACATACAATGAAATACCCTGATAAAGTTCACCAAGAAAATAAGGGTAGTCATCATACACATGCATGATGTTTAAGGATTGTCTCTTCCAAACTTCATGAGCTTGTTGCTGGAGCGGCAGGAAACATAATGAGGGGAGAGTCCCCGCTTTACTGTAGGGGTTGAGACTTGGAGAGGGCTGCTCCCATTATGTCAAGCTATACAGCTGCAGTGCTGCTGTTTTAGTCACTCTGGGGCCAAATGCAGAGAGGAGCTGATACACATAACCTTGGAAGCCAGATAAATCTTGCAGGTTGATCAAACAGTGAGAAGCATCTGGACTCCTTGTCCCTCAGAGCAGTTTCACTGAGTGGGAGGCTTTTAAACATTTAAACCAGTCAAAATGAGCTTTATAAAATAGGCACAGTCTGACTCTTAACATTGCCAGTTTACAGTTTTGCAAAGTTTAACTTCTGTAAGCACTGTATTTACTTGAACCTAGCACAGGGGCAGTATTTTCCATTTTCATAAGACTTTGTGTTCAGATTTTCTTGATACAGTGTCAGTGATCTAATGTTCAACCATTTATCATTCAGAAAAGAAAAAAACAGGCTACTGAAAGGATATCGGAAAACTTCTTTGGAAAATATGACAGACAGAATGAAAATTGAGCTGCATGGCAGTGAAACAAAGTTTTACATATTCACAGATCTGATCTTTCATAAGAACATCTGAGTCACTGAGTCAACAGTTTGTTCTTTCCTTCTCACTTGTGAAATATACATACTGCATTTATTATTCATGCTTCCATCTCAATCCTTTCTGCCAGAAATTACATTTAAATACTACAAATTAGTTTTTCCAAGTATGTTCTGTAAAGAATGTCATTTCTTTGGTGTCATGAAGTGAAGTTGGGCAACAAAATCACCACGGTTAAATGCACAATATGTCATTTTCTGCCACCATGGGGTCCCTCATGGAATCGTGGGATCATGGGAGTTGGCAGCTTCTCCTGGTTAGGATTCCTTCAGTGCCAATTGTTCAGAAGGTTTTTACCCAAATTATCCGTAGACATCATCTCCTCTCAGAGCAAATGTGCCAGGTGAGTAAAACCGGCAACACTGAACACAGCAGTTTCACGATAAAAGTTGGCAGCCACTGCACGTCTCAGAGGGACTGTGGACCGACCTGCCACTCAGCTGGTGTCTCTGATAACTTAATCCAGACATCCCATGACTGAAATCTCTCATCTGGTTAAAATATATATATATAGCATCGGAAAAATGTGGCTTAAAACTGGATATTAAGTCACTTTTGACCGCTTCTGGCAGACAACCATAAGGTTGATATATGTGCAAAGTGGATATGATGCCATTGAAATGCAAATAAATGTAATGGACTGTTAAACACGGTACCACCAATTTAGGCCAATTGCCTGTAGGTGTGAATATGAGTGTGAGTGGTTGTTTGTCTCTCTATGTCAGCCCTGACATAGACTGGTGATCTGTCCAGGGTCTACCCTACCTCTTACCAAATGTCAGCTGGGATTGGCTCCAAACAACACTCAGTTTTTCATCTTGTACTGTTGCTATGTTGTTTATTGTCTCACTTGCAGTATACCACAAAAGCATGTTAGTGCAGCTTGTTACTAGTATTAAGATACTGGGTGTAGTTGCTGATGTATCTCAGTACATGGACATTCAGAGTCAACTTACTTTTATGTGTGAAAGTGTACAATAAAAACTACTTTATCTACTTTATTTTAACTAAACTCTTCTATCAGGGACAAATGCCAGATGCATGTGATCAACTTCTGAGGCAACTATCCACAAGACCACCAAAAACATAAAAGAACAAATGGTTTCAAGCAGTGGAACTTCCAGGTCTGTGAGACTGTAAAGTTTTAGAATGAATCCAACTGTTTGTTCTGGGGCAGTTTTGGCTCAAATGATGAATTAGCAGAGCTTAATTAGAGTGTTATCTCAGATGGGCTTCGCAAAATGAGAGTAAACATAAGTTAAAACTTAATGAAGTGCCAAGAAACACAAATTCTCGCTTCCTTTCTTTTTTAAATAACAGATTCACTTATAAAAAAAAAAATACTGTACGTATTCATTGTGAAGAGTCATAGTTTTGTTTAGTATTGTAATTCTCTTATATTGTAATACTACTTTAGTGTTTTTCTCTGTTAAAGACATTTGGAAATGTTCCTATTTGTTCATGTCAGTTGGCTGCTTTGTTTTCCTGACTGCAGTTTAACAGTTTAACTTCAGTTGCTTTTTTGTTGGTGTTGTTATTTAAAGAGTGTAACAACAGTTTCCCCCTCAAGGCTTCGACTCTACAGGTGCAAATAATCATGTACACACACACACACACGAGTATTGTCACACACATGTTCCTGCTAATCCTGAGAAGGACACAACAGTACAGTAAATACAGGTAAAAGAAGTACAAAGTTCCTGCTGGATTTTTAAGAGGACGGTAAAAGTGTAATTTCACTTTCTTACGGACAGTATGAAAGTATTGATGTGTTCACCGCAGAGAGGGGCTCCTGCTGTCTGTTGTTCGGCAGATTTGCCTCACCTGCTGACAGGCCGAGACTCATAAAAATGGAAAAAGTTGAGAGACTGACTGACAAAAAAAAAATCCCCCATTTAATGGAAATATTTTCACTTTTTCCATCACTGTGTGTTATTAATTTTGGTGGCAGAGAGGAGGCAAAAAATAAATTTGAATCCCAGCACAAGGTTACATGTAGCTGGAGATCCTTAATAATCTCTTCTTCTGGGGGAGTTGATGGTGACAGGATAGGAACTGCTGTGATTGTGGCATCATAATGTTGTGTTTTGAAAAAATACCATAATGGTCTCATTTGCAATGATGGATTGCATTTGCCAAGGCAGCAGTAAGTCTGGCCAAGCTGTTTTGAGGTGTTTGGAAAACAAAATGAGCCCTGGACTTCCAGCAGTCACAGTAAACCTGCGGTAAATCAGACTCAGTGATGAGTTCTGCTTTTAGACCTTTCAGGAACATTAAATGAAAATCGGGGTTTTGTTTTGTCAAGTTTTGGTGAGATCTGAGGAGAAGAGAGGTCAGACAAACTGTGTGTGCCCAAGGATGCTGGACAAGACAAGTCCTCCTATCTGTTCTTTGTTTTGGTTGTTCATATACTGTAAGATATTTTTGCATACTGCAGAAAATCCAGCACAGGGACTCACCTGATATACTTCACTTCAAGATGAAGAAGAATTTCTGCATACTTTCATCACAAAGCTCACAGTTATCATTCCTGGGCCCTGAGTGCATCAGTTGATGTAGCCAGAAAAGTAAAGTGTCTGTGACTAAAATATATACTTTCACACACACACACACACACACACAACCACGAGCTGCACAGTATGTGGCTAAAACACAGGGATTTGCCTGATAATGTTTCTCCAGTCACGTAGTTGTTGGGCAGGCAGACAGCTGGGGAGTGGACAGGCAGGAAGGAGGATTTTGGGCTCCAGCAGGGAAGATTTTCTCTTCTGCAAGAAACATCACAGCCAGCTCAGAGCAAGAAACCAGCAGACTTTATCCAACGCTCACATTGTTATTGGGCCACGGCTTCACACCTACTTTAAGGTTTTGAGAACAGATTGTTTTTCATGTCTTCTCCCTGTCTCATACACACACACACACACATCTTGTGTCCTCCTCCTTATTCCTTTGGCTTGTGATGCCCTCAGTTGGAGAAGTGTGTGACCTCATTCCTGAGCTGCCCAGATTAACACCTGGAAGCCTTAAGTGGGAAATGACAACATTCCAAAAAAGAATTCTATGAATGAATATTATATTTTTAGAGTCAATCATCAACAACAACTTTCAGCTTCACACCCTGATGGTAAAGGAAAAGGGGTGTGTGGGTGCTAACAGTTGTTAGCAACTACTTCCATGCGCGTGTATGCCGTGTGTTTTGTACTAATAAGAAGCCCAAGCCCTGGTACGTATTGACACTCAACAGTGTTACAACACCAGTGGATCACAAGCTAATGTGTGAAAACTTCTTTGTGGAGGTGATGTGAAAAATGTTGCCTTTCTACACCGTCATGAAAATCTGATGATTTCAAGAAAGCTGTGCTAGAATTTATGAAAAGATGTATTTCTCTTCTGCATACAGATCTTGTACAACACTGTTATTCTCAGGAGCATTTGCCCTCAGAAGTTCAAGAGAGGATTTCCCTTCCCTTGAACTAATTCTGCAAGGGAACCTAAACTGGGTTAGCAGGCGAGAGCTGCCCTGGGTCACACTAGAGCACAAACCAATCAGAGCGAAATACGACCCTGGTATCATCTGATACTGCAGACTTTGCAGGCCTGTAGCTGTGGATCACAGGACTAAATGCCTCATACTGTGCTCATGAGTAAAATAATGTCTGTTGAACAGAGTTGTTGCCTCAATCATAATGTTGGACCATTGTCTTAATGCAGAGACTGAAGCCCAAATTATCCTAAATCTACAGCTTCTGTATTTGCTGTAAGGTTGCTTCACAGTGTTAATGTGCTCAGTTTCACCATGGGAACATTAAAGTTTTATCTTATGTATTATTTGTTGTTTTGTTCTCATTGTTTCTATTTACAAGCTGGTAGCTTGGCCTGACTGACAGATAAAGCCTTACAGGTGAAAGGAAAGGTTTACGATAAATTATTCATGATTTATGTGTAGGATGGGTCCGTTAAGAATTGAGCACTTCGGCAGACCGCTGAAGTAAAAGAAAATGTGAGAAAAACTCGTCTGACCCGAGACGGCCTGGATGAGTCTCTGTGTCTTTCTTTCCCTCTCCCACATTAGTTTGATGAATAACACTGGTACACACAAACATCAGGGGTCATCCATCAGCTTCGAACCAGCTCACAGATAGAAAGGAGGACATCAAATATTTACGCCCACAACTCCTCCCTGTGCACAACACAACTCTGACACATACGGTGCAGTGAATTATTGAAACTCTTCAGCAACTGTACATTCAAAACCACTGACGCACACCCACAGTGGTAGATGGGCAGGTTAGGTAATCAGAGCTACAGCATAGTGTAATGGTTAAAATACTGAGCAGAAATCAGGAATGGCTGCATCTTTCTACCAAGAATTTGTGTTTTACCTCTTCTCACTAATAATACTAATAATACTGTATTCACCCAGTTAACTGCTCAGACTTGATCATAACAACAGTGCTAAAAAGAAGTTAGATGGGAGGAAAAAGCAAGTAATCAAAGGATCACATGGGTTGTAAACAAGCCAGCTGTTTATCCTGGTTATCTGAGAGACTTCATTTGCTGGTAAGATTGAAAATTAAAGCACCTGAAATTCTGGTAAAAATGCTTCATTGCACAGACAAACTGTTTACATAGAGCTACAGTAAGTAAGTCAGAGCCAAAGTTCAACTGGGGAAGTTCATCTTTATACAGACAAATCCTCAGCTACAGTGCTGGACTGTGAGTAGTGGCCACAGCTGGTATTACAGGTCACATGACTCCCTCTGACCCCAAAAAACATGTCTTCCTTAAGTAATTATAAGGAAATGGCTGGAAATAGATGTTAAATGATTTTTGAGCAACACAATGCAAAATGATTATTTTACTCTGAAATCAATAAAAATAAAAAAAAATTAAATCCTCAGTCAGTTAATTATTTTTGTGCCATGTATTAGTGTTGGGAGCTTGCAGTTAGCTCGTGGACTTCCGTGAATGGAAACAAGGAAGCCTGTGGAAACCTCAAAAACGTTAAACTTTCATTTCAACTTTCAAGACGGTGCCATGATCTTGAAGCTCTGTATACAGTCCACTTAAAGCTATGGTATGTAACTTTTTTACTAATATATTTTAGTCGAAATTTCTCTTAATGTGTGAGAGGCTTCTGTGACCCAGACTCATTAAACAGCCTGTCAGCAGTAGAGAGGTTTTTGAGCAACCCTCATCCTTTTAGCCAATTAGCATTTACAGTAGCTCCAAGACACAGCTGTGACTATGTACAACCTCAAAGAGTTTGAACCTGGTTGACTCTTAGACTCTTACTTAAACAGTAATTCTGAAATTAATGACTATGCATTGGAATTTTCTAACATGACAGTGTGCATGGAAAACTTTTCCCACGTGACAAGGTTTTCAAAATTTTCCACATCAGTGAGGACATGGTGTTAGACGAGCCAGGCAGGATTTCACACAATGCATTTTATTCATATACATGAAGATGAATAATAGAGTTAATGAAGAACAGTGGCCCTGACTGATTCATGTGTGTAACAAGCCTACACCATATTCAACTCCACGACAGACACAAAGACAAAAGAAGAAAGAAGAAACAGGCAAGAGAGAAGCAAAAACTCAAGTAAAAATGTACAGTTCACACCTTAAATGATACTCATCTATCTCCTTCCAGGCTTTTCTAAGTTTCAGAAGCTACTCCAGCATACCATCCCACTGTGTTTTTCCCTCCAGTCATCCAAATGGGCGCCCAGCAGGGTGTTAACAAGTAGATGACAGTCTGTCGTGACACCAGCAGAGCCAAAGGGGTGAAGAGGTTAGGAGGAGGGGTGTATCTGTGAGAGGAGAGGTGAGAGAACAGTGGGGTCTGAGCATAGAGAATAAAACACTCAACCTCTTCCAATTAAATGGCAGCAGGTGCCAGAAGCTGTCATTGGTGAAGCTGGCTGTCTCGTCAAAAACATGAAATCAGCCATTTTGTTTGTTATCCATTCTTAAGTCTATCATATCAGTGGGTTTAAAGTGATATTCCATCACCTTTCACAACAACACACACAGCCCTATGAGAAATCAACATGTCTGTGAGTACTGCATGATTACAGTGCATTTTCTCACATGTTGATTTTTATGAATGAGCCATATGGTCGGGGCCAATCAAAAGTGTCATGGCAGAGTGTGTGTTAAGCATCATACAGTGTTTCTGTTCTGTGGGGGATTAATCAGGAGAGGCTGGGTATGTTTGGGTGCCTTTAGAGGACGGCCCCAGGCCCCTTCCCAAAACATATGTGAGTGATTATGACAGATGGGGCCCTCGACTGGGGCTGGAGGAGGTTGATGTAGGACTGTAATGTCAGGTTTTAGAGGGCTTGCTTCAAATGTGGCTCTTAATGTTTTGTAAGTGATGTATTGGTGTGACTAATTCAGCCCTGGGAGCCTGTTTTTCTGACAATAAGTCAGCTCTTACTGTATATTTCTCTCCATCCACCCCCAGACAATCCTTTTCTTTCAGCCTCAGTGCTTTGTGGTTATATACATCTGGACACGTATGCAAGAGACTGGAGCAGTGTTTTTACAATGTTATTAATGCAGGCAGCCATAATCCAACTGAAATACTGACGGTGTTTTTAACCATCTCATTGTTATCTAACCATTATTCACCATCGTTTTTAATTATATAGAGCAAATATCGTGTGTACATTCCGTCCCGTCTACTCTAAATAGTCAGTGCTATCCACTCAGTCTGATAGAGCTGATTGCATTTCAAAATATAATGTTTTTTAAAAAACCCCTTCAGTAAAAATATGTTTTTGTCACTGTGCTGCTTTTTATATGATGCAGGACACATCATGAATGAAACACGCAGTCAGTGTCATGGCTGTGTATTTCTGCAGTGTACCCATGATGACCAAAAACACTATCACTCTCACTAACTGATAAAATCATCATTATTATTGAGACTCTGGTGCCATTAGTTTTTTCCAGGGCTTTCAACTATTTCCTTCAGTGAAGGGATTTTGCTTGTCATGTTGAAATGTAAACTCAGTAGCTGTTATGATTTCTTTTGTTGCACATTTATTATTTTTTTGTAATGTGGCTTAAAGATTTTTCTTGTCTTGGTAAATTCTACATTCAAACATTTTTGCAACATCATTGGCAAACCAGCTGAGAAAATGGGTCATGACATGACAGTAATTTCCTAAACAGGAGGAATATAGCTGTGTCTTAATCTCATATATGCTATTCCAGCTCTGTAACTGTTAATGCCTGTGCATTTGTATTTAACGACAACACATGGCTCTCATTTTGCTGCAATATTATTTGTTTTTATTTTATCATGCTGAGCATCAACCCACCAGCCACATCTTTCCTTTTGCCATCAACATGAGAAATGGGCAGACGCTCCACTATATTGTTGTGGTGACATTATCTAAGTACATTTGCAAATTTTTCATAATAATTCCATTTCATTTGTTCTGTCACTGCTCCTAAGCCACTGAGGTGTTGCAGTCCCTCTACTGTGTCTTTCATGACTGATGATTGATTCGTTCCATTTACTTAACACCCCCTTTAAAGTGTGAGCAGGAATTAGTAATAGTTTCAAGACCAAACAAGGCCAATAAACAACAAATGACAATAAGCTGCCCTGCCCACACTGCTGCAGTATGAGTCATTTTATTCCAATATTTCTCCTCAGCTGATGACTACCAGTAATGAGTAAACAAGGCATTATGTTACCAAGTCTTTTTCTCAAAGGCTTGAGACCCAGGCATGACAGAATGATGCAAAACCAACAGACAAGCAACAGTACTTATTGTTATTCACCATAAAGTTTTATTTCTGGGGAATTGCAGCAGTTTCTCTCCATTCAAATGTGGTGAGAATGGTTTCAAAGCATGGGGAAATGCAGTGGAAATCTCATTACAGTGTACACATGCTGGAAAAAATGTTGGCTCCGGGGCAAATTAAACGCCCTCTCCTGAATCGCAATAGGCTTGTTAGGATTTTAGTGTGGAAATGTAGCACGGGAGGGGGGCTAGGCTGGCTAACAGCTCTGCCACTACCTGACTGCTTTAACAAGCAGGGTTAAACTGTAACCTGTGGACTGCTGTAACCTTCTCAACAGCAGCTACACAAGCTGATTTGCATGAGATGTGACTGCAGGAATTTTCATCGTTGGATGAGGCAGTAACCTGAGGCGCACTGGCAGGTGTGTGTGAGTGAGTGTGTATGTAAATGTACGGCTCAAGAGATAAACACCCATTGATATTTGGGTCAATTGACATTCCAGGGTCATGTACCAACATTCCTGTGATTCACGGCACCATGTTCAGACAAACAAGGTGAATATGGCATATTTCTAGATGTTTCCATATGTCATTGGGTGCTAACGAGACAGACAGCAAGAAGTGACTATTTAAAATGTGGTCCACTCTGCAGGAAAAAACACCTTACTAAACCTCTTATCAATACAGTTTCAGAGCTCGGAAAAAAAACTGTGCAAGCATTTCCATCCACCTGTAATTGCAATATGTGGGTTAAAAAAAAAAAACTGGACTGGGAATAATGGAAATTTGAGATAAAAACGAAAAATCACAGAAATGTTTTTACATGTGGCTGAGGTGGTTTGACTGTTGCTCTTTTAGTTTCGTCATCTTCCACTGCAATGGTTTAATGACACCTAACAATCCTGAAAATCAGCACCATCAGCTGTTTATCTTAATATATTAACCAACTATCAATGTTCACTTTAGGGAAAAATTGCTACTTTTGAATAGAATCTTGACTTATCATACTTCTGTGTTTTTATCAGTCAATACAAGACCAAAACAAGGATTCAGCTCTATGTAAGTTTTGTTGCTGCGATGATTCACAGAAACAAAACTTACCATAGAAGTGAGTCAACAACTCTTTGAGGTGCTCTCAAAAACAGATTGACGAAAAAGGAAAAACAGTGGTTGGGACATCTTTAGGTGGGAGGATTGTCAAATAAAAAAACAAAGTGCATGGGGTTGACAAAATAAGACAATGCCTGCTGACATGCTGTAAACTACTGAGTACTGTTTTTTTGAGTGATCCATCCATTGAGTGAGCCTGGTATATTTTATTCCTCATGTTCCTTCATTACAGTAAATGTGAGCACTGTAGAGTTAGTCTCAATCCCTCATGCACCATTCTGGTGTTGTAAGTACTCACTAAAAATCCAGTGGATTACTCCACCAGTGAAAATAATCCCCATCAAACACACTGCTTATTCCTGTTTGAGTAATGTATGCTAAAAACGACAGTGCAGATTGTTTGAGGAAATCACTGATCCCTCTCTAAAAACAAAAGCATATATTTGTAACCCACTGAAGTTTTAGATCCTTCATTAGAACAAATAGTTTTTTGACAGCCACAGACAGGCTGGAGAAGTCAGAGAGTATTTAGAAATTTATAGGTCTTTTCATGGTTTTAGCCAGTGACATTGATAGTACGGAATATCACCAGATTGATCCTTTAACTGACAGTGATCAATAAAATTTGAGTGAGTGAGTATAATTTATTGAAATTGACTTTTTTCTATGAGATGTTTGCAATATTTTCTCTACTGCTTGTGCTGCTAAAGCACTCTTATTTGTCCAATATATAAACTGTCACATCAAGAGGAAGTGCAGTTCTTTGTGTCATTCTTAGAGCAACACATTGGTAGATATGTGACAGAAAGCACTGTTTTAGATTGGTCATCCCTTATGTTTGAGCAAAGCTTCAAAGTGGTGAAATGAATAGGTGCCATATATACTGTATTTATGTCTGTATGTTTCTCAAGGTCTCAGGAGCTGAACAGAAAAACACCTAGTGATTTCTAGGTCAGTTAAAATTCCAGTGTCATTTCACAGAGAGTGACCGAGAGCCTCGGGGCATTGTGGGATAACAGATGCTCACAACACAGAGCCATACCATATCAAACTGGCTTCACAAGCTAAAGATAAAACCCACAAGAATGTCAGTCTTCAGCCCTTGGCTCGAGGACATTTAATGGCACTGAAAAAAGTTCACTTCTCTCAATTGCCAGATACAGAGAAAGAAAAAAATCACAGTACATGACCTGCCTCAGGAAATAGAAATACCAGTATTGAACGGTGACCTTGAGTGATTTCCAAGGTAGTGAACTTGCTCCATCACAAATGGACCAATGCCAGGACCGAGCCATCGTTCTGCAACGAGGGCCAAAGTGGGCTCATTTGGACTGGACCGGTGCCCAGGTGATGACTCAGTCAGCATTATCAGCATTATTTAGAGATGGCTAATGGAGAGGAGAGGAGAGGAGAGGAGAGGAGAGGTAAAAGTCGTTGTGTTATGAAAGATTCTTGAAGTAGCATTTTAAAAAATGAACCAGCTGACTAATTTAATCACAAACACTGCTATAAAGGTATTATTATCAACTGACTATTGTTTATTTCATGAATAATTTCATAATTCTTTCAATTGATCAATTAATATTTGTGCGTAAAGGTCATTCTTTAAGCTTGAACATTAGAATGAATACACACACACACAGACATAAGGAATCATAACTAAAAATCCAGTTTAGTGCTAGATTTTTCTGGAGCTTTCAACCAACTTCCATGGCATTCATCAGCAGATGGTGCATGCTTAGTTGTCATGGAAACAGCACTCTGTTTTGCCAACTGAGCAAACTCCATCCGCTGCAAGAGACTGTGAGATGTGGCTGAAAACCCTGGAAAAAATTGCAAGAATGAAGTAACTTACCTTTTTTTTTTAAATTATTTTAAAAACAATATTTTTATCATTGAATGGTTCATCAAAATGTCACAAAATAAGAGAGCAGTCAACATAGTTGCCAAGATGGTGTCTTAAGATGTGTTAGAAAATGTCAAAAGTAGCAAATATTTCATATCTAAGTTTAAAGTATGTTTTGCTTTTTCATTTTTGTTTGAACCGTTATTCAGTTATGAAAACTGATTTTAATTAGTGTTATGTTGATTGATTGACTGTGCCCCAGTGTTATCATGATGCTGGTTTACATAACATTTAGACAGGCCTGGGAGGTGTAAAGAGGATTACAGGGACTTCAATATGCTGTTTGTTTTTTTTAAAGCAACATCAGACAGTTAACAAAGTCTTTAAAGAAGGCAACAGTACAGTATAGGTGTAATGTCAGTACTGTTGCCTTGCCAGATGTTCTCAGTTGGGTCAGTCAACTCCAGATGGTGTGAGGTGAAGTCAAGAGTTCGCAGTCTGTGGGAGACAGGGAGGTTCGCAACATTTTGGGAGGAAAAACTGTTCCTGCTGATTAGTCATAAGTGAGGAGGAGTGGGGTTGTATGCGCTCCCTGCATGTGATCTGATAGATGGATAATTTCTGCTGCTGCTGCTGCTCTCACACAAAAGTCAAGAAGAGTTGAGAGTTGAACAGTGGGTCAGTGTCTCTTGGGATACAAATGCAGAAATAAAGAGAGGCAGAAGGACAATGTTTGAGATGGATAAAGTAAACATGGTTAGTGGGAGAAAAAACATTTTTTATTATGTTTAATCCATAACTTGTTTCTATGAAACTGAAAACAGTGTAATATTGAACAGTGTGCGCAGGGAAATGAGGTGTGAGTCAAGATAAAATGTAAAACACAAACTGTCAGCGAGGTGATTTGCAAATGCGGTAATGCTTTTCATAACTGCTAAGGAGATTTTCACTTGTGCTGCACAGATTCTGCTGCTTCCCAGCCCTTCACCACTTGATAAAAGGTGCTCTGTTTCTAACCGCTGAGGATTAAAGGGTGTGAAGCTTTTCTGTAGGATGAGAACTGCAGGGTAAGGTGTTATACGGGGGATTTCTTCACACTGCAACCACACAGCTAAAAAAAATATTCTGATTGCGACAGCCAGTTCAACTGATACCTGAGGCTGTGAAGACTGTTCATTCTTACCAGAGGGACTTCACATAACTGGACTTTGTCATGTAGAAAACATTGTAGGTACCATGGAATATTTAAAACAATAGTTTGACATTTTGGGACATATAAATTAGTCTCTCCCATGTGTACCTCAGACCCATAGCATCAGCCTTGGAGGTGAATGACTTTCATCCCAGCCCCTTCACACTCAGCTGCAAACAGTCCCAGTGCATGCTGGAGGTCACAGTCTGATGAAGCCAACAGAACCATGTCGTCTGCAAAAAAAGCAACGAGGTGATTTTGAGATCCCCAGAACAGACATACTTGAGATCCTGTCTGTGAAAATCACAAACAAGGGACAACTCTGGTGGAGGCCAACCCGGAAACATGCTCGACTTCCTGCTGAGAATACGAACACAACTTTCACTCTGGTTATATAAGGACCGGATGGCTCATGGTACCCCACACTCCCACATAGTACACCCTATAAGACCCCCCCCCAAGGGACACAGTCGTCAGACTTTTCTGGGTCCACAAAACACATGTAGACTGGATAAGAATACTCCCACGACCCCTCTAGTAACCTTGCAAGAGTAAAATGTTGAACTGTTCCTTTAAACACTACTTTTTTGCAGTTCCTTCTGTTCAACAGACCACTGTCATGCTTCTTCCATGACCTTCCAGCAGTGTCTTCAGGAGGATTAAACATATCAAAACTCAGGAACATAACAGAGTTGAGAAATAGATGGTTGGGAGGACAGTGAGAAATGAAAAGCAGGGAGGTGGAGAGAGCCGTGGAGAAGAGAAGTTGTGGGAAAAGAGCAAAATAAGCAAGATAAAAAGACATTCTTTCAAGCACATTAACCCTGTTAAGCTACAGCATATCATGCTAAATCCCCCTCAGCTCTGCTGCCTATTAACCATTAGCACTGAGAGCCGTGTGTGTTATCACACTGCAACACACTCTGGCCAAGGTTATATCCCTGCATGTTTATGGCAGTGCACTTTCCAACAATTTAAACATGCGAGATTAAACAGAGTCCACTTTTCACCGTGGAGCCATATGACAGTAGTCACAAGGTAACGGCCGAAGGTGCTGCATTTATGAGATAACAGGAATGAAACAGTCTTATCAATTAGCACCTGCACTATGGCTGCTGATTCAGCCTGTGTGTTTGGTCTCAGAAGGGCAGTTCTACCGACTGTTAAGACTAACTTTAATCTTAATCTTTGACTTTAGCTGTAGAATTCATAAGACAATTCATTTTGGGTAATTCAGTTATTCACTCCCTTGCTGAGAGTTGAATGAGATGGTCAACACCACTCTCATATCTGTACACCAAATATGAATCAGCTGATTAGCATAGCTTAGCATAAAAGCTGGAAACAGAGGGAAACAGCTAGCATGGCTGTGTCCATTGGTAACTGGTAGGTAATCTCCCTACCCCCTAATTAAAATGTGACTTCATTAGTTTAATCCGTACAGAAACCAGAGTGTAAAAACAACACTTTGTGGTTTAACAGGAGGATTATGTGCCAGAATTTAAAACCTCAGTTATTCCTTTAACATCTGTTACTAAGCAGGTGGACAGGCCTGTTAACAGTATGAGCAGCATGTAAAAGTTTGACATATTACCCTTCCTCTTCACGATATTGTCACAAATGTTTCTATCCTCTCTCTGTTTGACATTTTTCATTCAGTATCATTTTCTGCTCATGATCTGACCCATTTTCCTCATCGCCTCGGGAATCCTCTGAAAGAATATTGCCTATGACTTTGTCAAAGGGCAAACTCATTTTGCACAGTAATTGAAATTGTCATTTCTTTCTATCTTGTCTAAGTTTTTTTTTTTTTTTTTTTTTCACAAGAGGGAGACGGAAGAAAAGTCTCAGCATTCCCCAAATAGACTCTCTTCTTTTTTATATATATATATATAAACAGATTTGCAGGCTTATATAGAATACACAAAGTCGTGCCCACAGAGTGCTGCCAGCACCCATTGCTGTCTGCCTCCCTGCAGACTCTGCAGCTAAATCCTCCCACTAATCTCCAATTAAAATGGTGATAATAGGTGTTTGCCCAACTCAGTGCCCACCACTGCACCCCTGCTACGTCCTCCCTTCTCGCAAACCTCCCATCAAATCTGTCATGGGGGACTCACACATAACACACACATACACAAACCCCGTCAGACTCTTTCCAAAGTGCCCGAAGGATTGACCTAGATTGAGCCCACTTCACAAACTAATTTCTGCAAACACAAAGGAGGATTAGCAAAGATTAAGATGACAAGGTCTGTGGATTGAGAAGTAGCTAGCATAGGCCAATTATAATTACTGCCCTGACAAAAAGCGGACTGTGGCAAATCCAGTCACTAGAGGGCTTGTGTTTAGATCAGCTTCGCTCTCAAACTGTTATTTAGCTTGAACCAGTTACCATTGACTGTACCGTAATGGCTGTACATGACACAGTGCTGTAGAGTGTGGCCTTTGCTGAGTGGTCAAAGCTTCCACTAGCTTTGATTCAAACCTGACAGCAAAGGCACATTAGAGATTCAATAGCAGTAATTAAAATCCTTAAGGATGGTGAGTGGCCTGTGATTTCACTTTGTGATGATATTCCCTGTGCTAGGTTTTCAGCAAAGCTTTGGTAACTGATGAAGTCGCACATTTCACTTTGTTTTCTTTATTCCGACTTTGTTTGGTCTCTTCTTGCATTGTTGTGGTAGTCCTTCCAGACTGTACACAGGTTTGCTTGCAAAGAGTAGCTTACAGGGCTTAACCAGTAATTTCCCCTAACATATTCCATATGTGGATCTGCTTTGTTGAAATACACATCTGCTCCACCAGCGAGATTCATTAAATAATTCATGAATACATTTTAGGATATTCCCAGTATTCATGTTGAAAAGTGAGATTAAGAAATTCTAATGAAAATGGAAGATCCAGTCCTCTCAGGATCACTTGAATGGCTTAAATTTCTGCTGTGTGCCGTACATCTAAGAGACTCTTGGCAGCTTCATATTGCCGCTGCTGCTCTACTCTGAGACTTTTTCATGTAGGTCCTTTTTTCACCCATGATGAGAGCACAAATATAAGCCCCAGCTCCGTCTCCTTTATGAGGTAAAATGTTAGAGAGGGAAACATCTGTAAGGAGCACACCAGAACCAGAGTTTGATGTGGTCACTAAAGCCATCAGCAAATCCGCGTGATAAGGCTCTTCTGAAATGCCAGCCACTTTTCATCATTTCTGACACACAGCTTTGGGTGTTTTGAAAAGTTTTCACAGCACATTGGGGACTGAGTGTCTGAGTGACTGCGGCTAACTGAGTGTGTCTGTGGGTGTTTGGAAGTGTGTTCAAATGCATGAGCGGTTTGCAGTGTTTATGTACGTGAGTATGTGTGTGTACGTGCATGTGTGTGGTCCGATGCAGAACAAAAGCGGACACTCATCAGCAGAGTTGGCGTGTGCACAGCACATTCAGAGCAGGAAAGGAGAGGCAGGCTTTCATCTTCGCTCATGCTTGCTGAGACCCCAATGGGGACCACATGCCCGAGTCAGGCGAGGAATCCTTTTGTGTGATTAATACTAAAAGTTTAGGGGTCTCCCGCTGTCGGAGGCCTGAGATATAGCTTCGAAGCCCCCATCGGGGGGTCGGAGGAAGCCAATGAAATCTCTCTAAGGCACAGATAACAACCTGCCACGGGGGGGGAGGCAGGCAGAGAATAAAACAGTCAAAATCCTAACCAGCTGTCAGACGTCCTGCATTACTCTGCTAATTACAAACTCTGTTGGCTTCCTTATCCCCACCTCCCCACCTACTGCTGTCCCAGCCTCACCTCTGCTCCATCTGCAAGCCTGGCGTTTAATTAAGGAGGCTCTCCTAATTGATGAAAGAGAGCGAGAAATGCAACTTCAAACCACAGTCTGACTTCAAGTGCTTATAAAAATGCCTGGGAAATTGGAGTTTTGCACACCCCTCGGTCTCATTCATTAGCTGTGGCCAGGGCTACCTTGCATCAGCGCACATTCATTTATCAGCCTCATTGTGAGCATGCCTCAGTAAACACAGGCTCGCCTTTCCTTCAGCTACGTATTTTTTTTCATTGTTGTCTTGATGGTTGAGGTTGTTTTTGTTTGCAGATTATGGTCTTAGCCTGGAGTTGTTTGTACAGACATGCCTGTCAGAGTGAGAGCAGGGCTGACCTTTATCTGACAGGTGGTTTCAGGGGATCAGGGAGGGTCAGTCCGCTGAGAATGATGGGTAAGAGTTTGGGTCATGTCTCTCTCCAGAAAGATTGCAGCAATTCAGTCAACTGTTTATTGTGAACGTTAGAGGACAATATGCATTATTTTCAGTGCTGGAAAGTAACAAACAATTTTCACCTGGTACTTTACGCATTTCCATTTTATGCTGCTTAATACTTTACGCTCTAAATCCTCTAAAAACATAGTGGAGTGGATTATTCATTTGTCGGCTTTATTAATATGTTATTAGTAACTAGTTACTTTTTAGATGAAGATTTTACATAGAAAAACACAATTGACTTATTAAACCATAATACATTAAAATTAAACCACTGGTTTTAACAGTTTTTGTCTCATAGCTCTTTTCAAAAAGACAGTGTCTATCTGAGGCCCAGTCATCAGTCAGAGTTCAGCAGTTCCACCAATGAGACATTTTACTTCTGAACCTCTTTAATGGTTTGATTTAAATAATTGTTCAAAACTACCAAACTGTATGTAAAGTAGTTAAAGGGACCTATTATTGGCATTTCCAGCAACGCCCAGCGTATGTGAGAACCATCTCATCCTGTTACCAGTGTGGAGGTTCTGAAAGCAAACAACCGAGTAACACAACTAATTAGAAATGGCAGCTTCTCAAATCCATCTGTACACTTATGAGAGTGGATAACACAAGCATCTGCAGCAACAAAGGTTACAGCAGGACATCTATGGTTGGTTAATATTCCACCTCTTACCTGCTTACTGTGTGACATAACAGTGGGTTTAACCTGTCAATCACAGTTAGTATATAATTTTGTTTTCCATAAATGCTCCTGTTGACAGGTGTAGGTATGAGAAATGTGCTGCTGTTAGGAATTACCAAAGCTGATATTGCTGGTAAAATGTTGTTCTGCTGTTGTCCAATGACTGTATAATAAACCTGCACTGTCAGTTATTCATATGTTAGAATACATGAAATGCTTATAATACTACTCATGTAGACTGTTTTAAGACCATATAACCCATATGACCATATAAAAAAAATAGTAGAAATAGTAATAGTTTTAAAGTGGATCTATGACAAGCTGACTGCAACTCAACAGCGTCAACAATCCACTTAAAAATTGCTTCTTTTAAAAACTACTAAAACAAAACTAGCTCCACCTCAACCAGGAACAACAGTAAAATGTTCATTATGCATGTGTGCATCAATATTATAATCTAAAAATCTAATAATGTTAATAATGTAAGTGGACTTTTCTTTTCTTATGATGTGGGACTGTGAATGCAGAACTTTTACTTGTATTTTTACATTAATTTCACTTCACTACTTGAGTAAATACTTCTTCCACCACTGATTATTTTTGAAGGATTTCTAAAAGCCTACATCTTAGCAGAATGATATAGGTTAGCGCTCACATATTGCCATGCTGGTTCCCTCTGTTGCCTGTTTGAAAACGAGGAATGGAGGGTGATAACAGTGCACACGAACACACACCGCCTCTCTTGTGAATTCCCTTCCTTAATTAGAAGGCTGAAGTTAATTGATTGTTTTGGCTTCCCGTTCACGTCAAGAGAGAATAATGTTTTCTGTTTAACAGACTTCACCCGAGCTGTGCTACTTTAAAGTGAAGCGAGTTTACTCCATCAACCCACCTAAACCACTGGGCCCTCCCCCACCTCCCCCCTTTCCTTACCCAACCTCAAACCACACCCGAGTGAAAATCCATATAACAGCAGAAATTGCAGGGCAAATGCCTTTGAGCCACGCTGATTAAAAGACCCTACAGCCCCATTTCAAAGAGAACGTAAACAATGTTATGAGCACGCTGCCTGCAGTGACTCACCCCAAACTGTTATTACATCTACCTTATGAAGCTGTGCAGCGTTTCATCTCTCTGCGGTTTTCAGCAATGAGATAAGCCTACAGATCGCTGAGGTAAGCTAAGTGGCCTTAAAAGCATCTTTAAGCGGTTAATAAGTATGTACTAATGACCCCCAAACATCTTATCAACATGAAAAAGACTGATAAAGCTGTAGCATATCCAAAGGGTGAAGTGGTGTTTTGATTCACAGGCTCATAAATCTGCAGCTGTCAGAAAAAATGAGAGTAGGTTTTCAGGACAGTTGCAGCATGCAGGTATTGAGCCAGCTGTTTAACAAAACACATCAGTCCTCTTATCTCCGGTCTTTCCCAGGCACAACCTCATCTCCCAGCAAACCCACCCTCTCTAAAATCATTAATCTTTCTGTTAATGGGCTCCTGTTTTCTCTGCTCAGGTCTAAATTGCTTTTGTCCCACGAACAGTCTCCAGCTTTGAAACAGCATGACAAGTCTGGGATCCAGCAGAGGAGGATTAAGAAGGTTCCAGATGTTTCTTGCCAGAGATAAGGTGTTTCAGCTCTGACTCTGATAAGCAGGAGAATGGTGGGACCAGCTCCTGTCTGCTTTCTTCAGTCTGGTTCCTTCATTTTGTGCCACATCTCATCACAAACTGATTGAATAAACATTTGAGTTTTGTTATGCATCATCTACATTTGACATTTTGGGTTATATACACTTGCCTTTGAGAAAAACAAAGACATTTGTGAAATGTAATTTCTTCCTTGATTATGCTGTCAGTCAGTGTTTTGCATAATAAGTGCAACATTTATATGGATTTGCAGCTCAAAAGTTGAGGTGGTTGGTGTGTGAAAATTTGAATTTGTCCATCACATTGGTTTACATCCAAATATCTGCTAAACCAATGACTTTCTCATCAGCTGCTGTGTCTTCAGTGCTAATTAGCAAATATTAGCATGCTAACTCTGTAAATCCTGAACACAGTTAACATTACAATGGTTTGGCATCAGTATGTTAGCATTGTCACTGTATGCATAATAGCATGCCAACCTTGACATTTAATTCAGAGCACTGCTATCCCTTATAAGTATAGCCTAACAGAGCAGCTAGCATGGCAACTTAGAATTAAACCAAGACCTTGATCTTTCCCAGACTTTAAACAAGAGCTGTGAATGCCTAAAGATAACCAGAAAAGAGTTAATCATGCTCTACTTGTTAATATTGTAGAAAATTTTACATTCCTTATCAGCTTTTTGCCACTATCAATCCTCTCGCCTAACTGTCAGCATGAAAACGAAGATGTGTATTTCACAAAAATGTCAAACTATCCCTTTAAGTCTAAGTTTGTTGCCTTTAAAAGTCAGTGGAGTTTTTCCAAAAGCAGTCGACAAGGAAGTAGTCAAGGTCAGTCACGTATTTGTTGCTCCCCAGTGTTTCATTAATTACAGCACTTTTCTAAATGTCCTCATCTGATGGAAAATCACTTCAGGTGATGTACAAGCAGTAAATTAGCTTGTGGCCGCAAAGCAACCCAATCAGCAGGGTATCTATCCTGGGATAGCTACAAATTTTAAAGATGGGGTCAGCAGGATTATTCAAGGAAGAGGCTAAAGTAATGACACAAGTGGGAGACAAAGCACAGGCAAAGAAAATGAAAGGAGAAAGAAGAGAGGAGCCATTGTGCATCTGAGCAGGCCTCCTTAGACTTAATTACCTCTCATTCATTTTCATTCAGCCTTCTCATGATAATGCAAGGAGAAGGGGGCATGCTGTGGAGGATAAACAGAGGGCTAATGAAGATGTGTTAGTCATGGGGGGAAAAAAGAACAAAAAAAAAACAAATTAAAAAGATTAAGAGATACAACATAAATTTGAGCTACTGGAGACAGACATCTGTAAGAATTCCACTTTCCAAACCCAGTAAACATCTCTGCAGTCAGACATCTTGCTGCAGGTTAAAAGGAGCTCTGATAAGGGGGCGGGGGTTGAAAATCTTATGTGATCTGAGCCTTGCGTGGCCCTTTCTGTAGCAATCCAGCAGATGCTTTTTTTTCCTCAGTATGTTATCTCTAGAGTCTGCCTCCTGGTCCAGATAAGCAGGGTCAGCTGTAGGGCTTTTGAAAGGACAACAAACTTTCTCTAAGTACACATAACAACAACAGCTGTAAAACACCTAAACATTTCCTTTACATATGAATACATAAAAATTGTGACTACATATTAAATACAGAAACTGTAGTATGACATTTATAAAGATAAGCTGGTATGGCAAGTGTGCTCTAGTTAGGAGGTAGTTCTGAAAACTGACAGGAAATTTAGGCTCTGAAATTTGAAGTTAACTTTGTCAAGATCTTTGCTTTAAATTCCATCTTGGGACATCTGACGGCGACACACTGGCCCCTGACACAGTCCCCTTGCCTGAGGCAGACTGGTCTTCAGCTGCCTGCCTGAATGCTGATGTAACTCAGAGGTCAGAGCGAGCACAACCCAGTGGACGACTCTCTCATTTTGAAAACATCCCTGACATGATCACAGTATCTGTTTGTGTGTGTGCCTGTCTGGAATGGTTTAACGCAGCCCCACCCTGCATGGTATTGTTGTCTCATCCACTGTATTGCAGATTTTCATCTCAAAATCTCAAATAATTTTCTTCCTACAATGTCCCTAGTACTGTGTTTTAGTAGAAAAAGCCTTATATAGCTTATTCCTCTGTGCCATCCAGCTCCATTGTTGTCCATAGACTATTAAAAACACATCTACAAGCCACATTGTTGCTCTGGATGACCTTAAGTAACACACACACTGAAGTTTACTTTGACTGAATCTCAGATACATCATCCTGCTGCTGGAAATACTCAGTATAGTTTATCAAATGTGTATTAATCCACAACTGAAAATAGTCCCAATTGAATGCACTATTTACTCTTGTTTGAAAAATGTTTGCTAAAAATGACAGTGCCCCGCTGTTTACTGTTACTTTTTAAAAAATGAAACTGCATATTTGTAATGTGTACTGAGAGATTTATATCCTCACTGGGAACCAGTCGGCTTGGAGCTGACTACCACAAACAGGGAAGGGAAGTCATAAAGTATTGACTTATGTGACTAATGCATTGCTGGCTTTTGTCTTTCCATGGGATTTGTTGAGAGTATGAATAACATAGGATGAGACCACACCTATACTCCCAGATTTGCTCTGGGAGAAAAAAATCTATTCTTCCAAATGAATATGATAAACAATTGTGATTAGACGTCTGTTGATCCCGGCATGTTGGTGTAATGCCGGGGTATGTGTAACTAATATGCAGTTAATTTTATTTGAAAATGTCTCTCTGTATACGTGTGTGTGTGTGTGTGCATGCATGCGCCTGCATGACTGGCTAGCTGGCTAATGCCTGCGTTGCCAGGCGACAATGACATGTAGGTACATTGTTTTTATCACACTCGGCCACACATACAGACTGCCCACACAAAATAAATACTAGACTTTGGTCTGATCAGCCAAGCTCTGCATAAGCTAACAGCACCCAAAGGATTCACAGTGTTGAAGGGTTGATCCATCAGCGGTATGTTCTGGGAGGGGGTGGGGTGGTTGCAGGGGTGTGGGTGGCAGGGGGATAAGACCTACTTCCTGGCGGACAGGAAATTCAACTTCCTGTCTTGATTAATGGGGGGACTGTTGGATCACACAGGGGCACTGAGGGGCCTCCCACACACAGAGCTCCCACATTTCACCTTAAATGTCAACTTCCTTTTTTTATTTCCTGGTTTTCAGTCATATGGAGTGCTTGAGAAAAATCATCTTGTGACTAAGTTATCTTGAAATAGTGTAGATAAGATTGTTTCAACATCTCAGCACATATTGTGACAGACAGAAGAATGCTTGTTTATTTCTCAGGCTCCCACCTCCTACCCCCTGGCGTATGGCTGTATTTTGTTTGTGAATGCATGAGGGTCAGGATCCGGTAAAACTGGTGTTTCTCAACCTCATGTCACCGGTCAGGAGTTGTGTCAGGGCGAAGAATGTAAACAGTGAACAAAGCTGGACTCTTCAGACCCAGAGGAATGCAACGAGTGGCAGTGTGCTCTGCAGTCACTCACTAATGGGATGTTAGAGTTGTTACAAACCAGGGAACGTCAGAAACACTTGGGGGGGGGGGGGCTCCACCACTGGCACATTTCACTGATGAAAAGTGTGAAAGGGGGCGTAGGAAGTGAGAGGGGAGGCAGGCCAAGCAGGGAGGGAAGGAGGAGAATGGAGAGAGGGTGCTTTTTAAGATTTCATGTTCTCCTCCAGCCCCCACAGTTTGCAGATAAAGGTTGCCGTTGCCAAGGTGACTTGACAGAGAAAAGGAAAGTATCTGGCTGTGTTTTGCCTGTTCTTGTGCAGAAAGCTTAGAAGCCAGAGGCATAGATAAGATGATTTCAGTCCCTCCTCCACAGAACAAAAGCTGTACGCATGATATATTGCCTTAAATACCTCAGGACACTTTGGCTGCTGCATTCACTCCAAAGCTGCCTAAATATGTGGAACATGCAGCAATGAGAAAGCACCCGATGCTGCGCTGAAAACTGCTTTTCCCCTCTAAATCTGCACCACTCCATGCATGTAGACACACAAATGATCTCCATATTGAAGACAAAGAGGCAGTGCAATACAGTCAAGAGGAAAAAACTCTTATGTTTATTAGCCATGAATTTCACATTGTGAAAAAAATCACATGTACAAAATAATGTCATAAAAATAGAAATAAACTCTTACATGACAAAAAAGCAGAAGAAAAGAAACTGATGCACACTGACAGTGTTTTCTGTCTAATTTACATCATTATGTGAAGTAGGATACTGTGTTCCAGTCTGAGCCAGCTGGATTTCCAGATAAAACAGAGAATAAGACGAGGGCAAGAGTAGAAATGGGAAATGCCACTCAGCAATTAGGAGCAAATTGAAGGGGCATTCATTACTCGCTGTTGCCAGGGAAACTTGTGTTCTATGGGAAAGAAATGCTCCCGTCTGATTGGTGGGGCCAGAGGCTCTGTGTTCAATGGCTGGAGGAGGTCAACATTATGGAGCCACAAGGGTCTCCACAGAAGTCCTGAAAATTCCAATAAAAGGATGAACTTCTGGGTGGCTTAAGGAGCTGAGCAGGAGTTTACCGGGCTGTTTACCAATTGATCTCCACAGATTTGGTTTGATTCATGAATCCACGAGGAAAGACATCTGAAGAAATTATATACACATTGCACTGAAACATTACCTCTTACATTGAAATTCAATGAGTCCATTAATATTCAATTGTAAAACGTCAATGTTCAGGTTACTTAGAGAAACATACAGACAAAAACACTGATTAGATTTACCAAGAATTTCATATGCAAGTGTTTAGGACATTCTCGCTTTTTGGTCTTTAAGAACTTGCAGTGTTTTTCTCTTTTTTCCTTTTTTTTACATCTCTCATTAACACTATAATGAAAAAGCACTGCGGTGTCTGCCCTTATCGATGCACAGCTTACTGGATTCAACTCTCTCTCAACTTAATGGTGAAGAAGACTGTGGATTAACACTCCAATGAGCCATGTTAGCACATGTGACGGTCCTCCAGCTGTCTCAAGGACAGCTGCGCAGGCCATCGCATTCTTAAACATGTCAGGGTTACTCTGTGATGTCCCTGGTAGTTGCTGGGTCACATGCTGCACTGTTCCAGCAGGCTTATCTGTTTTCTGATTCGTATCTTCTTGTTTTGTTGGTACGGGCCCTGACGGGCCAATTTAAGGCAGGTTTGGATCCAGGTTAGAGCTTTAAGAGAATCTATCAGAAGTAAAATGACTATTTCTTTCTTTCAACCATCCATTCAGTCTTCTTATTTGGGCAGTGACCCTGTGGCCTAAACTGCTTTACGTCATTGGAGCCATTCTTCCTCTTCCATCCACACTCTGACCTGACTGAAAACCCTGGGAGAGTTGCACTTCCGTCTCTTTTAAAAGAACAAGTTCCTCCTGGGAAAGACTAAACTGTGCAAAATGCAGCCCAACTGAGATCAAATAAAACACCACACCTGGCCATGCATGACATAACCCAAACATACATTCACATACAAATGCAGGCAGAGAAGAAATAAATAGGATTAAACATATTAACATAACAGAGTAATCATTGTCATATAAATTAAGACTACATTGCAGCAAGTTTAAAAAGAAACTGATTAATTCTCAGTTTAGGTTAAGGTGACAAGATTTCTGCGACCACAGAGAAGAGTTCATGCCAGTTTTACTGAATCACTATGAGTGGACATGCTCTAAAAAGGCTTCATCTATGACTCAGCAAGCAAGCCACTGCTTTTATCAGAATAACAGAAGCACAGCCGGTCTTTTACAGCATTAAGTGTACAGTTGAATGTGACAGTGTCCATTCTGAAGCTCTGAATCCAAACACTGAATACTGCCCCTGTGTACAGTGGGTTTGTTAACCGGCACTCACCGGGCATTAATGCGTAGCTGCAAAACAGCAAACATGTAAGGTCGTGACCTTGAGGCACCTCAACCCCCACCCCCACCACCCTGGCCACGCACAAATTCCCTTCATCCTCCTCAGCCTCAGCTGGTGTTGGTCATCAACACCTCGTGGCTTGCAGTGACAGCAAACTGCCAAAGCTTTCATAAGAGGAACACTCAAAGTTTGTCTCTGTGTCTGAGCTGTTCGAAGCACGCCTTTGAAATAAAAAAAATAATAATAAGATACATGGGTCAAACAAAAGAGCTTATTAGAGGATAGAAGGGGGAGATCTGCTCCTTCATTGTGCTTATTATAAATCAGCTGTATTCAGTCAAACTGAGTGGCTTTCTGTTCTTTAGCACACCAATCATTGCATTCTCCCTCCTTCAATCTAAATACAACATTCATCATGCTATACATTGCAGTCTCCATGAAGAGAGTATTTTTTTCTTCTTTTTTATCATAGAGAAAAACATCAATACAGATCCTCACAGGCCAGTCATGACTAAATGGGAAAATGCAGGTTGTGTAATATGTTTGCAGTCCTCATATGGCAGCATGGGAGCTTGATATGCTAGATGTAGGCATGGTTGCAGTTTGTGCCTATAACAAGCAGCAGTTTGTTTGGTTTATTTGCATGAATTACTGCACTGTGTGTCTCAGCTTCCTTCTCAGAAACAAGAGATGACATCATTCCGGTAAAGTGTCCAGCTTGTTCGTGTCTTGTGTCTGCATCTCTGCAACATCAAAATGAATGTGGGTGTCTGTACATCACTGCTCATTGTCTCTTTTAGAGGAAGAGAATGTGTTTCTTCACAGTTGGAGTCCAGTAGATGATGCAAAACAGCGAAATCTGACAAAGAGAGAAAAAAAAAAAAAAGACGCGTTAAACAGGTTTATACGACGTACATAGATGCTTGAAAGTCAGCAACACTCAACAGGGTACAGGTCACTTTTTAATTACTCCAAGTACAATAGACGCCTGATAATAGCAAGTATCATGAAAAATATGGATAAAATCAAATCAACACGTGTACAATTTAATACAATCCAATGAAATAGCTGTCGATTCAACTGTTTTGAAGCTCCTATTTGTCATTATGTTGCATTGGACTGCATTTATTCACTTCCTATGTGATATAATACAACACTAACACAAACCTCAGTAATCACCATAGAAATGAAACAGCATCTCCATGACACAGTCTGAACAAGAATTTAAGACCACAAGCTTCACAAAATTGTGTTTTTATTACGATATTACATTACATTTTACAGGTATTGCTCTTGTGCCCACTCTGTAGGCTGTCTCTTGCTAGACTGAATCCGCCTACTCTGTTTCCTCAGTACAGTCTGGCCTTCGTCCAGCGTCTTATCTCCCCTCAGCCTACTACACTTTTCACATCTGAGCGCGTTTTACTCTCAGAATTTCACTCTGACCTTTCCATTTTTAAAGCTTTTACTTAATATGTACTTATCTGTACACCACGGATGGTCACAGACTTGGCAGCCCTATATGTGTCTAATATGAATGTAATGTCATCAGCTATCTCTGTTTGGAGTTGGGTCTTTCCATTGCTGCTGGTGCAGGGATGAGTGAATAAATAAACCCAAAAGAGCTTTTTCTAGCCACTAGCAAATTGGTGTGAAGAGAAATGTTGATGAGGCTTTGATCCTAAAAATTTAGGTTAAAATTATCATCTCTTGAAAAATGAGTTTAAAAAAATAGAAAAAACTAAATGTTTATTTGAAAGGTTTGACATTTTGGTTAACAGGCTTATTTGTTTTGTTGCTGACAGTTAGCTGAAAAGATTAATACCACTCTCATGTCTGTATGTAACTACGAAGCCAGAGCCACAAGACAGTTAGTTACAAACTTAGCACAAAGACTGGAAACAACTAGCCTGCCTCTATCTGAAAGCAAAGATCCCAAAGATTTAAACTGTACAAACAATGTAAAATGATTTTACAGGGTGTTATGTCACAGACATTTTTCTTGGCCAGGAACAGTAACTTCCTGGAGTCTAAACTAGGCTAACCAGCTGCTGCCTGTACTATCATATTCACTTTACAGACATTAGAGTAGTATCAATACTCTTCTCCATGTATTCCTTTAACACTGTGCACACGCCATACACCATTCAGTCTTTTAACTGGAAACCATTTAAACTGTCATTGGGATTGGAAACCAGATGAACCTGATCAGGTTACTTAAGCTCAATGCCTGACTCATTTGTAGTGGCGCTATATTCATTCATTTAGGTTTTATCCTTGGATTATCTGGAAAATGTCAGGCAGTATATAGTATCACTATGGTGTTATGAGCCAAGATACCGTATCAGGATTTTAGTTACAAGTGTACAAGTGTTACAGAGTTTAATAGTTGCCTTTTCTTTGCCTTAGAAGTTGCATTTGAGTTTAATTCATCAGAGTATTCTAGCTATGTGAAGTGACCAAATGCCTATATTTGTCTGGTCATCAGATTCACATTTCTTGTGATAGTTTCTTAGAATTCTTTAGGTGTAAAATATCTTCTAAATATCACCAACAGTCTCCCTGAAAATATGGCTGTATTATCAACATCAGTAAAGTCAGCCAAAAAATGTTGTGTTATCTGGTTTTGTCAGCACCACTTGCCCCTACTAAAAGCTTTCCAAGAAAAAAGAAATGTAAAAAGGAGGAATTTTACAAGTTAGCATTGTTCCCCTGAGAAAAAACTGAGAAAGAACTTCCTTTTTTCTCTCACAGCTACCATCTCCTTCTGTGAGGTCTAACATACTTCCTTTCCTTTCATTCCTAAACAGTCAGCCTTCTTTTCCATTCCTCCACATTTTGTCTTTTCACTGCGTTCAGTGAGTAGACTGTCAGTTGCCATGACAGGCAGGAGCACAAAAAACAAATTCTGTATTAAATTAGTGGCAGGATTATATCCTTCACTGAGCACTGTGTTGCACTGGCTTAGAGATAGTTCAGACCTTCAGTCTAGTCTCTCCCTTTCAGAGATGAGTCAGTGGAAAGAAAGGGAATAATAAGTCTTCAAAAATATTTCACTCCTGTAAAGAGGTGGAACATCATAGTATTGGAGCCATGAAGCTGCTCTGAGCTGCTTCCTGGCATTATCAACCGGGAGCCTGTGTCGCGCTGGACAGCTGGGGAGTCACTCTACTTCTCTACTTCGCTTTCTCAGGAGCTGAGAGCCACCAACCGTTTCAACAAATGCAGCTAAACGGACAGGACTGCCTGCATGGATATGTGTGGGGAAGTCGGTGTGATGTGATGTGATTGGGACCCCGCAGCCTGCAGCACACAGAAAGATCAGGTTTGCCAGCTGACTACACATGCTCCACATACGTCTGTCCTGTTTATCATCAGAGCAGGGGAGCAGGGTTAGAATGAGGCCAAGAAGACATAGATGGAGCCAGAGGAGACTGTCGAGCTCAACAGTAAATTTTTAGAGCGAGGCTGTGACCATCAAGGATGATATGAGGGGAACTCCTCACTTCCCCTGCTGCCACTTCTCTCAGTCGCCCCTACTTGTAAACTGATGATGAATGGTTTCCGACACCGCGTGAGTCGCTGGCCGCCTCCCTCTCGCCCAGCGTAAAGACCATAACCTCAACAAAGGAAGGTGACTGAGAGTGGATTAGCCTCGCCAGGGTGTTGTAGCCTGCTGGTGTGTGGCTTGTCTAATTGGCAGTCCCCCTTTTCCCTCTTAGAGAGATTTCCCCCATAGGAGCAATAAAAGTATCCCATTCTCTTTCAATTACCCTCTCTGTCCTTCGGCCCATCCCCACAGCCACATAACTCACTTAACCAACGCACACAAGCCCTATCAATCCCCCTCCCACCAGTCCACCCTCCCTCCTTTAGATCTGCCTCCTTTTTTCAGCTGAGAAGACTCTACCTATCCTGTCAGCATTTCTCTTATTCTTAAAACCTGGCACCTTCATTAACCACAAGTCAGAGATTCAGGTGTATCCTCAAGCAGCTAGCCTCAAACAGAGATGAAGAGCAAGTCTGATAATCTGACTTCTTTCTAGCTCCACATACCAAGGTTTTTTTTCATTTTCAGACTCTTCAGTCCCAACTAAAGGGCCTTTTCACATACGCAGTAGTACTTACCAAGACTTATAAACAAGCAGACAAAGAGACATTAGAGATCAGACTTACCTCATGAAAACGATGTAGGTAGAGGGTTTGACGCTCAAGCGGGCAGATGTTTCCAGGTGCTGACGAAAGCAGTGGGAATGAGCGAGTATGGCACAGTAGTGATGCTGTTCCAAGCATCCAATGTGGGGTCATAGCAGTCAAGAGTTTTACACCGCTGTGTGCCAAAGTACCCGCCCACCACATACAGTTTATTCCCTGATGCTACAGCCTGGCAGCTCATGCGCTTGGCTGTCACATCGCCCACTTTAGTCCATTGGTAGCTCTCGCTGCTAAACTTGTAAGCCGAGCATGCTGAGAACTCTGTATCCCCGCCCATGACAAAGATCTGGTTTCCCAGCACGGCAGCGGCTGTGTAGCGCCATGGTTGCGGGCAGGATGCTGGCACAGTCCATCGATTCTCCTGTGGATCGTAGCACTGCACCTTGGGCAGCTTGTCATGGGTGACGCTGGTTCCTCCAAAGGCGAACAGCTTGAGCTTGACGCTGACCACTGCTGCAGTTGCTCACACCTTCTCTCAAAGGAGCCACCATGGTCCACTTGTTTGCCACTGGGTCAAACTGCTCCACCTGTTTGAGTGACACTGATGGAGAAGCCGGGAGGCAGCCAGTTGCTGGCGGTGTGACCTCCTACCACGTAGAGGCAGTGTTTCAGCTCCGCGGAGCCGTGGCCAAACCTGGCGATGAGCATTGGAGCTGCTTTGGACCATTCTTCATGGACGGTGTCATAAACCCATACATCTTTAGACACACCATTCTCTGAGCCTCTCCCACCAGTGATGTAAACCTTACAGCCGATGGCACAGGCGCTGAACTCCTTCCTGGGGCTTGGTATGTCAGCCTTAGGGATGATCTCTTTGGCTTTCTGGTCCACCAGGTATAACTTGTCACACATGAAAGTCTGCCCCCCCAGAAGAAAAAGGGCATGGCTAGTTTTTCGTGGTCGAGCACACGGGCTGTTAACGACACCATCATTCTGCAGGATTTTCAGTTTACAGCGGATAGCTTCATCCACCAGTTCCTTGCTCTTGGCCTGGGCGTTGATCAACTCTTCTGTTGAGACATTCTCCATCAGAAAAATGGCGGGCAGCAGGGCAAGGCGGACCGTTCTGAGAAGCTCTGGCAGGTGGCAATGCCTCCTTTCCAGGTCATAGTTGATCCAGTTAAGGGCAGCTTCATAAACCAGTCTCTCATCTTCTGTCTCTAGCTCCTCATGTGACAAAAGCTGCACCACCATATCTTTGGGCAGTTGGAGGAAGTCTTCTGTCTTGCAAATAGCCGGGAAGTTGCTGAGGCACATGCCCCAGGAGAGCTCTGACAGCTTGGTACACTGGTGGGCGTCAGACAGCAGCAGCATGCCAAGACAGTTAGATGGATGAAGGTTTCTCTCTAGGAATTCAGCGCAGGCATCACGGATGTCCTGAAACTCCAGCATGTCCCCTGCCTCCAATAGTGACTCTGCATTTTCCTCGTTGATGACCACGCGTGACGAGTATGCATAATCCAGCAGGAGCTCTAAAACCTCCGGGTGGATGGAGTCATGGAAGTCAACCTCGCTGGCCTGGCTCTCCCTCAACCCGCCGCTGAACATGGCCTCAAAGTAGCGGCTGCAGGCGGCCAGCACAGCGCGGTGGCAGGGGAAGGAGCGGCTGCCGGCATGAAGCAAGACATCCGTGAAAAGCCGTTGCTGCCGCAGTGAGTTCAGGTGCATGAGGACGCTGTCAGCGTAGGAGGACTTGTGGAACAGGTAGATGTTCATAGAGCCAGTGCTGGCTCTCGATTTTCGGTTCTCATGGACGCACACGGACATTTTCATTGAATCCTGAAAGAGAAAAGAAAATCTGTTTATTATATCTGCTATCTGAAGAACACTTAAAAGTCCTCTGAGAGTTTAGCATTATAATAATGAGTTTCCTGTGAAGAGGAGGGAAGCTTTCAGTAATGACATAGGACTTTGTTGCTGTCAAGAGACAGCTTAAGGAAAGAAATTAAATCATTAGTGTCATCAGAATTTATTTTCTATTATTAAACCTCCATCCAAATTCACCAAAGATTTCCTCTCCTCTTAGACTATCGATCTGTCCCTGTTTCAAATATTGTTTCTGCCACTGATAAACCTCATTCTTTTTCATGTCCATGCCAAGTTATGTGGCACAAACATATTCATAAGTATCACGCACTGTATTCCATAATTTTTTTTACCCTTGTCCACTAATTTGAAAGTTAGATGCAAAATACACAAAATACACCAGACATTTGCTTGTATGCAAAAGTGGTTTGTGAATTAGGCTGACTTATTTTGTTCATCAGAAAGAGTAGACTGTCTCTCAATTACTCAGGAAAAAGCAGACTGCCGTAGTTTTTGTTTTCTATCAAGCAGTTAAGTGGGCCTAATGTGCCCTATTAAACTGCATCCTCAGCAGCAACTACTGCACATTCACACACTGTGATGTCAGTGCTGAGATATTACAATGTTCAGCCCTAATATCCATCTTATGATTAATGACTGTATTTTTGAAAAAGTATTGCAGTCCTTCATAAGAGATAGAAAGACATTTAGCAAGAGATTCAGTGATGACAAGTATTAGCAGCATATGTCTGGAAGATATGAAGGTCAAGTAGATAACAATTGTCTTCTCTTCACAGAGCAGGATGATTTTCACTTTCAACTCTGATCAGCACTAATCCCCCTCTTGTAGGGATGCCATGATTTATAAGTTAGAAAAGATGGAAGAAAGAGATGGCACGACTCTTTTTAGCCTCTGAGAAATACACAGAATTTGCTCCACTCCCCTTCCCGGAAAGTCACAGCTCCCATCCTCACTGTCCTTGCCCTGTCCTCGCTCCAAGCTCACTTTCATTCCACCCAATTTCAAGACATGTCAAGTGCCTCCAGCACTCTATTTCCAGAGGTACTGAGTCCCTGTCTGACCTAGTAAATCCACAGCTGACAGATTCCTCGACCAGACATTTTAAGTTCCCTATCTGCTCCAGGGTGTGTAGGTCTCTGCGAATAATTTGAGGAGTGACAGAAGATTGCTTAATCTTAACAGTAAACCTTAACACCAATTACACTCAGCTCAAAATCTTATTTTCACATTAGGCTTGAGGTGGGTGTAGCTTGTTTGTAGTTTCCTCTAATTCCACTGGGTGCAGTAGATTACAATGATGACAAATTCTCAAGGCAAAGTTGTTTTCAGAGTAGGGAAAACATAGCCAGCATGTCACAAATTCAGTGAAATAACCAACTTTGCAGTTTTGAGTGAAGCTGTAGTGCAACACAGACATTGTGTATTTTTCAGTTTTTCTATTTTGGAATAACCATGAGTGTTTTGACACTCTTTTTCCACCCTAAAAACTTGTCACAATTATAATCCATTGTAAGTGACAGAGGTCAAGCTGACCAGAGCAGCCATTGTTTCTCTGTCAGTGAGAAAATGTTTTACAGACCTCACAGTTTTGATACTCAAAGGATAGATTTTCACTTCAAGACTCAGAGAGTTCAAAAGTTTCCAGGTGTCGTAAATAATTCCTCTACAACCCAGCTGCAGAGAGGACAGGACACTTTCCATTTTCCTCAAGTTGCATCATCTGCTCCAAAATCCTCAGAATGCTGTCTCATGAATAGACAATCAGGCCTGAACCCTGCAGGTGCAAATTAAAGTCCAACAGAGGTTTCTGGTGAGCAGTGTCACTCACGCCTTTAGCTTCAGCTGAACTGTATTGTTCCTAGTCGTAAATTCCAGCACTGTGATTAAATTCCACTTAAACTGACTCCCCAAACCAGCTGCTCAGTGTTTTTGCATTTGAAAAAAACAGAAATCCAGGTTGGCTGTTGCAGTGGCACTGCCAGTGGGGAAAACACAAACCTGCAGCATGTGTTAGCACAATGCATCTAAGCAACTTGCACAGCATAGCTGTCAAACCTGGAGCCAAAAGTGTGAGACTGATCAGGGCTAGGTGAGAAAGACCGCAGGAATGTGAGATAACCCATTGTAATTTTATGTGAACTACAAAGATAAGAAAGCACTCGTGTTACTGCTTCATAACAGGTCTGTTTCCATTTGCTCTCAAGTGGTATGTGCTTGTGAGCCAACATAATGGCTCAAAGGAATAGTTTGACTTTTTTAGAAATGTATTTATTCACTTTCTTGCCCTGACTTAGATGAGAAGATTGATACTACGCTACATATGAAGCCAGCCGATTAGCTTATCTCCTGACTAAGAAAGCTACTGTATATGTAGTTTTCCATGTCAAACAGTTATATTTCACAATTATAATAAGAGGAAGAATATTATTCATCACATGATGATGAAATGCAAAACCAACTGTGACTTTGGTTCAACGGGATTTATTACATTCCAGTACTGACAAAACTGGCAACCTGTCATCCTCTGGCTTCTGGCTCAGCTTTAATGAGACTATCCTCGCCTGCTCTCTCACCTGCATGTCACCTCCCACACACACACACACACACACACACAGTACTGATAATGCAGCTCATGTCTTCTAATTGGAAGGTGTAAGTGTCTTGTTTTGAATAAGTGGTCCTAATAAATTGGGTACTAAATTTGAGAGGATTTGCATATGCTAATCATTAGCTTGTTAATAAATAGAACCTTCAGTAGTGCAGGTCTGAGGCACAGCAGCTGACAGGCAGATAAACACTTTAATTAGTCAAATAGGAACTCTGTTGAACATGATCGAGAAAAATAATTAGGAACAAATCAACAGTTGGGATTATTTAAAATGATACAGTGTTGTTCTTTTCTCCTCATGGCAGAGAATAAAGGCAATGTAAGGATTAAAAAAACAAAAACTTTCCTAGATCACTAATGGCAGTTTCTAAATATCACTGTTGCTGTCCTTTTACAAAATATGTTGTTTCAGTGCTTCCAAAATATAATCACTTCCTCTCTGAAATGACACACAGTATTATCTCATCTTGATAATGACCAGGCCTGACACGGTCTTGTTCTGAGAAATGCCAATATTTTGATCTGTTGTCCAAATAAGAGCTCGGATCAAGAATTTCAAAACTTCTAAAACTCATACACACTATCTACACACCTATTCAACCATTTAATCTTGTTATAATAATTTGATTTCTTCATTTCCTTAATGATGACAGACATCAGAAATATTACAGTTTGTACATTCCTGTTTTATTCTTCTGCAGCCGTCCCATTCAATTACATACTGGCCTCAAACAAAGACAGGAGGGGATCTGCTTGTATAATCTAAGTTTTGCATTTTATCAAACAATGACTTAAGTTTTCCACAGTTAAATGAGCTCACTCATGCATGCAGCGAGTGCAGGGCAGCTGAAGAAAGAGAAGAGCAGTAAACCAGATACTTCTTCCATTTGCATTTTAAAAGATAAAGCCTGGATTACCAAGCAGGCCCGCAGGTCCTGAAAACCCTTTGTTCATACATTTGTAATTTAAATGGAATTTGTCCTTTGTTACAAATTTGCTTGTCCCCAGTATTTGTCCAGTAAGGATGTTTTATTACTGTATGCCAAACCTATATATTCTAATAAGAGAAAATGATTTCAGAGTGTATGGATTATTGTAAATGTTGTATTTCAGTCTCTCGCTCATTGATCAGAAGCACCATCCGAGACAACAGGCTGTCTGTGAGGTAAAGATGTTTCTTGTAAACTACTGCACATCCCTGTGGACATTATCATAATACATGTAAACACAGGCTATTTGGAAAATACGGTTTCTTCACTTAAATCAGAGTATTACTTTAAACTGGCTGTTCACAGTAAACAGGTTACAGGAAGACTGCATTCATCCTGAGTGCAACAAGTTACTGTGAATCCCTGACGACTGACTGTTTCAAAACTTCATTAACTTACAATAATTGTGGAAATTATATGTTATTGTATTATTTATTTCTGGACTATCCATTTGAAAATTTAGGATAATGCTGCTCTACCTGAAAACAAATAAACAGATCAGCCACATCTGCAGTGCGAAAGGTAATAACTTTGCATTTTTGCTGCCTCACTTGGGTTTGCAGGTTATTTTTGGGCTGGTTTTGATGTGCAACAGTTTCCAAGGAAAAAACATAATCAAATGACACTGAATCTAATTTCATAACTTGTACTTATGAGGAAATACAGTTAGCAGGAAGACTAAAGTCCTCTTGCATGCCTAAGTCAGAAGTTTTTACATACCAGGACTCAACTGATTCCCTGTTGCCCTCATGCTGTGAGAGCCTGACTGTTTAGTTTTTGGCCGTATCACGTTTCTCATTTACTTCTGATGCATTTGCTTTGACTTCAACTGGTGACACTTGTTGTCCAGAGAGTTGTTAGTTTGATACAACCCCATGGAGATTATTTGCATATTCATTGTGAATATAACCTCAGGGAAAATATCAATTAAAAAGGAGGCGAAATTAAAGTCTCTTATTGCAGCATGAAACGCTCATTGATGGAAAAATACTTTGACAATTTTTCAAGTAAAAACTGTGAAAAAGATGTGACATATTCTCTGCCTCTGTTCCTAAGATGTGAGGATTTGTTGCTTTTCTTTATCACTTGTGAACATCTTTAGGTTGCTCAGGCAGAAAAAACAGGCAGATCAAAAAACAAGCAATTTATACTGTGAGCATCAGTCAATTGATTGAAAGAAATAATTGCCAGATTAATCATTAATGAAAATAATGATTAGATCCAGCCCCAAAGCCAACCGCTATAGTATCAATAATGATCAACAGCCAGTGCTCATGTTATTAGAATTTGTCCTTGGTGTCTGATTGATTTCACAGCCTATTTTCTGTTACAGTAACAGAGTCGGTACATTCACACCAGCGTGCCCTGAGAGAAGGAAAAGATGCCAGCAGTGTGAGTGTGTGCGGTTGGCTGGATGTACTGTGAAGAGTTGTCGTCCCAATCCCCTCACAGAAAACAGATCCACAGGCACATAACCGGAAAGCGCGCACTACATGCCTCACTCAGAAAAGAACACGGTTTCAAAGAAGAAGAAAAAAGAAAAGAAAGGAAAAGAAAAAAAGACATGCACATGCAGCCTCTGGACACTATCTGAGGCCTGGCTGGCTGCAGTCTGTTTAAAATCATTGCCAGGTGTTCACAGTCAACCATGGGCTCAGGAAGAGAGATGGGAGGGAGAGACTTCAGAAGTAAACAGCAATCTTATATGGGCCAAGTATATACATCTGCCACTTGGAGGACAAAAAAAAAAAGAAACGAGATGCAAAACAAGAGGGAAGAGCAGCAGATATTGATCAGCATGTATGCATCAATCTTCATCTGAATCAAACTGGATCAGATTTACAGTCACTTAACTGTGTTTAAACCGAATTATCGCCACTGATAAACACCGCTCATCAAATTACAGCACGTTAGGAGAGCGTGTCACACCTGATGTCGCCTTTAATACATGTGAAACATCTCGAGCATGCATGAGAACGCAGGAACAAGACGCCGAAGAGAACACAAAGGAGGAGAGGAGATCTGTAGCACATTTCATAAATATAAAGACAAATAAATCAGTGTGCTTAGAAAATGAGAGCAGTGACATAATCAATGAATGTCAGCAACAATCTTTTGTCCATCAGCCTGTTCTCTGTTCTCTCCCTCTGTTACAACCCGGACTTTTCCATCATCAGGTGATCAGAAAGAGATGCAGCACTTGTTACATTTCTACAACAATATGTCAGTGAGGTATAATAGGCGTAAATGTACCTCTTTGGGTGAAAGCAGGAGTTCAACTGTGCCCGCAGTATCCCTGGAACATGCCACTTCTGACAGAGCCACGATGCTCGCCTTGGGCTCGGGGAGTGTAGTAACTCCTCGGTTATTTCCGAAATGCTGGCGGATACTCGGTCAGGATGACGCCGTTTTCCTCCACTACACTGGCTGATATATGCAAATTCCGGAAGTTATTATTATAAATATATGTTTATATCAGGGCTCCGCACGAAACAGACGGGCTTTGATATCAGAGATGAGCTGAGATGTTCGGAGGCTTCCCTCCAGTGCCGCGGCTCCGCTCCTGTGTGACGGTCCTCCTCCTGCGCTCTCAGTCCTCTCTCACTAGAAATCAATGGGTGTGTTTACTTTGGGAAGGGGGAGGACCGTCACCTCGTGCAGGAAATGAAGTGTGTGCGTGTGTGCGTGTGTGTGTGTGTGTGTGCGTGTGCGCGCGCGCGTGGATTCTTTAGGTTTAAGTTTTAGTATTAAAGATTTTCCCTCAGGTTTAGTCAAATTCAGCTATTCTTCATTGCAGGGCCCTTTGAGGCCACAGGACCACCCTTTGAGAAACCAGCGGAGTGTAGAAAAAGCAAACCCCACTGCACAAATGTGCATTTTAATGAAAGTTTTATTTGAAAATGATTGATTCGAGTTACTTTTCAGCAAAATGTACTCCAATTTTTTCCTTAAGTAAAAGTACTAACTCATGTATTAATGTTAAAATACTGCATAACAAGTCAAAGTCCTTCTTTCAAACTTCTATGTAAATGAAAGTGCAGAGCAATGAGCAACAAAACATACTTAAAGTATCAAAAGTAAAAGTACTCATTGAATTACCCCAGTAAGTGATGAGTTACTACAGTTTAGTCCAGTGGTTCCCAAACTTTAAAGGGTCATGAGATCAGTCTGAGGGGTCATGAGATGATTCATGGGAGAGGAAAGAAGAAATCAACAACAACAAACTGATGATACAAATTTGTTTTACAAATCTGGATTATTTTTTATTTATTTATTTTTTTTTTTTTTGTCAAATGTTGAATATTTTTTGCCTCTTGTAGCTTTGAACTGTTTTAAATGAAACTGTCTGAGAAGTTTCTCCTCAGCATTGTTGATGTGTTAACTTTAATCAGGAAATGGAAATACTCTAATAGAGTACAAGTACCTCTTTTACTTTGAAATAACCATTTTTAGTGATATATTATTACTTTCACTGATCAGGATAATTGTTTTGAACCTGTACGTGAATCTGGAGGAAAGAAAGTTAAGCTAAACATCATCTCACAGCTCATGTGTTCAGATGTCATGTTCATCGTGTGAGTAGTTCAGTGGAGAATGTATGGGTGCCTGCGTACAATACACCTAAAATGTTGCTGTAATAGCTGATGATGTACACTTGTTTGATCTGAAGTCAGTTCTATAAATACACTAACACTCTGTCATATCCAGTTTTATAGTCAGTATATGTTCTATAAGCTATCATACTGACAAAACAAAGCAAATCTAAGAGAAAAGTAAAGGTATTTTTTCTGTTATACTTTTGTGGAGTCACCACCTTAAACTATGGTACATATATTTCAAAACAATACTATATAGGAAATACCATATGGTTTGACTGAGTCACAGCAAACCCACACTGAATGCCACAGACACAATGTAAGGCCTATAGGATTATAAAGACATTGTGGTTTCTGGTCGGGGTAGCTGGGAATGGGAAGTCCAATTTTATCCCTGGACATCTTGTGTGAGTCACATCTGTGGTCCTTGTTGACAGTAGTTCTGGCTGTGACTAAACTCTTCAGCGGACCCTTGAGGCTATAATGTCATTATTTTGTTTGGTTTCATGTGCAGCGTACTTGTGTTGTGGTGATTACACACTCGCAGCTGGTTTGTTTTCCCATCAACTGTTTTTTATGAAGACTGAATTACACAATTACCGTAGCTTCATATTAAGGATGATGCAGCACACTGCTCCACAGAGGGGAGCACTTAGTTGTGAGGAAACTCATCATGGCAGCAAATGCTTCATATGAATGACATGAGAGACACCTAGTGGACAAAATACTGGGCTGATGCAGAGGACTGAGAACTGGAACTTGGGATACATACAGATGGACACAGTAATGAGGAGAGTCTATGTGTCTTATTGTGTTGTGATTTTAAAGTAAAATACAGAAATGACCATAACAAAATGCCAAATAAGGAAGGATTTCAGGTTTTATATGCTGCACGTGAACAAATAAATGTTCCAAAAAGTCATTCACAGACTAAGAAATGTTCAGTTTGGTAACTTACTGTCACAGGATCAATCAACTCCCTGTTTTACCTCTTACAAATAGTCACCGTTCACAGATACACACCACAAGAAAATCCTTTGTATTTAACCATGTTTCACAGCTGACAAATACAACTCACTGTCTGTGGCAGAAACATCATCTGAAACATCTTTACAAGCAATTCTCATAAAATTACAAGAGGTCAAGTTTGTTGTTTGTTTGTTTGTTTGTTTTCATGTTGGTGTCTGTTTATTCTTCTTTCAGGTTTTTTTCAGATTCTTATTTTTCAACTCACACGACTCGTTCACAACTGAAACATATTCCTGAGAGATTTATCTTAATAGCGACTAATTTGTTGTAGACATCAAACACAGAGCATTATACAGATTATTGTTTTAGCAAAACAATCACTGAAATAGGGAAAAACAACTTCAATCTATTAAAGTTGCATAACCCTAACAGGTCCATTACCTGTCAGGTTTGTTTGGGTTTGTCCAGTCTCTGGTGGTGAGTCAGTGATACAGAGCTGATGCTTGCTCCAGCATCCAGTCTGACATTTCCAAGAAATGAGGTTAATATCAATTATGTCAGACTGTCTGGAGCTTCACACTGTGGTTTGTGCCTGTGTGTGGATCAGACTGTAGAAACATCGCCATGGACACGGTTTGTATCAAGTCATAATTTTGTGTGCAGGCTGCATCTATGTTTTTGTGCATATTACATCATTTATATTGCAATGTTTCAGTACACCATACTACAGTACAGGGTAACATGAGAGGAAATGTTATGTGTAAAAGTACTGATACAGATCCTCATACACACCTGTTACAAATGAAAGACCTTCCCTGTTAGCTCTCTTAGCTGTTATTTTTGATGAGTAGATTTTGTCCCTGTTGTGATGCATTTGTGTGCATACTGTTGATCAGAACAGTAGTTAGCAGATCAGAGTAACATAAACTCATGCATTTGGTCAGATTAAGAGCATTTTACAAGAAAATAAGGAAAAATTGGAAAACTAAAATGGAATTATAGAATTCCTCTTGAAAGTCCGCTGTTCACACCATTTTATTGCATTAAGACATTTCTGCTTCATGATAAATTGTGTAGTGTACATTTGGAGTTAAATACATATTCTTCATTGAATAAACATTGAATGTTTTTGTTTTTTTAATAACAGGCTAAATACCGTATGCTCCATCCAGCAGACTGGATGATATGATAGAACTATAGGGCAGAAATAAAGTATTACTTTCATTATAAATTAGTCTGCCCATTATTTTCTTGATTAATTGTTTAGTGTATGAAATGTCAGTTGTGAAAAATGCAATAGAGTTTTCTAAAGCTTAAGGTGATGATATAAGTTTGTTTTGTCCCAACAACAATCCAAATCAGTTTTCTATCATCAAAAAAAATTGAAGATAAAAAAGCAGGACATCCTCTCACTTTTGGAGCTGAAACAGGAGAGTGATTATTATATATTGTTTATGATTTAAGAATTACTTTAAAAATCATTGATTATAATCAATTATCAAATTAGTTGCTGATTATTCCTCTGTCTTTTGACTATTCAGTTAATGTACTCAGTAATCTTGCTCTAGTTAGATGTTTAGTTCATGGCAATGTACCAGTTTGATAATGAATATTTCTAAAACATAATGCAACACATAAGGGTCTATGTAGAATTCAAGTCTATCTGTAAACCTCATACCACTCCAAACTCTCAGAAACAGGTAAGATTTGTACTCTTTGGGGTGCTCAGGAATGCTGCTGGGCCAGTGCCCTCATGGAGAGCATCATGGGTAGTCTTTGTTATGGTTCTTGTTGCTGCTAACTCCCACTTTCGGCCTGAGGACAGTAGGAGACAACATGCTGTGCTGATGTAGGGGATGAAGTTGTGTCTAAGAAGGTGGCAGGCTGCAATAAAAGGACTTATTTATACAGTTGCTATGCATCAGTTTGCTTCAGTAATCTATCCATTGGCTTGTATTATTGTAACACTGCTTCATCATGTCACAGACTAACATTTATTTATTTATTATTAAAGTAAAACAAGCAACTTCCTCAAATGAATCTTGGAAATTCACTACTGGCATTATCCTCTGATGGCTATCTGTGGCCTCAGTGGCCATTCAACAAACATATCTGAGTGTAATGACTAACTGAGTTTTCAACAGTTGATTAATCAAGATTATTTGGTGCATCAGTCCTTTTAAGATAAATAGCATTATTAGCCATAGTAGAAAATAACATTCTCAAAACAGACAACAGACTGAGAGATTTAGTTCAAATGTTTGTATAGTTTATACACATTTATTGAGAACTTGATTGTTTCTGTTGGTGAGCAGATTGATTTGATGCATTCATGTCTTTACCCAGCTGTGTTTATCTGTCATTAACTGTCACATTTCTTACATTATTCTTAAATTATATTACAGATCTCACCTTGAGCTGAGGGAAATTACAAATATTTTTTATATATCTCTGACAGTTTATAGTCAAAGGGATTAATCATGAACTGTAGCAGCCTGAATAGAAACATAGATTTTTTTTAACATTGCTTTCTCCCAAGTAGCTTTTGTTTACCACATATTTTATCAGCTCAGTCACCCTATTTAACCTTGTTTCACTGTAAGAGTTGTTTCACTTGCTTCACTTTCATGCATTAATTGAAGTTTTATCTATTCACTAATTTATTACAGCAGATGGCCACCAGATAAAAACCTATTCTAAATGACAGTATGATAATTACCCCTTTAGCATGGCCTGTTACATGTTATGTTGTAATTAAAACTAATATAAGCATGCATTTTTTACACATTACAGTTACCTGCATATGTTTAATAATGTATTGTAAAATAATCAAATATTCTCCATACATTTAAACATTATTTTTTGCAGACAGCAGGTAGCGGTTCCCCTTTAAATCTTTACACAGTTAGACTTCCGCATGAGAAGTCCCGCCCTGCTCCCCACACTACAACAGTGCAGTCTGGTCGCAAGGTCTTGTGACTTTACGGTCGTCAATCATCATGAGCACTACCTTGAAGTTTACTGTACTGTTGCTGGCCCTGGGCTTTTGCCGGGGGCTTCTGGACAACTACATCGATGAGGAGGAGACTGAGGCTCCTGACGCTCAGGCGTCAAAATTCGGCTCCCTGTGGCCTCTGCCGCAGAAAGTGCAGATCTCAGAGGTCTCATTCAAGTTAACCAGCTCCAGCTTCAAAATAGTTGACGCCAAAGAGTCATCCGCCGGCCCGAGCTGCAGCCTCCTGCAGGATGCCTACAGGCGGTGAGAAACTGGATTTCAATCACGTTGTTTGTTTACACATATTTAGCTCACGAAGTTCCCGTATCCAGCTTCTCTCTTTTTTTTTTTTTGAATGCGCCGTGCTGCATTCAGGGACCCGTCGCCGCACGATAAACAAAGTCTCACCTCTCTGTCTCTCTACACAGGTATTATGAATACATGTTTGGCAGCACTAAAAAGCTGGGGCTGAGCAAAAGCAGGCGAACAGGCCCCTCTGAGCTGACAGAGCTGCAGGTGTGGATCACATCACCTGACTCTGAATGTGACGATTATCCCAGTGTAACTTCTGACGAGTCATGTGAGTCTCTTCTCTTCCTCATTCTTATCAGATTAATCCAGATATCCATGTCGGGCCTATACATATGCAAAGTGGTGAAAAATGAAGAAGATTTCATGAAGAGCCGCAGATATGTTTGAATTTGAAGTAGCTACTTGTAGTTTACGTCAATATTTTTATTGTATATGACAACAACATCACAAGCTGCTGCCTCAAATACAGTTGAATCAGCGCATCTTTAACACAGTTTCATCTAAAACAGCCCTCATGAAGGGAGGGATTCATAGCAGGACTGATGTATTAAACCATAAGAGATAAAGCACTGTTTGTCAAAACTTTGTTGTTAAACCTCGAGTAGCTGTAACGGTGAAATGCTGCTTACACATGAATGCGTCAGTAATAATACTCCACTAGAATAATATGATATATAATGGAACAGTCACAGTCACATATCTGCAGGTCTCAGCTGATTGACTATGATATTCATCTGCTGCTATTCCAGGTTTCTATGCTGTTTAAGGTACAAGAAAAACACTGTACTTAATCACTTACAGTTTTGGAAAGTAACTACTAAGTACATGTACTCGAGTGCTGAGCTGAAAGTACAACTTTGAGGTGGTACTCAGAAATGCTGCTTACACACTGATACAAGTATTAACAGCACTGTCATGTATCTAACAACACTCACAGCTGAATTAATACTTTTACCTTTGATATATATCCTTCAAGTACATTTGTCTAATGATGCTTACCTTTTCTTAAACAGAAATTTGAATGTAGGACTTTTACAGTATTTTTACCTTGTTGTGTTGGTACTTTTACTTCCGAAGAGGACCTGAACTCTCTGATGACATGGGGCTGCCAATCTGTCTGATTGTTTATACTACATTTTACAACCAGAGAAAGGGAGTATTCTCATGATTTGTCAGTGGAATTAGAGATTACCTGGACAGTAGATAAAAGGATTAACAGGATAAATGTAGACCAAATGTTTAAAGACCCTTAAGACTCTGACTTAAGTACCATAACAACCACCTGCCGAGCCTTGACAACAATGAAACTTTACATGTAATGTACAACTGTCTGTGTCCACAGATGAACTGTCAGTGGATCTGCCATTTGCTGTCCTGAAGGCACCAAAGGTCTGGGGAGCCCTGCATGGTAGGACTTTTTTTTTTGCCTGTGCACCATCTTACAGCAAACTCTGCATTTAGACAATTATTTTCATTATCGATTGTATAATGTTAGATGTGTGGTGCAATAACAGTATATTAGAATAGCTCTGTTTAAAGGTAACAAAATGTGCTTACCAGCACCTCTAAAGTTCACTAACCAACAAGTTATAACAGTGTCAAGCCTAGTGTCAGCAGTGTCAGCAGCTGTTCTCTGTTTGCAGTTATGTGACGCTAAGCATCTCGTCTGTCGTTTCAAATTTATTGGACAAAAACATCTCATTTGCAGCAAGAACATGAAAAAGAGCATTTCCTAAAATGTCTAACTATTCTTCGAAATGATTAATCAGCTGTCAATGCTGTCTTCAGCTCTACTCAAGACCTTTGCAAACGCATGATCACAGATAAAAGTTGAATGCGTAAGTTATATCTCTGCATGTATTTGCATATATAATGTGCATTCTGAAGCTCTTGTGGTGTTAAAATGTCAAGTCTGATATGGGGATGCACTTGCAGTGCAATACAAACTCGCATATCTCACTTATCTAGGATGGGTTATCAAATGACTTCCAAGAACTTAACATGATTAACTTAAGTGTTCTTTAATTTGTGATGTGAAATTTGTTTCCATGGTTTCTAGGTTTGGAGACTTTCAGCCAGCTGCTGTATGAAGATGAATATGGAGCTGTAAGTGAAGAACAATAAGACTGTTTCAAACTTTATCGTTAAAGTGGACATTGTGTTCCACGTAACATCCCAAACTGGTTAACTGTATGTAAACAGGTTTCAACTAAAGGTTATTTTAACTTTGTATGTTTTCAGAAAAGCGTCAATGCCACTACAATTAGCGACTTCCCCAGATTTGCACACAGAGGCATCTTACTGGACAGCTCTCGGCATTTCCTGCCCATTAAAGTCATCTTGGCTAATCTGGTACGTTAGTATACTGCTTTACTTTATTTTTCATTTCATACACTATTTAAATAATTTTTTTCTTTGTTCATTCATACAGGAAACAATGGCGATGAACAAATTCAATGTCTTCCACTGGCACATTGTCGATGATCAATCCTTCCCTTACCTGAGCCGAACGTTCCCACAGCTGAGCCAGCAGGTCAGTAAGACTGGTTATTGGTGTCAGCCAAGACAGGTAGAGTTTTTCATACTAGGAGACTGCATTTGTCACAATTCACCAGAAGAGCTTCTTCATTACACCGTTTACAGGGAGCTTACCACCCGTACACACATGTGTATACACCTGCTGATGTGAAGATGGTGATTGAGTTTGCCCGTCTGAGAGGCATTCGCGTCATCCCAGAGTTCGACACTCCAGGACACACACAGTCATGGGGCAAAGGTGAGTTTTGCGAGTGGAGAGAAATTTTTGGAGTCCCCATGTTCTATTTTAGAACTTTTCTTTTTAAAGAATACCTGGAATCATTCAGTAATAGTATATCTGAAAGTGATAAAGCAAGAAAAATGTATCCAGTCTATGTCCTTCCCTCTCAGGCCAAAAAGATCTGCTCACACCCTGTTATTCTGGCTCCAAACCCTCTGGCACTTTTGGACCTATAAACCCCATTCTGAACACTACATACGACTTCATGAACCAGTTCTTCAAGGAGATCAGCACTGTGTTTCCTGATGCCTACGTTCACCTGGGAGGTGATGAGGTGGACTTCACCTGCTGGTGAGACTCTGTACACAAGTGTCAGAAACCTCTCAGGATCCAAGACTAGATAGCATTTAATACTGGTTGTTGCCTTTGCTCTGCCCTCTGCAGGAGGTCCAATCCAGACATTCAGCAGTTCATGGAACAGCACAGGTTTCAAACAAGACTACAGCAAACTGGAATCATTCTACATCCAAAGGTGTGTTTCTCATTTATAGTAAAGTATATTGCTTGTTCTCAAAATTTTATTCCATATTCAAAAATATTATTTTTTCCCCTTCTTTGAACTGATAGACTCTTGGATATTGTCACCACTACCAACAAGGGCTACATGATCTGGCAGGAGGTCTTTGACAATGGTGTTAAGGTAAAAGAGAAATTGTGTGTAATGTTATATCAATGACTTTTGTTTGCTGAAAGTTAGATGAAGAGATCAGTACCACTCTTTTGTCTGAGTGTGCTACAACTGCTGACTGCTAGGCTAAGCTAACTGTGTTTTTTTGCTATCTTAAAATTCAGCATACACACATAAGAGTGGTATCTATCTGTTCCTTTAACCTATAACCAACAACTCATGTAGTGCTTAACGTAAAAACAGTAGTTTGGCCTGTAACAATTCCAGCTAAAGCCAGACACAGTAGTGCATGTGTGGATCGGCGGCGGGTCTAATGAGGAGATGGAAAAGGTGACGGCAGCAGGATACACCACCATCCTCTCCGCCCCATGGTACCTAGATTTAATTAGCTACGCACAGGACTGGCAGAAGTACTACAAGGTTGAGCCACTCAACTTCAACGGTCAGTTTTCATTTAAAAAATGCTGTTTTATGTCAAATCAGTTGATTTTGGTGGAGGAAAACAGTGATTTGTGCTTGATATACTAAGGCAAAAAAGAATTCTGGATTTTGTTCAACAGGCTTACGCTTGAAAACTGCACAGTTGTGACAAGGAGAGTCAGAGACAGACATGAAGTGAACATGGGGCAGTGTGGTTGGTGGTTTCTGGTGTCTCTGTCGTGGGTTGATGTAGTTCACCACTATGGAGGACCAATCCTGGTGTGTAATCCAATAAACTAAACTCTTACGAAGTCCACCAGCCCAGGGCAAAATAAGTCAGGTTTGGTCCTCCATAACCTTGGACCAAGATGAAAGTTGGACTGAACCATTTCAATTTCCAGACACTTCCTTAAAATGTTGTCATGTAGATCATGTGACATCATGTTATGCAAATAATAAAAAATAACAAAGAATAGTGAAAAAATAATAAAAACATTAGCAGAAGTAAAAATACAAAAGACACTATGTCTCAAAACAGTGGAAGGCTCGAACAGTTTCATCTTTGTCTTCCCTGGATTTTTTTACTCTTGTCTTGCTCATACTGATACTTGATTCTATGTATGTATGTATGTATATATGCTGTGTAGCTGAAACCAGACACACTTATCCACGTTTGGAAAGGAAACCAGGAGCAATACCAGAATGAGATGGCAAATGTTACATCATCAGGGTACCAGACCCTGCTGTCCACTCCCTGGTACCTGAACCGTATCTCCTACGGCCAGGACTGGCATGGCTATTACAAGGCTGACCCACAGGATTTCAAGGGTTTGTGTCCGCATGATTGATTTTATTCAGCAAGAATTTCTTTCCCCTGCCCATTTTGACTGGTAATTTGCTGCTTATGCGACATACCTTTTTTCTCAGTACTGACAAGGGTTTTGGGAGTTTCCTTCAGTCATATGATTATGTTTTATTGCTCTGTTGTTGACCTTATTAGCTGTATTGTTGGACTCTTGACACAGATATGAAATATCATGGAGTTGTCACTCCTGTGCAAATATGTGTAAGCCTGTTGAATGAACAGAGAGAAAATATCTTAATATTTCGCTAGCAGAATGAAGAAAATCACTAGAACTGTAATTCAGCTAAATTAAATATTTTATTTATTTGTGTTATCTCTAGTCCAGAGGAGTTTTAGACTCCCTGGATGTTGGTTGTGCTGCCTGATCCTATCAAATATTACATTTTTAAAACAGGAACTGAAGAGCAGAAGAAACTTGTGATTGGTGGAGAAGCCTGTTTGTGGGGAGAGTATGTGGATGCCACCAACCTGACACCCAGACTCTGGTATGGCTCATGTGATTACATAAATGACTCTTATCAGAGAAGTAATGTATTTTGAACCTTGACACATCATATGACAGTAGACTGATACTTTTCTTTTCGTCACTCCCAGGCCTCGTGCCAGTGCTGTGGCAGAGCGCCTGTGGAGCGCCAAAGACGTGACGGACATCAACGATGCCTTCAACAGACTCTCCATGCACCGCTGTCGTATGGTCGAGTAAGTACCTGAAGTCTCTTTAGACTATTCACTTGCATCTACATCAGTACCAGTAGACAATTTCTCTCATCTAACAGATGCACTCCTCTCCTACTCATCATAAAACCTATTCCTTTTCCTATCTAAGGCGCGGGATCCCTGCTGAGCCTTTGTTTTCCAGCTACTGTCCCCGTGAGTACAAGGGTATATGAACACAAGTGAGAAGCTGGCCATGGGGCCTGGAAAAGGGAATCCATCTACAATCACTCCATGCTTGAATTTTAAACAGAGAATTCAAATGATAACATGCCTTTGTAGAGATACACTGAGACACATTATCCTTTTAAAATCTCCTCTACAGAACTCTCGTTCACATGTAATTCATGTTCACGAATGCACTCTTTTTTTTTTATGAATGTTTGTATAATTGATTGCGAATAAAATGTTGACATTTTAGGTGCTTGTCTGTTGTTTCATATTAAAAACAAGGGTTTGAAATCTTTGGCTGCACATTTATTTTACAACCAACTAAGAACATGGTACACTGTTTGTATGGTCATCACCATCCATGTTCTGTGGATATCCACACTATAAATAGCAGTTTACTCAGTCACATCTAAAAGTCCTGGAAAAGTCTGTTTGGGTAGTAGCCATGCCTCTGTGTCAGAAGGCCTTTGGCCATTGGTCCAATGGCCCCATTCCTGATTTCACTACAGGCCAGCCATTCTTTTAAGAAGGGTGTTCTGGTCCTGGGGGTTCATGGCCTCATAGGTGTCCAGCTCCAGAGAGAAGGTGGCGTTTCCGGATGTTAGTGTTCGCAGGATGGTGGAATAGCCCTGTACAAGGAATATGAAGTCAGATGAGTTAACTCAAAAACCTACATACAAAATGTTTGAATCTGATGTCATCTCACCATCATTTCCGCCAAGGGCACGGTCGCTAGCAGCACCTTGTTGTCGTGACGACTCTGGATGTCTCGGACGGTACCTCGTCTTTGGGCCAAGTCCCCCAGCACAGAGCTAAGGTGCTCCTCCTCGACTGTCACCTCCAGTGACATTACTGGCTCCAGCACCTGACCTCCTGCTAGCCTCAGGGCCTGCATCCAAAAAAACACAACTGTCGCTTATCTGCAGACAACCCTATAGTTTACAGTTATATCATAAGAGCCAATTATGTTACCTTGAGCATGCAGCGAGACACACAAGCAGACACCATGGCTGGAGATGTTCCTGGTTCCGTGTTGACACTCTGGATCAGTGTAGACACACCTTGTAGAGGATAACCCAGCAATGGACCTGAGGGTGTAAGCAGACACTGAGTTAGTGTATCAGTGAGCCCTTTCTGGCAATGATACCGATATGTTACAGTCCCTCTTTAACACCCTTTAAAAACAATTTCCTCACTTAGCTTCTTACTATGACCAATGGGGTCCTACATGAACACACAATCTGCCAGAAAATGCTTCTTGTGGCTGGATTGTCTTGTTATGATGTCCATGCAGTGTGTACTTTGCTCTCAAGTCTGTCTTGTAAAAGCGATCTTAATCTCAGTTCCTGGTTAGAGATAAACACCCATTTTCAGGGGCTCTAAAAAAAGAGAATAAATGACTTGAGTCAGTAGAACCTTGAAGATATGAGCTTTGCACTCCATTCTCCACTGCATCTTTTATTTCTTGTGATAACTGCTCCCCATCTTCCTCTGTGAAAGCTGATTTGCATGAATCAGTTGTAGAGGAGATGTCCACAGGTCTGACAGACAGCTCCACTGTCACAATATGTCTCCTCTCGCCAATGGTCCGATCCAGTGTATCTACATTATAAGCAATGAGGAAAATCAATACAGGATGTAGCTGACAAGAATTATTTCTCCACCACCTAATCCACTGATAAAGAAATGTTTGTACCTGTAGCAGAGGCCTCATGGAGAATAGTCTCCCGGTAAGCCACCTGCAGTGGTCCAAGGTGAGTCTCAATACCATACTCTCTTCTGATTCGATCATGGATGATTTCAATGTGCAGCTCCCCCATCCCACACAAAACAGTCTGAGAATGGAGAGTGAAGGACATTTAGTTGACTCATTGTGGCAGATGCTCTGACTAATGAACATCCTGGCTAATCCAATGATGGTATTACCTGCCCCGAGTCAGGGTCAACCCTGACTTTAAGGCTGGGGTCTTCTCTCTGGAGGCAGTTAAGTGCATTCTCAAGATCTTTTAGAAGAAGAAGAAAAAAAAAACAAAGATGTGAATGGCGTCAAGGTTGCCAGGGCACAGCAAAGCTTTTGTGTGTGTAAAAAACTATAATCACTGTCACTGACCAGCCTGTTTGGCCATGGTGGGCGGTTCAATAGTGCAGAAGAAGACAGGATCAGGGACCTCTACTCCTGAAAGCACTACGGCCGCATGTTCCCCACGCTTCTTCCCCATCCCGCTGTCATCTTGGGCTCGGCGGGCTGCAGCTGCTGCTGAAGCCTTGGATGAAACGATGGTGTCTCCTGTGACTGTCTACAGTGAAAGCAGAATAATTCAGTAAGGGGGGAAATCTTCAATATAGCAAATAAGGAACATGGTGTATGACGTTCTACCTGCTTCAGTCCTACAGTTAGTGCGATGTTTCCTGCTGTCATCGACGGGATTTCTACATGCTGATCAGCAAACGGCACCAGCAGCCTGCTCATTCTCTCACTACAGACAACGTGATGCAAAATTAAAATCGTTTCACACAGCATGGTAATGATTTGAGTCAAAATTGATTGGCAGGTCAGCTAGGGTTGCATCTCTACATACGTGTTGTTCCTGTTGATGTTGTGGACGGCTGTCTGTGGTTTCAGAGTGCCAGAGTAAATCCTGAGGAATACCAGAGGACCTCGCTGCTTGTCATGGAGAACCTTGAAGGCCAGAGCACATAAGTCGTCTTTGTACCACCGCCTGTGAGGTGATGAATGTTGAACAGTGTTTACAATCTGACAACAATGACCAAATGTATATAGAAATTAATTGTTGCACTGGCATGGTGTACTCAATTCCGACATGATTTGAATTATTGCAGATCTTTTTGACATCTATCCAGTCACCATTAATAGTTATAATTTATTTATGTGCACCACCTCAGAAGACATCTGTACATCAGTTTTGTAAAATTTGCCAAAACTCATTCATACCCATTAAATTCCAAGTAATGAGGAAAACTACCACAAAGCTGCCAAAATGTATACAATCAGTATACAGTGGATGAGTGTGTTTGTGGATGAGTTGTATGAAAGACCATTAACATCAGTCTATATGTAGACATAATTCAAATGTTAAAAAGCATAAGAGCATAAATGAGACAGACTTCAAACCCTCCTATCACTGCTTCTTTGACTTGGGTACTATCAACTCCAAAATAAAATTAACACCAACTAACAATAGCTGATTATACAGAATCCCTGAAAGACAAATGAGAACATTTTTTTCTTAGGATAGTTTTCTTTGTTTCCTTTTCTATGTTTCAAGTGATTTTTATTTTTTCATTTATTTTTCCTTTTTTGCATTGATCATTTTTTTAAAGTTTTTTTTTCATCTGTGAAAACAGGTGGAATTTTGGGGTTTCTTTTGCCTGGATTAGGAGGCAAATGAAAATTTTGGGAGCTTTTTGTGTGTTTTCAGCATAGACTGTATATGTGATTTGGTAATACTCATTTTGGCCACAAGAGGCTGAACTGCACCACTTATAGACAGAACTAAAAGCTTTTATGTTTTCTTCCAGGTCATTTTTTTTTTATTTCTCCATGCATTCTAAACACAAGGCACATATATTGTATGTTAGCAAGTTATGTAACATTACTGTCATGTCTTTCTTGTGGTTAGAAATGTATTTTAATCTGCAAAGCCTGTCTGACAGAGAGGCTTTAGGAAGTTGTGATTGGAGAATGAATCAGACACTGGACTCAGTCAATAGACAAAGAGAGAATCTTTCCACTGCAATGCTATAAAGCTATCCACAGCGCCTGGACAAATACTCTTATCATGCTGGAATCATTTTTAACTGAGCATTACGACAGTTCTGGTCTAAATTAGTGATATGTTAGAGTTCACTCACACCAGGTCGTGGTGCCGTTCACTGGGGGCAGGCAGGTAGGCGACGATGGCATCTAAAAGAGGCTGAACACCTTTGTTCCTCAAAGAGCTCCCACAGAGCACTGGAACACCTTTACGGGCCAGAGTCACCCGCCGCACTGCTTCTTGTAGCTGGAGATACATTAACACAATTTATTCTGTATTCATAGGTAACTGTGCTACTTTATAGGTTTTTAAATTGGGACCAGATATTACTCACTTTTACTGAGGGAACTGCATCAAAATTGTCACTAAAATCAGTCAGCAACAGTTCAGCAAACTCGTCATCCAGATCAGCAACCTGTGATTGGGAACAGAAATACATACTGGTGAAAAAACATTTCTTTATCTAAATGTTGTGTCACCTTCGCTGAGGATAATGTGACATGTACCTGTTCAATTAAAGCTGCCCTGGCCTCGCTGACCTCCTGCAGCAGTTCTGGATCATCAGACTGGTCAAGAGGTTTGCTTTCAAACACTCGTCCGTCATCTCCCATGGATCTTTGCTGCCATGTCAGCTTCTGGTTGGTTAACAGGTCAACCACACCTGTGAAGTTCTTGCCGCTGCCAAGAGGAATCTAGGAAACAAGATTAATGATGACATACTCTCATCAGGTTTTTTTTTTTTTTACACAAACTTTCTTTGTATTGTTTCTCAATTGAGTCATTGTAAATTACACAGAAATACATTCTGACTAACTGAATTATACTTCAGTGCTTATTTCAGTCATTATAAAGTAATGTCTCTAATTTTTTCTAAAGGCCTACCTGCAGGAGGACTGGGTTGGCTTTCAGCTTCTGTCTTATGCTTTCAATGGAGAAACTAAGTCTGAGGGAAAAAAAGAAAGACAGTTTCCAGTTCAGTTTTGAAAACGGAAAAATAAGTTGTATACGGTTAAACTGTTGAGTTACTCACTTGGCTGCAGGTTTATCCATCTTGTTCAGGAAACAAACACAGGGAACGTGGTGCTTCTCTGCTTGTCTCCACACTGTCAGAGTCTGAGCCTGATGATGTTTTCAGAGCAACAGAAGAAACTGTGTTCAGAGCGCACGCACTTTCACAACAAAGCTTTTTTTTTTTTGTAAATAAAAAAAGAATATATTTGAAGGCAGCACGCTAACCTCAACGCCAGCCGAGGCGTCAAACACTGCAACAGCCCCATCAAGAACACGAAGCGCCCGCTCAACCTCAAGAGTGAAGTCAACATGTCCTGTAATCACACACACACACACACACACACACACACACACACACACACACACACACACACATACATACATACACACAGTCTTGTTTGAGTGGCTGCTTCTTCTCATCTCCACTGGGATTTTTTAATGTCATAAAGGTGTGTTCATATAATATTTCTACCTGGGGTGTCTATAAGGTTTATTCTATGACTCTTCCAATCAAATGTGACTGCTGCCGACTGTATGGTGATGCCACGCTCCCTCTCTTGAGCCATAAAATCTGTGACTGTATCCCCGTCGTCTACGTCTAAAAGCAACAGTGACAGAGAGAAACTGAGAGACAGAAAGAAAGATGCAGTCTGTGGTTTATAAAGAATTTACAATGTTCACATCTCTTTCTCCTGCACACCTCCAAGTGCCCTTGTATAGCCAGAGTAATAGAGCATCCTCTCTGTGGTTGTTGTCTTTCCTGCGTCGATGTGGGCCATAATGCCAATGTTCCGGATCCTGCAGATACAGCGCACAAGTCAACATGGAGCTGGCTGTATAGAGTATTTGAGTTAACTGACTGTAGAATGCAGTTACTTACTTGGATATATCAGGGTTGACCACAGCCCGCAATGATTTGACATCATCTATGACAGTGAACATGAAGAACAATAAGGATGATCTGACTGAATCAGCAATGCTGTGCATGAGTTTCTATCACTGGCTATATGTTAATAATTTAGTCAGAGCTTAAAACAATAACTAATGCACAACTCCCTGTGTTAATCACAGCAACATCCAAAAAAAAAGTACATGTTCATTTTCAAAGTCCATTCTTGATCTTGCAAACAACATCTGACAAATACAATTTTCATTTAGTAGGAGCTTTCAGTCATCTCATATGTTCTTAGCTGAGCAGATGTTCTTCTATTTACTGACATGATGGGATATGTCTTACTCAGACTGACTTCTTGTAAGAGCTCAGAATAAAATGGAAATACGAAATTCTATATTTCTATGACATGAGGGCAACGTCATGTGCTGATGAAGATCATGTAACATGATCAAACACCTCAGCTACTGCATCGACCTTGAGGTAGCTGAAACTATTTTGACAACAGCTTAAAAGAATGTATAATGAAGTGAAACTGAAAAAATAAATAAAAAAAAATCCAACAACCAACCTGGAAGAAAGCTGTAATGTCTCTTTACTTGACAACTCACTCTACATCTGCAGCTCTGGAGCCCCGCAGTTATTAAATACCTTCCCTGTAAATGAGAACGACTCTGTCATGAGCTCAACGTGATATTAATATAATGTATCACATATTTTGGAAAAGCTGTATCTTACCCAAATCATCCTGCTAAATGTGTGAAAGGCTCTCACACGCATATTTAATGTCTTCTTATCTTCCAAGCTTCTTCGTCAGGATGAAACAGAGCTGCAGGTGAGCCATAGAGGAGGAACAGTAGTTTTAAAAAGCCTGGACGGAGCAATGCCAACCTATTTGTTGTGTCAAATCCTTAACAATGAGACAGACAGACTGTTGGTATGATCCGCAGAATAATACCCGACGTATCCACGACTGAAAGCATATAAACTGCACTAAAATGTCCTATAGAACATAATCAACTGTCAAATAAGTCACGCTTTCATAAGGCACAGCTGCAAAATAAATTCAGAGGAACAAATATAAGGCGTGTAGTTCCGGATATTAAAACAAAAGTAGTTCCGTCAATATTATCAACTGCAAAAGCATCTAATATTCATATGTAAAATTATGGATCAATTATATAGGCAGTTTCTATTTTAAAGCGATTTTATTAATAATTACAACAATAAAAAAAAATAAGCCGTTTACATTTAACCTACGGACAAACCGTTGCATCACAATGACGTACTTCCTCTAAGTTTCGGCTCCGGGGAAAACAACATCTAAAGGACCCCAGCCTCAAGAAGAAAACACCAAATATTTGGCGTCTCTACCAGCTGTTACCACCTGCGACGCTTTAACTGTAACACTTAACTCCTTAAATACACAATGGTAGGAAGGCAACCTTTTCTAACTGTATTATTTGATTTTTATCGAGCTGTTTGACGCATTAGCATGTTGTCGTAGCATTAGCTTCGGTTCACATGTGGCAGGGTGTCGTGCCGTGCCGCTCTGCTCTGTGTAGGACATGTTTATATGAAAATCATCTGATCTCTTCTGGCGGATGAAGTTGTAATAGTAGCTATATGAGCATGAAAGTTCGGTTTCTGTGAAACGTACCTCACTTGTTAACCATCCATATGGCGAGCTGCTCAGTTGTATATGGGTGATCAGCGTCACATTTTAATAACTTAAAATCCTTTAACTGTAGCATGTTTTATCACGTTTTATTCAGTCTAGATCTCAGTGATGTGCCCAGTCATTTACTTATAGAGTAACTGTGTTTTCCTCGACGATGAAATCTTGATTAACTTGTGAGAACGTGAGAATCTTATTAAATTGTTTTGTACTCGTTGTTGGTATTTGTGTTCCTACACGAATAAACGAGGAGTGGTTAGATTCAGGGCTGCTATTATAAATTGGTTTCGTGTCATTCAATGCGCAGATTTATGATTTCTCAGAACGCAGTGTGACGTCCTCCAGTTTCTTGTTTGTCCAGCCAACAATCACAAACCTGAATGTACTCAGTTTGCAGTGATTGAAAATAGAGCAAAGCAGCAAATGCCCACATTTGTTAAACTGTGACCACAGAATGTTTGGCGTTTTTGTTTAAAAAATAAATGGCTGACTGTCGATTAACAAAATGTTTGCTGATAACTGTCTTATTGATCAACTAATAATTTCAGCTCCATTTATTTTTTTGCTATAAAGGATTACACTAGTTTAAATAATGGATGCACCTGCAAATCAATGTAATGTTTTAGGGCCACAGTAGGAGCCCTGTGGTACCTAAAGATCAGTTTATTTCTTCCTCCAGAGATTAAAAATATGAAATTTGCAAATACAACTTAATTCATTGACTGTCCATTTAGAATTTCTTTATTATACTGTATGGTATTTTTTTTTCATGGAACTGGAAACTGTAGATTTCTGCATCAAACCAAAACTGTGCATCTATTATATTTCATATCAAGCTGAATCAAATTGCATGTTTTTCTTTTAGCCCCAGAACGAGCACATTGAGTTGCACCGCAAGCGGCATGGCTACCGCCTGGACCATCATGAAAAGAAAAGGAAGAAGGAGAGCCGTGAGGCCCACGAGCGGTCCCACAAAGCCAGGAAGTTGATTGGTTTGAAGGCCAAACTGTACCACAAACAGAGACATGCAGAAAAGATCCAGATGAAGAAGACGTGAGTATAGAGGGAGAAAAACTGGTTTGTTATTCTCACTGGCTTAAAGAAACAAAACGTGTGCCCAGTTAACATTCAAACAATTCTGACTTCTTTGCAGCATCAAAATGCATGAACAGAGGAAGACCAAGCAGAAGAATGACGATAAGACACCAGAAGGAGCAGTGCCAGCCTACCTTTTGGACAGAGAAGGACAGTCTCGTGCTAAGGTCCTCTCCAACATGATCAAACAGAAGAGGAAAGAGAAGGCTGTAAGTGTCCACTTAAATCTGCTTCTCGGAACCCTCTTTTTTTTTGGGTGGTTGTCTAGTAGAATTCCGTGAAGATTTCCTGTTTTATTGTAAAAAATATCTTTCAGTTGACACTTTTTGTGGAAGTGATATAGGTGTGTGAAAATGATGCCAATGATTTCAAATCACAGATGTTTATTGTTTTCTGTAGGGCAAATGGGAGGTGCCTCTGCCAAAGGTTCGTGCACAGGGAGAGACGGAAGTGCTTAAAGTCATCAAAACCGGAAAGAGACAGAAGAAAGCCTGGAAGAGAATGGTCACCAAGGTTTGCTTTGTCGGTGATGGCTTCACTCGTAAACCTCCAAAATATGAGCGTTTCATCAGACCTATGGTAAGATCACATTATAGTTTGACTTGAAATGTATTATACATCATATGGCGTTCTGCACTTGAGCTAATCTGCAACACTGTTTCTTTAAGGGCATTCAGGTTTAATGTTAAAGTCCAATCAGGCATTTTCAGTTCAAGTGCCTCAGTCCTCAATGACCTTCTTCTCCTCATTCTACTTCAGGGATTGCGTTTTAAGAAAGCTCATGTTACGCATCCAGAGCTAAAGGCCACATTCTGTCTTCCCATCCTCGGAGTGAAGAAGAATCCTTCCTCACCCCTCTACACCTCTCTGGGAGTCATCACAAAAGGAACAGTCATAGAAGTCAATGTCAGTGAGCTGGGCCTGGTTACACAAGGAGGAAAGGTTATCTGGGGTGAGTGTTCAAGTCTGTGTGAATCCATAAATCCGCTGTTTAATGTACAGTATTTATATGCCGTGCAGTAATCAGTTTATTCCCACTCTCAGGAATAAGTCAGAAATGTCTGCGTATACAAATAAACAAATAATATTGATATTGCGTAATGGATGAGAATGTAATCATCTAAAATGCTTTAAACTATTGCACAGTTCTGTATTTCTGGATGAACCTGGCAATGTGTACATCCTTGGATGGATTTCTTGAGGGTCTTGTAAGCGTGCACATGACCCCAGATCGTCAAAATAAGCTTCAGCTTGTTATCAGAGGATAATGTACTCCTCCTTAAGTCTTAAAGCCTTTTCACACAGAGGGGTTTTTTTTTTCTGCGCAATTAATTTGCACGTCAATTTCTTTTTTTCCGAGGTGTTGTTTTTGTTTTGAGTACTTTCACACAGAATGCAAATACTACACAACAAAAAAGTAAGGACAATTTATGTCGACACATTGTATTTACGCACGAAAATCACACGAAAAAACACCCTCAGTGTGAAAAGGCCTTTAGTCTGCAAAACTTTTCAAATTGTGACACTTAAACTGTACATGTTAATGTCATATGAGATGATGTAAATATTTAAATACTGATGTGATATGTGATGATGTTGTAACTGAAATTTCTTCTACTTTCCAGGTAAATATGCTCAGGTGACAAATAATCCAGAAAACGATGGCTGCATCAATGCAGTTCTGCTGGTATAAGACTCTCAATCTTTATACAGACTGTGCCTGGTAACTCCTAATTTATACAAGGAGTGTTGATTACCACCAAGAACACAAAGATGGGACAAGCAAGGGGCTCAAAATCATGCGACTGTTGGGAAGATCACAAATGCAACATAAGGGTTTTTGGACACTCAAAGAAAAAGAAAACGGGCTGATTGTTGTGTTAAATTTGTTCTAAATAAAATTGATATGACACCAGATTATGTTTTTACTTATGTCCCTGTTTTTGCTTACCAGTAAAATATTCCATATAACAAGCAGTTGAGCTAGTTATGCCACTGAAAACAGTAAACAGACCCTTGCTGATATGATAAAGTAGGCTAAGAGGAGCAGGGCTGAATGTTCCTAACAAGTGAACTGGGCTTAAGCTGTTCCATAAAGCCGACTCACAGCTAATGATCTCTGGGGCTCCGTCAGAGTGACCATCAGGTTCTTGATCACCTGTGGTTACCAAAGCCCTTCTCCCCCGATTGCTCATTTTGGCCAGGGTCACCAGCTCTAGGAAGAGTCCAGTAGGACTTTTCTTGTTACATTTATTTTACAGTAAAATGCTGCAAAAGCTTTACCTTTTTTGTATTTGTTTTATTGTTGTAAGGTGCTCATTTAGGACAGCCAAAATATTGGATACTCTAAAAATGCACTGGATGATGCAAATTAATATTGCAAACATAAAAGAACTAAACATCCTTAATCATAACTTATATACTCAATAATTTGGGTCATTGCTTTAATTTGAACACTGATGCAAGTGATTTTCCATTGGTGGTAGTGGGGTTTTTTTGTTTGTTTGTTTTGTTTTGAAATGTTAGTGTGTAAAAACCAGCCCCCTAGAAAACCCTGAGAGCTGTAGTCCAGCCCCAGATCTAGTTAACCTCCTGTTATAATTTTCTGGACTTTTCTTCAGTTTTTTGGGGGGGAATTATTTATTTTACCTCTTTGGACCTCAATAGGAGGAATAGGTCTCTGGTCACGATGCCATAAGAATCTCTAACAGATGAATTTAGTGACATTTCTACACAACATCCTCATCATCCTTCTATTAAATTTGTTCTTATCATAAATGCTAGAGAAAGTTTAAATTTTTGTTTGTTTTTATTGTTTTTGTAAGGTGCTCACTGTGAACAGGAGACTTAGTGGACTGGTGCAGACTGTCACTGAGAAATCAGTGAATCTTGTGTTGAACCTGGTCTGTGAAACTCTCAGATTCTAACTTGTAAAACATCATTTTATTTCAATGATATTGTTGGACTAACATTCACACAATGAAACCACAATAACAAGCTCTAAAAACTTGAGTGCTTATGAAAACATGAACTAGATGATGTAAATGAGTACTGCAAACATATAAGAACAAAACAACCTTAATCATAACTTATCTACTCACTAATTTCATATGAACAAACTGTTTTCATTGTCATTTATACACATTTGGGAATTCATAAGTATAACCGATACAGCACAATTTAAATTTGAGTTAAATTTTTTTATTTTATTTTTTATTGTTTTTTGTTTTTTGTTTTTGTTTTTTTTTTTTTAGTGGGAGAAACCGGAGGACCCGGAGAAAACCCTGAGAGCTGTAGTCCAGCCACAGATCTTTTGTTTTTTTGATTTTTTGGTTTTTGGTTTTTGTTTTTTTGTTTTTTTTTTAGTGGGAGAAACCGGAAGGACCCGGAAAAACCCTGAGAGCTGTAGTCCCACCCCACATCTAGTAAACCTCCCGCTCCTCAGGCCTCCATCCCGTCAAGGACAGAGACCAGTGAAACGAGGAGGTAACATAGATGTGAGGCAAGACTGGAGCTCCATATTATTTGATGTTATCTTAATTACGCCATCCTTATCTCCTACAGGTAATGGCTCTGAAGAATCTGGAGATGGCGTTACGTCTTGGTGGTGTCAGGTGACTTTTGATAGAGAGAACAATGTATTTTTCAAGTTCTGGTTCCTCTAAGTTCAAGGAAACCAGCAAGTTCTCTGCACAGCCGTACCACTTACACAGGTCCTTGAAAATAGCTTTGTCTGTGTTTTTGAAGGTCTTAGGTGTCATTTCAAAATCACAGCCTTCGATTTCAGCCCATGTTTTTGTGAGCAGACGTTGAATCATGGCGATCTGCGTTTCCAGTGGTCCAGTTGATTTTTGCCTTCTTGAATGTACGTGAGACAAGCTTCTCTATGAGCACCGTGACAGACATTTTCTTTCTTGTGTCCTGTGCTTTTGCAGTTGCCAAAGGTGCCGTCTCTGTTACGTTGATGATCTCTCTGAGCTGTGATGTTGCCACTGACTCAGCATACGTCAAAGCCAGTGTCACTCTGTCACTGTGGCTGCAGGCCTGAGTGTTCAGCCACCAGCTCATCATTGCCAGGAAGCAAATCACTTTGTTCCATATGTCATTATACATGTTCGCATGTGACTGAGGAACAGACATTTTGCCAACTGATCTCTTTTTAATTGGACTGATATCTGGTAGTCTCCCTTGGGTGATGTGACCGTACAGGAGATCACTAAGTTCTTGTGTCAATACCAGAACTTTAGCAGGTGAAATGTTTTTGAATCTCCTGAACACACAAACCTCATTTCCACCTTTTGTTTTTTTGTCGTCCTCTGTCAGAAGCAGAGTGTCAACATCAGCCATTAAAGACTGGATTGACTCCCTGCTTTCAACTTTGGAGTGGTGGAATTTAGTCTTTAGCTGTGCCACTATGCGCTGTATTGACGCTTTGGCAAACCCCTTTGTGAAAAAGTTCTTGATCTTACTCCCCACTCCTTTCATAGATAATTTTTTCCTCTGTTGGGATTTTGGGCTTGGACCTGCACATTCTGTCTTTTGCAAACTCTTAATTTCTTCAACAATTGACTCTGCAATGTCATCTGCTACAATTTTAATCTCCAGAGAAGACTGAGACTGCAGCAGCTCATATTCAGAGTCTGACACGTCGCTCCAAAGAGGTTCAATGAATGCATTCACCTCCTTGTTGATTATTTCCTGGACAGCTTTACTTGTCTCACTCACAATACTGTCCTCTGATGGAACCTTCATTACGGATGCTGATTCTGCAGTTCTGACTGGTGACACATGGTCTTCAGTGTCTGACTCCATGTCTTCCTGCTCGAGTTGGTCCTCATTGTCATGTGTTTTTATGGAGGTAGTCAGGCTTCCTCTCTTTCTAAGAGGTTGTGGCTTGCAGAGGATTTTCATTTTGGCTGCAAATGCCTTCAACATTTTACAGGCAAGGCCAACCATGGTATTTAGTCTTCCAGGGGGAGTGACACGATTTATCACAGGTTCTCCAGAGCGCACATGAGAGCAGAGAGCAGAGTTGACACTGTCCGCAATCTCTCTTGCCATCAGATCTGTCAGTCGCTCTGAACTGACACACTGGACTTTAACATCCAGAACCTCAGCAAAACTTTGACAGAGTGTGTCACCCAGACTGTCCTTAACACTCTCCTCAGACACAAATACATTTTTCCTCTGAAGGCTAGTCAATATGACTTTTGAAAAGTCTGTCAAGAATTCCAAAAGCAGGTCTGCCAACATGACTTTGGTGATATCATCTGGGGTGCTTATTTTTAACAGTCTCCATTGTTCTGCTGTTGTCCTTGTAAAAAAGGATTCAACCAGCTCATGAAGATTATCGACTGTAATCTGTGGTATCTTTGCTGTCTGCAGCGATTCTCTTTTATTCATGGTGATTGTTAAAAAGATTATGTGTTGTGTTTTATGAACTATTTGTCTCAGTTTTCAATTACAAATCTGCCAATTAAACGGTGGAATTTAAAAATAAATTGAGTGTAGGTAGGCTATTTGTTACGTCATGAATCGCGTCATTCGAACATCAATGGATTCTACGTTAGCCCCGCCCCTAATAGCGACTGTAACCTAGCAACCGTTGCTAGGCACCTGTGGCACACTTGGTTTCATGTCAGTTTTCATTTTCATAGGTGTCAGCTGGAAATATCAAAGTCAGGCGGAGATAGATTTTTGGTAGTCACGAAATGAAAACCAGTGGTTTTATGTGTGGGTAGCTTATATGTTTACATGTTTTTTTTGTATAGTTTTTTGTTTTTTTACACACAAAATTGTTATCTAAAAAGTATAGCAACAGTGGAATGTGGTGGAGTAGTAGTATTAGGTTGCATAAAATGGAAAGTTAAAACCTGTAATTAAGTACAGTAGTTGACTGAATGTACTTGAATGAATGTACTTTTATTGCTGGCCATCCATTGATCCATTGTTGTTAATATTGATTAGACTGACATTAAAGATTAAAACCCAGTGACTGACATTTAACATTTTTAAGTCTTGTTTCTCATGAGAAATCACAAGGAGTTGACTCAACATCCTCAGGTCACTCTCACCACCACAGCCTCAATTAATTAGGAAATTAAACGAGAGTTTCTAAGAGACCAGTACATGAGTCAATATTCTTAATAATCCATTTAATGTCTTTTTTCTCTCTTTTAGTTCACATTTCCACAGTGGTGAAAGCTTTCATATTTAGTGTAATTCAGTTATGTCTGAGTTCTGCACTTCTGAAAAGACACTCATTTTGTACAGTAAAGGGAAAACAAGTTGGCAGACAAAAGCAGTGAGCCCCACCTGGTGGTGTTAAAAGGTATAACAATTCAAGTACAAACAACAGCACTGCACAGCCTGTTACATTTGAATACATAGCATTCATCACAAGATTTTTTTTTTTTTTTACATATCTAACCTTTATCTATGTCTCCTCCCAGATCACTTCTTCTCCCAAGTTTCTCTCTGCAGATTGTCTCATTGTTGACTTCACAGAATTGTGCTTTGGCCCTGGGTTGATTATTGAAGTGGCTGTCCAAGTTAAATTTGAGACCAGAGGCTACTGAAAACCTATCCAACTGCAATATCAGTTTGAGTCTGTAAAAAATAGTTGTTGTATCTTCCACTAGCTGACTCAGAAGTATGACCTTTCCTGCTTTGTTTAATGAAATCAGCTAAAATTTACATTGGAGTTTACAATAAATCTTGTCCAGCCAAAATATTTTGGTGTGAGAACAAATCCAAATTACACACCGAACAGGTGACATGAGTATCAGGTTTAAACTTGTCATATGATGCTTCACTGGATAACATTTGTGAACAACCTTATATGTGACTGCTCTTATCTAATTTGTGGATAAATGTTGATGTGGTAATATCCTTATATATTCCACTGTAGATACTCTATGTGGCTGATCCAATACAAATTACAACTAATTCTGTGCCTTCTTTATTTTAGCCTTGGCCATAAAGTTGCACTTTGCACAGAAGTGTTTAGCAAGCTGTTTGATTATTGCATAACTCTTACTTCAGTCCAGAATTTCAGCTGCCACTTCAGGCTTATGTTCTGCCACACTTAGTGAACAGAGGGAAGCTACATCTGAATGATTTGAGTTATGTTTGGTATTTATCTTGTCTGTCTATAGATGCTGGCTGTGCAGCTTCCTTCACAACAGTAGACTGTACATACAGATTATATTGAGAGCCTATAGACAATCTGTGTAGCCTATATAGATTTAACAGAATGTCTCAAAGTGTATCCTTCAGGCTGTAATAGCTGCTACATACATTTGATGTACACTAGGTTTTATAGATGCATTCCAAATTGAGCAACTTTGATTTCTATGCATTCATGCTGTAACTATAAATAACTTGAGTAATTCAGCCTCCAAAAGATCACTGCATCAAAAGATGTTCAGGGTGTTTTCCTAGAAGCCAGCTCATGAAGTTATACAATACCCTTATGTTATGCTGTGCACTCATCAACCTTGTGTGAAGCATCATCATAAACAATTACACAAATAAAATGTCTTATTTTAATTATGATTTGTTTTTCCTGGTGGTGTTTACACAGTATCACACAATATCAGTTTTACACCCACACCTACAGTTTTTGTTGTTGTAGTTTCAAAACCTGACAGCAAACTGTAGGACTTTAAGAAACAGAACATTTTTTTCACAACATGTGGGCAGGACTATGTATGACTTAACACTCCCTCTCTTTTCAAGACAAAACATAGTAAAGGCAAAAGATTTTAACTGGATTGGGGCAAAATTTGTCATTACTTCTTTTAAAATCCAAGAAATTGGATAATTAGCCAATCTTATACACAATATCACCTGAATGTTCTATTCTTATCTATCTGCATTTTTGAAGATTAAAAATAAAAACAAGGTAAATAAAAAGAACACTTAACCTGAGTTCATGCCCAGTGTCCTACAGCAGCTCCAGACATGGTGTAAAAAAAAATTCTAAGCATTCTGTAAGGCAAATTTACATCTGGATATTTCAGTATTTCACCATGGGCACAAATATATCAATAATAATATTTCTCATACATAACAGAATCTGTTGTATCATTAACCAAACAGATATTAACAGCATGTAGCAGCACAGTGTAGAAAACCTATGTCGCTAATGTTGGTTTTAATATGATACATATAAACAGGTTGCTGCATTATGTGTTTTTGTATTGGAACTGTGGGACTGAAGTGCTGACTACCACACCTCACCCACAAAGTCCAACACTGACTCTTAATGAACTCATATTTACAGTGGACACGTGTGTAAAATAACACGAGATGTTATAAAAATCGTGAAAGTAAGAATTAAGGCAGGTGTGTTGCAGTAATCCATGTATATGGAGTACACATTTAAAAAATGCAAACAGTGACATGCCATAGTTTTAGCACACCCTGTCATTAAGAATCTCTCAGTAAAACACCACTGTCTTTGAAACTCTCACTGTTGTGTGATAAATGCAGAGATCAAACCCTTTAATCAGCTACAAAGGATAGCTTTGCAATCTTATTATTCTTTCATTAAACTGGCATTGTGCCCTCTCATCAGCCCCTTCATTGAGTGTAAGCGAGATGCAACATTGGAGAAAGGCTGCTGATATCCTCTTCATGGCCCCAAGGTCAGACAGAGAAAGAGACCTTTTCAGAGTTCAGTCAGCTTGACTTCCTCTCTTAAGTCATTTGGCTGAGAGCAGTTTTCTTTTAAAAAAACCCAAAGTGCACATAGTGGTCGAACGCAGTGTTCATCTGATTCAGACATTATGTGTAGTAGTCCAACTTGCTCTCTATCGTCTTGCAGCCTTTGACAGAGAAGACTCTTTCAGATTTAGGGAAATAGACTAAATCTTTGGCCACCATGTCTGCTATTTCCCGGCGTGGCTGAAGTCCTCTGGCTTTCATCTCGGCCATGGCACACTGGACAACATGTTGGTACTCCAAAGGCAGGAATGGGACGAAGAAATCCACCAGGTTCTTGTCAATCAAGCTTGTTTGAAAAAACCCACCTACAAGATAAATAGATATCTGCAGCTTTAAAAACTGTTATCTCATTAAAGCTGATTTTTAGATGATAATGATGCAACAGCATTTCATGGCATTTATACTCACCTTGCTTATTGTTGAACACTGATAGTGAGAGCGATGTTTCCAGGTCTTTGAGTTCAATCTCTTCTCGATTTCGTCCTGCTTGCCAGAAATCTAAAGCTGTCTGTATGATGCTGTCCCCCCCAGTATTGCTATAAGGAAGATCAGAAACGGGTAATGTATTAGAATTTGCCTCTGATTATCTGTTGTTACACCACTCTTTTGCAGTGATCAAAAAGCAATATGACATGTGCAGATACAGTATATATACTCTCAAATACTCTCAGTTTAAGACCTCTAGTTTCATATTTACAGTTCTGCTGTCGTCAGAAAATTTGGTATAAACCCTTTGGATTCTGATGTAGCCGACCCTTAGCAATGCTTTCAGCTTTTCACCTGAGGAAGATGAAGATGGCTTTCCGATAAGAAACTCCATCCAGCCTCTCGTAGTAGTCCAGGTATGGTTTAATGCTGTCAATCAAACCAGGATGCATCTTGTCCATCTCATCAAAGATGAACATGGAGCGTTCACAGTTGGTGATGTTGCCTTTGATCCACTGCTGTAACTGAGACTGAGAAGAAACAGCAGCATATTTCATTCATAGAGAAAACCAAACAGAACAATGTCACTGTGTTTGAATTGTGTCTACTTTATATCATACCTTGTAGGTGTCAATTTGACTTTTATGTGGGAAGTGAAGAGTCGATGTGAAAACATGAACAAAACTGCTGTCCATCCCCTCCCTGTAAATATTTTCAGCAATCAACTGACTGACAAAGTTCTTCCCTGTGCCAGTCCATCCATGCAGAGAGAGCACCAGGGGCTTCTTCGGGTTGCTATTACTCATGAATCCATTCACAGCTTTTAAGATGATACGTGATGCAATATGCTGTCCAAACAGTTTGTTTTCCAGATCAACCTGGAGACCTAGGTTGAAGAGTGCAGAACAAAAAGTCAACAGGATTAGTGTCTGCAAACACCCAACTTTAAACAGCTTTAAACAGCTTTAAACAATAACAACAGTAATTACGTATATCAAACCAAGGTTTATTTACATGAAACTATATCAAAGTCCCTTAGAGGTGAATGACAAGTCAAATATAAACTGTACAACCTTTGCAGACCAATACACACAATATGAAAATGTTCAAATTGAAACAATAAACCCAATAAACTGACTGAAGACCAAAAGATATAAAAAGATAAATGGCAATAAAACATCTGAACAAGAATGAAATCAAATTTACACAATTGCCATAAAATATTTTCATTAAAAGCCTCTAAAATGTCAAATAGTTACTCTCTTGTTCCCCATCGTCTTAGATTCTTTCACTTTACCTACATTTAAGAACCAGTAGGATCCAGTAAACTATGTATATTTAATAATGCCTTATTCATACAGGAGTACATTCACAAATAATCATTAGCTGCAGCCCTAATTACTTCTAGAGTTTGTTTCAGATGAGGCAGCCCATCTATACAAATGAGACTTAGCACTTTGACTTTACATTAAGCATTATTTTATTTCTAACTCAATATGCTGAAGCATTGAGCCTGAGGAACAAAAAAATGTCATTCGCAGATAGGTTTCAGTTTTAACGGTAAACAAAATTAACACTCAAGGCATGGCACTTTCATTGTTACTAAACATTACTGGAAATAATTAACGTTATTTGTTCCCTTAGTCGTAGCTGCACATGTTTACCTGTTGCATTGAAGGCTATCCATTTCGAATCGCAACTTTCATGTAAATAATTGTAGATTGTCCGGCCCAGAGTAGCACCGACACCGATCACCACTGTTGTTGTGAAGGGATCGAACGTGTTTACCAGCACGCCGGTTGTCGACAAAATGTGCAACAGCAAATATATACGTGCCGCTTTCATCGTTGAAACCACTTAATTCCTGACATTGGTCGATTTTATGTGGTAAAACAACCTTAAAACCACGGTAAAACCGCGCTAATTCAGCAGACTGACTAGCTTCTTTGCAACGCGGAACTTCCTCATACGTCACGAACACGTGATGGACACAACAAGCTCTGTTCAACACAACCTCGGAAATGTTTGATAAGTTAGAAGATGATGCAAACTAAAGAAATCCAACGTATTATAGTAAGTTTCGTGCAAGTTTGTGCTATTTAGGGAACACCTAAAGCTAACTGGCAATGTTGCACATGCACCCGCTCGGCTAACGTTAAACCAATCCCTAGTTTAAAGCTGCTGAAAGACCACAAGTGTGAAAAGACCACAAACAAGTCAAATGTGGTGGCTAATGAGTTAGCCGAGTAAACGTTTGTTACCTGTCCTGTTGAGAGAAATCCACTCGGGCCGACAACACTCGTGGAAATAGTTGAAAATGTTTGGGTAGCTAGCTAAGAACGCCGTCAGAGTCGCAGCCATGCCGACCGCTATTGTAGTGCTGATCGGCTCTATCGCCCCTGTCACGCCAGAGCAGACCAGCAACCAGAGCAACAGGACGTGTTGCTTCCTCGGTTTCATTTCGAGCGAGCTACGAACCAAGTGTAACGGGCGTTACTTTGTTATTATCAAAATAAATATAAAAAGGGCAAACTGTCAAACAGCTTGTCAAGGCGGAGTGAGTGAACACAGCTGGAGGTGGAGGCGCGGTGGTTGTCATGAACACGCAGTGGTGTATTGACGTCAGAGTTCAAAGGTTTTTTCTTCGATTACTCTGAGTAAAAATAATTTTTAGATAGGCCTAAATATCCTTTTTCATTTTATAGCAAAACATGTCCTAAACAGGGAAAGGAAATAACCCTTACACTTTACCTGTCTGATAATCTCTCATAATAACAACAAAATACAGTAATGGTTAAATACAAAGACAAACGGAGGGGTAAAAAGGTCACCAGACATTTTAAGTTCCATGTAACCTCTGGGGAAATTTTCCCTTTGAAAAATCCATTCAAAAGTTCCCTTAAAAAACAGAAAACTGGGGGTTTATCTTGGTGTGCGAATTAAATAAATGTAGCCACAACTCAATTATTTAAAACCAAGTCACTCTAAACCCCATGGTTATACTAAACATAATGTTTTATTATCAACATTATTTCACCTCTGACTATCACTCAGTTAGGCACTTTTTGTGGGAGGTTGTACCTAGTCACTAAAGTTACACAGTGCAAGAACAGGTGTTCAGGGAGCAGTGGGAATGACCGTGGCACCATTCTCCCTACTATGAGTCAGTGTACCGACAAAATTATTCTGAAGGTGTTATTTTAGTGATACGTAGTTACACAATGTTGCTTTAATGTAGAACTATTCTAGTTTATCAGTTCTAGGATTTTATATATAAATATATACAGTGCTGTGAAAAAGTATTTGCCCCCTTACAGATTTCCTCTGTTTTCGTCACACTTACATGTTTCAGAACATCAAAGTTTAATATCAGACAAAAATAAACTGAGTAAATTCTGATTTCATTTATTAAGGGAAAAAAAGCTATCCAAGCTTATCCTGTGAACATAACCTGCTGTGGGGCAGGTTAGCTGTTTAGTTACCGTGGTGATTTACTTGAAGCACCATGGTAACCCTGAAAACCCAGGGTTAAATCTGAAGTTATCTTGCCATCCTCAAATCCTGCTTCATAGTACAGGCCTCCAGAGTTCCATCTCGGCGATCCCCTATGCAGCATGGAGGAGCAGCATTCCAAGCCTTGAAAACAGTGGCTTAGACAAAGAGAGGAAGTGATGTGAGAGCACTACCTATCAGCTTCCCTCTGAATTTATCTCAGCCCATGCCTTCCACACAGCCTCACCATTTATTTATTTATTTTTCTTCAACCTTTTATCCTGGCACATCAGTTCAGTTAACCATTTAACATGAAGCTTTGCAACAACTTCCAATTGTTCCACTTCTTTGATCTGATGAAAAAGTGAACAAAAGATTGAATTTGTGTCCATCAGATGATAATATCATTTGTACTTGTCCAACCTTCTCCTTATTGTCATGCAGCCTCTGACAGAGAAAGCTTTCTCAAATATGATGACATTTCAGCTGACAAAGTTCTTCTCTGTGCCACTTGGTCCATGAAGATGGAACACTAGGGCCCTCTGTGGGTTGTCGTTGCTCATGAATCCATTCACAGCTCACAGGATGATGCGTGATGCAATGTGTTGTCCAAACACTTTGCTGTCCAGGTCAGCCCTGCCACAAGGTTCAAAAGCTGCAATTTGCTGTGTGATTTTAATATTATTGATTGTAATCTTTGCTCAAATTGCACATTTTCCTAAATCAACTTGTGTTCTATCAGTTTATCAGTCCAGCAAACACAGGATTTTATAATATAAAGACAAACTATCAGTAAATTTCATAGTTATTTTTTGTAATGATATAACTAAATAATTTCATTTAACAGAAAACAAGCTTGCCAAAGTTAAGAGTCTAATGTGACATTGTGTCTATGAGGTAATGTGACTAAGGCTAAGAGGTACAGGCAGAAATAAATAGGGTAACTAAATCTTATAATAGGGAACTTTCTGATTTTTTTGATTTTTGATTCAACTGAATATTTTAGATAATAAACCAAATGAAAATGGCATGGACAAAAAAAGATGGTACCCATAACTTAATATTATGTTGCACAACTTTGAGCCGCATTCACAGCCAGTGTGGGATCGTGCTAGTTCACGCTGAGAATTCTGAATGTGGTAACAGTTATTTTGGTTCACTCTTCCTAAGAAAACTGCTCTATCTGTCTCAGGTCTGAAGGGTGCCTTCTGCACACTTCATTTTTTCAATAGATGTTCAATGGCATTAAGATCAGGGCCATAGAGGACCATTTAAGAACAGACCAGTGTTTTTTTTTTTGGTTTCCTTTTCTCTTTGTCTACCACCCGCACCATTCTTCTTATCAAAGGTTGCTTTTCTTCTTGCAGCCATGTCCTGGGAGGCTGACTACAGTCCCATGGACCTATTATTTATATATGTATTTGCAACTGTAGTCACAGAAACATCAAGTTGCTTGGAGATGGTCTTATAGCCTTTACCTTAAAGATGGTTATCTACAGTTTTCTTTCTGAGCTCCTTAGAAAACTCTGTCCTTTGCTTTCTCTGATCCATGATCAGTGTGGTGCACACAATGATACCAAACTACACAGTGGCACGTTTTCTCTCTTTAAAGAGGCTGATAAAAAGACTGAAAACGCCTGTGACACCAATCAAAGTTAAACAATTAGTTTGAAACATGATTAGAGCAATGATTTATAAACTTTTTTAGAGGTACCAACAAATCTGCCCAGCATAGTTTCAGTATAGCTTGGTAAAATAAACTAAATAATTTATTTTCACAGTTTTATGAGTTTTCTCTATCACATACTACAGGCAGGCAGGTATACATAAGACTACTGCTTTTAATTTAATCACTTTTCAGAAAGAAAGAAGCATTGTTTCTAAACCCTGTAAGGGTGCCAACAAATTTGTCCACATCTGTATTAGTGGAACATTGTTGTTTCCTGTGTATAAATGAATCTGCACCTGAAGCAGTGGTGAGACACAGCAATGGGCTGAATAATGCATATACAGTAGCACTGAAATGTCCCTCCTAGTACTGATCTGATATTGACATAAATCAAACTGAACATCTGGAGATGTAAAGGACAATCAGACATGATTCAACTTGATTAAACAAGTATTTTTAAAACGTTGTGATTGAAATTCCATTTATCCAAACTGGGCAGCTGCAGTCAGTGCAGAGGGAGTCAAAGGTCAAAAGAAGTCAGTCAGATGTTCTCACTGAAAATCTCTGCTCTTTTCAGAGAGGCGCCTGTGTCGCCACTATAGCTTCGTTTCAGGCAACCAAACAGATAAATAAAACAGAACTCGATCTAACAGTCGCTCTTGGACTGTGTTGTTGCCGAGTCATTCACCCTCTGAGCGGCGAGAAGTTTGTATGAGGGCAAGTGTCCTCCGACTGGTGCTCATTGTGAAAAAAAGAAACAAAAAACATATTGGTCGATGTTGGTCTGTTATAGAACAGTGAATTTGTCAATATAATGTCAAAAACAAAGCCCACGCAGCGAATTTTCTGCCATTAAACAACGCTATGGACGCAGAGCCGTTCGTGCGCTTAAATGACAATAGCAACGGTTGCTAAGCAGCGGTCGTTAGGGACCTTGGTATCTTTGATGTTCTTAAATGACAATAGCAACGATTGCTAGGCAACGGTCGTTAGGGACCTTGATCTCTTAGACATCCTTATGACGTAATTAATGACGTGTTACATTAGTTTGTAAGCCCAGCTCTCAGAGACGTCCAATCAATCAATACTTCTGAAAGTACCAACCGACAGACCCGTACGTGAGCCTTCGCCAAGGAATTCAGAAAATTCACAAACTACCGTCAAGAATAGAAAAGAATCATCACAGAGAATGGAGATACCACAGGTTCAAATGGATACTATTCGTGCCCTGGTCGAAACCTTTTTTTCAAGGACGACCACAGAGCAGTGGAGATTGATGAGAGAGGGAACTCCTGATGATGCCACAAAAGTAATGTTGGCAGACCTGCTTGTGGAGATCATTTCATCCACTGCAGAAGTTTTATTAAAGGCTGTGATCAGCCAGAATGTAAGTGTAAGTGAGGAAGCTGTTCAGGACAGTCTGGGCGACACAGTCTCTCAGAGCTTCGCTGAAGTTCTGGAGGTCGAGGACCAAGTCCAGTGTGTCAGTTCAGAGAAACTGACAAGCTTGATGGCAAAAGAGATTGCACAAAGTGTGAACTCTGCTCTCGCCTCAATTGTGCGCTCTGAGGAGCCTGTCCTGAGCCATGTCACTCCCCCCCGTAGACTTAATACCATGGTTGGCCTTGCCAGCAAAATGCTGAAGGCATTCGCAGGCCAGGTTAAAATCTTCTGCAAACCAAAACCACGCAGAAAGAGAGGAAGCCTGACCAGCTCCATTAATGACCAGGACGATGAGGACCAACTCAAGCGGGAAATGGAGTCAGACACTGATGACGATCAGTCACCAGTCAGATCTGTCAAAACAAAAACCCCAGAGAAGGTCCCATCACAGGCCAGCATCATGAGTGACACAAAAAAAGCTGTCCAGGAAGTAATCAGCAAGGAGGTAAATGCAATCATTGAACCTCTTTTGGACAATATCTCAGACTCTCAATATGAGCTGCTGCAGTCAGAATCTTCACTGGAGATCAAAATTGTAGCAGATGACATTGCAGAGTCAATTGTGGAGGAAATTAAGAGTTTGCACGAGTCAGTATCTGCAGGTCCAAGCCCAAAATCCCAACAGAAGACATCTTATTTGAGCACAATAGCCAATAAGATCAATCACTTTTTGACAAAGGGTTTTGCCAAAGCAGCAATCCAGCGCATTGTGGCAAAACTGAAGAGTAAATTCCACAAAGACGCCAAAGTTGAAAGCAGGGAGTCAATCCAGTCTTTAATGGCTGATGTTGACACTCTGCTTCTGACAGAGGACGGCAAAAAAAGAAAAGGTGGAAATGAGGTTTGTGTGTTCAGGAGATTCAAGGAGATTACAACTCCTCAAGTTCTAACATTCACACAAGAACTTATTGATCTCCTCCACCGTCACATGGCAGAAGGGAGGATGGCCATTATCCCACAAACCGAAAAGAAAGGAAAGAAAGGAAAGAAGACAACTTGCCGGACAGTGGCTATTCTTGAGTCAGATGAAGACATGTATGCTGACATAAGGAACCAAGTCCAGTGTTTCCTGGCATTGATGAGCTGGTGGGTGAACACTCAGGTTGGCCACCACAGTGACAGAGTGACACTGGCTTTAATGGACACTGAGTCGCTCGCAAAATCACAGCTCAGAAAGATCTTCAAAGTGAGGGAGACAGCACGTTCAACATCAGGTGTCGTGTCTGCCTCAGTAAGCACACAGACATCTGCTGAATCTGTGCAGCGTACATCAGCACAGGACGCAAGAAAGAAAATGTCTGTCACGGTGCTCATAGAGAAGCTTGTCTCACGTACATTCAAGAAGGCAAAAATCAACTGGACCATTGGAAACGCAGACGCCATGATTCAACGTCTGCTCACAAAAACATGGGCTGAAATCGAAGGCTGTGATTTTGAAATGACACCTAAGACCTTCAAAAACATAGACAAAGCTATTTTCAAGGACCTGTGTAAGTGGTACGGCTGTGCAGAGAACTTGCTGGTTTCCTTGAACTTAGAGGAACCAGAACTTGAAAAATACATTGTTCTCTCTATCAAAAGTCACCTGACACCACCAAGACGTAACGCCATCTCCAGATTCTTCAGAGCCATTACCTGTAGGAGATAAGGATGGCGTAATTAAGATAACATCAAAAAATATGGAGCTCCAGTTTTGCCTCACATCTATGTTACCTCCTCGTTTCACTGGTCTCTGTCCTTGACGGGATGGAGGCCTGAGGAGCGGGAGGTTTACTAGATGTGGGGCGGGACTACAGCTCTCAGGGTTTTTCCGGGTCCTCCGGTTTCTCCCACTAAAAAAAAAAACAAAAAACAAAAACCAAAAAATCAAAAAAACAAAAGATCTGTGGCTGGACTACAGCTCTAAGGGTTTTCTCCGGGTCCTCCGGTTTCTCCCACTAAAAAAAAAAAAAAAAAAAAAAAAAAACATAAATAAATAAATAAAAAAAAAAAAACTCAAATTTAAATTGTGCTGTATCGGTTATACTTATGAATTCCCAAATGTGTATAAATGACAATGAAAACAGTTTGTTCATATGAAATTAGTGAGTAGATAAGTTATGATTAAGGTTGTTTTGTTCTTATATGTTTGCAGTACTCATTTACATCATCCAGTTCATGTTTTCATAAGTACTCAAGTTTTTAGAGCTTGTTATTGTGGTTTCTTTGTGTGAATGTTAGTCCAACAATATCATTGAAATAAAATCAATAAAATGTCAATAAAATGTTTTACAAGTTAGAATCTGAGAGTTTCACAGACCAGGTTCAACACAAGATTCACTGACTTCTCAGTGACAGTCTGCACCAGTCCACTAAGTCTCCTGTTCACAGTGAGCACCTTACAAAAACAATAAAACAAATAAAAATATTAAAGTTTTTCTAGCATTTTAAGATAAGAACAAATCCAATAGAAAAAATGAGTGGAAATGAGGATGTTGTGTAGAAATGCATTTGCACTAAAATTTGAGGAAGAACATGTTAGTCACTAAATTCATCTGTTAGAGATTCTTATGGTATCATGACCAAAGATCCTATTCCTCCTCTTGAGATCCAAAGAGGTAAAATAAATAATCCACAAGAAAGACTGAAGAAAAGTCCAGAAAATGAATACAGATTTGTGCAGTAGAACTTTGTTTCTGTCTCCTTTCCTCTCCCATGAATAATCTCACAGGCTCTCAGAGTTTCTGGCCTCTGTAAAATAAAAAAAAAAAAAAATTGAAAAAAGAAAATTAACTCAGACTGAAATTCTGCTTTTCAACAAATTAAAATCTATATAAGTCTCCTGTTCACAGTGAGCACCTTACAACAACAGAAAACCAAATACAAAAAATTAAAGCTTTTATAGAATTTTCCAATAAAGATAGATGTCACAAAAAAATAAAACAAAAAATAGTAGAATAATAGATTATTGTTTGTTGATTTAATTTTAAAAAAATATAGGATTGTTGTCTATTGCCACTCAAGTCATTGAGTGAATAAGATGAATAAGATACATATGGTGTCGTATATTTTGTAGATATGCTGTTCCTCCCCTGTTATTTATAAACAGAGAAATCTCTTCATACTGAGGTTGTAAAGCCCAATCTAGCAAAAGTGTGTGCTGCTGCAGGATTTTCTGCTTTTTGGAGCACCTTCAGACCTTCTTATGAAACTTCACCCACTGTTTTAGAGGCTGTTGGTTATTGATATACATATACAAGAATATATCAGAAAGACTGTCAGCTTGTGACAGGGTGTGATATTTTTTGTACAAGAGTAAACATTGGTGGAACATTATTCTTTCCTGTGTATTAACTGATTTGTAGCTGAAGCAGAGATAAGATAGAAATAATGAATGGAATAATTCATATATACAATGAAATGTCTTTCTTGCCACTGAGCTAATAACTTGAATGAACCTCTGATGAAATTAATGAACTTAAGCTGATTCAGACTATTAATTTTTATCAAAATGTGATTAAAATTGCAAAGAGCCAGAGTCAGAGAGTCAGTGCAGAGACAGTTCTTCTCAGCTTTGTTTGGTGATGACATGTTGTTCTTACGGCATGCTACAGTACCCCCAAGTGGCCAAAAAAGTCTATGCAGGTTTACATGAAGTCAGAGTGACTGCACGTGGAGATATACATGTTATATGTTATATTACCTAACATCTAAAACGTGTTGAGATAAAAGGAGTTGTTATTCCAGTGAAAACATGGCCTGAATCACTCAAAACACTGGAAAAATCCTTCATCACCAAGAGAATTCATATCAACTGTGTGTATATGTCTACACATGTTTTTTTTTTTTTCCTCCATTTTGTTCTATTGCACACAGACAGTGGATAGCAGAGAAATCCTTATGGACTAGGGCCAGGGGAAGCAAATAAGTCCATCAAACAGGCCAAGACACGGCTCAGAGAGGAAGGAAGGCTCCATTTGACACAGATAACCTGGAACACCTGCTCTCAGGTCTGCACTACTCTACGAGCCTGGAAAGTGATTCAAAAACAGTGTTGATATGTATGAGAGTCCAGACTATTGTCTGCTCCCTGCAGGGGTGAGCTGTGATTTCTGTTGGCTGCCAAATAAATGTCAGGCTTCAAGTGTCTGAAGAGAAATGACAACCTGTTGCACTTTTTTTTGTTGCAGCCACAGATGTGACATGACGACAAAGGCAACGCTCGTCCTCCAAGTGGTTTCCTGCGGCACCCTGCAGAAAGCTGGACGTTCCCTGGCAAAATAGATATCCAGCATGCAACGGGACAACACAGCAACAAAGGGCTGACTGAAACTCTACTTGGAGACTGAGAGAGAGAAAAGGAGAGAGAGAATACATTTCTACAGTACAATGCTTGCTGTCATCCAACAAACATGCTCTGAGCCGTCCCCATTGTGTCAGGAGCCCCTGTAGTCCACTATGTAAACATCCTCTCTGTACCCCACCACGACTATATTCAGAACCTGAGCAGGAAGTGATTTCATATCCAACATCCGCCTCAGTCTTCCTCTCTCAGGTGGTGAACGTTCCCGGCAGCAGACCTCCCAGACCAAGGAAGGGGGTGATGAGGAGCGGGCAATAGTGCAGTTACCTCAGTATGTTGTTATTCACAGCTCTTTCCTCCAGATTAATTCTTTATAGTCTGAAAACAAACTATGACACAATCAAGAGCGACAGCCACAAAGTCTAATTTATTGTTTTCTCAGTGTAAAACAATGTAAAAATCTAAATGTCGCTTGTATTTACAGTCCTTTTTAGTATATTACCTAACTGTGAAAACCAATATAATATCCACTGTGGACCTGTCAGATTGGCAAACACATTCAACTCCACTGATTACTGACAGCATGAAGTTGAGCCAAGGAACCTGCAGGGAGCAAAGAAGCTGACGAAAACGACTGACATGTTTGGCTTACAGCTGTAAAACCTTATGAGGGAGCTATAAGGTCCAAGCTGGGCTGAAGCCAGAAAACTCTTATCATACTGTATTTAAACATGCTCACCCACATATATATAATCTGTGCATGGTAATTAGCGAAAAGGAAATCAATGAGAGGTAGAAGTGGGAATAAAAAAGAAACAAGAGGAAAAAAGGGGGGTTGAGTGATTTAAAAGAGATTATGGTCCAATACAACTGTAACTTTTATTATTGAAAAACACCTTTTTTTTTTTTTGGTATTTGATTTTGTGTTTGTGGAAGAAAATTGATCGGTTCCCTATTCCCAGGTTGAGGGACTGAATTCCAAATTGAGCCTTAAGTTGGTGTGAGCTAATCAACCCAATGCATTTGTCAAAGCACTGAAGCTGAACAGTGGTATTACTTTTTATTTTTTATATGCCTGAAAACAAGACAAATGTGACTTAAAATCACTGGACTGTGACCACAATGCAGGCATGAAAAGTATATAAAAGAAGATTAACGTCAGTTTTATGGCTACATGGCAAATGTTTGATTTCTTTCAATGGCTCTAGTCTGCGAGGGGCCATACGGCCGCATGACTGAACTGAACAAACCAAACAAAAACTGCCGAATGTTTCAAAGTGACAGCTGAGACAAAAAAGAACAGGAACAGTGAAAGCACAGGAACAGACAAACACACCTGTGGTGACCTTCAAGGTAACTGGCCCTTTCAGTCATGTTTGCTTGGGTGTATGTTTGTGAGTGAGTGTCCTTCTGGTTTAAAAGCTAAATAAACACATTGAACCGGGGGTCACAGACTCTTCAAACAGGTGTCTTGAAGCTGAAACTCAACACTTTTGTCAAATAGTGGAACAAAACTGAAGAGAAGTATGTTCTAACATACAATTCAATCAAACCAGGAAGTCAGAATGTGTGATTATACTTTTACAAGTAACAACTTTGAATGTGACCGTTGTACAACTGAATTAAAGTTGAGCGACAGCTGGATCAGAGTCAGTAGTGAAACCTGTGAACATAATCTAGATACCATTTGTGAAAACCCCTGCTGTGAGAGGGGCTTGGGAACAACCTGCCACAGACAGAGGAGTGACGGATGAAATGAGGAAACCCAAAATAAATGAAAGGAGGAAGAAACAGCAGGTGGGCGTGAGAAACAAACAAATACAGGGCTAGTTTTACAACCACCTGCTCCACCGGCTGTTCTCTACCAGCTTCTGACAGAACAGAGTTTGAATACTAGTAAGTGAACACAGAAACCATGAATGTACCTTTGGTAGAAGAGACATTTCTCTTTCTTTGAACAAGTGTAAGGTCCCTTATTTCAAGCTACTCTAATCAATGTTTTACATTAACAATGGATGAAATGGCTATGAGTAATGTACAAGGCTTCACTCACAGTGACTGAGAATTATAACCAGACCTTGCAGTTACCCTCAGTCATAAGATTATAAGCATTATAAGCAGCTTATAAGCATCTTTCAGCTCGTTGTTTTGGGTTGGTGGAGACCAAAACAGAGTTTAAACACACCACATAACAAACAACTCCACATGAAAGCTAATTTTGCTCTGTGTCTGCCAGACTTTTCTAAAATGTTAAGGATAACAACTTTATAATGCAATATCATATCCATGTTGTTATTACAGCTTGTTAAATCAGTTAATGCAGGTTTAAAAAGTAGTTGAGGTGGGGCTAATTTTGACTGCTTTGTATACTGTTCAGGCAAAGCTGTGGATGAGGAGGTTGAAATCATTATAAGAAAAAAATAAGTATATTTTCCAACACTGATATGTATCATGGTGTGCATTCATACACAGAATCACATTAAATAATAACATGGGTGTTCAAAGCAATACAGGTTGTTCCACTGTTGCCTTACATGAGACCAAGTCTCTGTAACACACTTTGAATTCCTCGTTGTTAAAATGTGCTATAGCTTTCAAATAAATGTAGAGGAGTAAAAAGTGTAATATTTCTCTCTGAAAAGCGGGAAAGTTATTAATTGTTGTCTAGCTCTCTTACCTACCTTAATAATTGTACACATATATATAGTAATTCATACAAATTAATGGCTTTTGACTTATCTTTAAAGCATTAGTAAATGATGTTTTAACCATTAATAAATCCATTATCACAGCTAAACATAGATGATGCCTTATCAGAAAGTGGTATCAATAAGTTATTAATTCTGCACTGATCAGTAATAATCTATTTATAAGAACTACAACTGTGTTTCCAAAAAATGTCATTTTAAATCAAATACCAAAAGAAAAGAGGATTTTCATTCAGTCTGGGCAGGTGGAGGAACTGTCTCACACAGATAAGGACTCTCAGCACACACACAGTGCATCACTCTCTGACTAAAAGCTGTGAGGTGACACTGAGGGATTCAATAGCCGGTACCAAAGGCTCAGCTGTGAGATAAGAGTTCATCGCTTTAACTTTCCTGACAAAGATGGAGAGCGCGAGGTCGCTAAAGCCATCTGCAACCTTTATACCTCCTAACTCTGGGAATCCTCTTCATTTACTCTCCCTCCTTTACTCTTTGACCCACCCCACTTTGCACATAAACACACACATACACGCACAAAACACACACACTCACAAACAAAGATAGTAAATGTTACAGAGAGGAGGAGTCACAAGTTCAATCACAGAGCACTGATTGAACTGTGAAAGTGACTCGGTGCAGACAGCCAATGGGCCGCGGCACTGATAAGAGCTGCTAGTGAACCTGGTGATCAATGGTGACACACATCACTGCACAAGTGTGTGTCTGGATGTTTGTGCTCCTGTTTAAACTCACCTCCCTCACCGCACTTATTAACTGCCACCCACACCCTGTCCACACAAACGTAGACAAAATAAAAAATTCTGAGTTTCTCTCCACATTGAAAGACCTACTTAGTCTTCTTCCATTTTTTAGGTTAACTGCAGTTGTCAAATTGTGAACTGTGTTTGGTAAATGAAGTGAATGAAGCGCTTTCCTTTTTTTGGCATTTCTCTCTATGTGATCACGTTTATTTCTACTTCAGTATAGTTTATCACATGTTTAATGCTGCCTGTATAATCAACTTTCTATCTTTCTAACTTTCATTCACCATCATGAGGAAATCATTTTTCTGAATATACTTATTAGATCGCATAGAACAGAACAGACCACTGAAACGTCATTGACAAAAAACAGTATTTTCTTAGTTTTTCCTACAATTTCTGCTGTTGCAACTAAAATAAGATCTGTTTTTCTCTAAGATCTCTAAGATCTGTTCATCTTTTGGCACTCTCAACATTATATGACATTTAACCTCATACAAAGCCATTCTATTGCCTAAATCTAATCACATCAGGGTCTCTAGTGTCAAAGTCCTGGTTTTGTGTGTTCACCATCCTTCCTGACCACCTATGAGTTGTGTGTATTACAAAATTGTACATGTCCTGAAACAAGTTGCCAGTGATCATAATCCAGGCAATAATTACATTTGCTTCCAAAATGTAACAATCATTTCAAGGAGACAGGGTTGTCAGACAGCAGCACAATATTCAGATTTTTATTAGATCCATTAAAGGAGCTAATTTTTTTCTGTTGCTACATAGCTGCCGTTAACATTTACTTCAGTAAACAGAGTTAAGCATTACACTTGCAGAGAGCGGTCTCCAGCAGTGGAAGGCAACACCGATGTTTTGCCGCTAGTTCTATCACTTCTTCTACTGAAGTTAGTATGCTAACCAGCTAGCCCCAGACTGGCCGGCCTGTCTCATCACTTTCCGACAGCGACTGTAGCATCCAGACTGCCCTGAGGACATAGCTCTGCTAAGAGGACATATTCTTCTTGTACTGTTAAATGCAACAATGGCTGAAACTCTTCACCAGCGATCATTACCACCACTTGCTCCTGGCAAAAAACCATGTTTGATGGCAGGGAAATCTTACATATAGGCCCTTTAACGTACTCACATGCAAAATAAGCGTAATCACTAGTTAGGATGAAAACATCACAAACTGCTTAGTATGGACAAGGTTATGGTTTAGTTCAGTGGAAATAGAGTTAGCCGACAGCTGAGCAGTAGCTCTATGCTGGCGACATTTACAATCATGTTAGGCCCCTTTGTGCCCAATAGCCTCTTATGGTGCCTTTTCATGTGAGACCTGGTTCATTTTTCAGACTGATAAATCCCTGAGCACAGACTGACAGGCTCTCTGGGAAGACGGATGGGCCTGCAGAGACTTGTTAAAAGGGGGAACCTCACCATGCTCCTTTGGGCAAAAGCAGGAGGGGGAGTCGCTCTGGGGGTCATCGCCTTCCAACTTAGCGGCATTTAAATCTTACAACCAGTCACAAAGCACAACATGTATTCATGTAGTTTCTGAGAGGGAAACCTGAACTCATATTAGTGTGTGTGCTCATATGCAAGCATGATTGAACCACAGGGGTTTTCCCTTCATGGGATGTCAGCACTTCATTATGTTTTTCATTGAGCGTTCTGCTTCTTGGAAGATGTGTTTTTCAGTGTATACATTACATGGCGGGAAGTGGTACAGATGGTGCCAATGACAGAGACCCAAGAGAATGATTAAGAGGTGGAGAGACAGAAACATGAATATCTGCAACCACGGAGCAGGAAACCCAGTCATCAGGCTTGTTTTGTGTCCTTGAACGCAACCTAATCCTGACCCAGTGTGGTCGAAGAGGATGTGTATGCATTATTTTCAAAAATCCAGCAGCAGCAGGGTTGACCAGCATGTTCATGTACCTCCTGCGGGGAAATATAGACAGAGTGTCGTCTCTCTTTCGCTCTCTGTGAGGCCTTGGCGGTTTATGTTGCTCTCACAATCCTACGTGCACAAGTCTCCTCTTGCAGAAATGATAACAAAATATATCTATTTTTACACCTTGTCACTGTAGAACAGCTATAGATCACCAGACTATGTTTCTATCCAAACAGACCACTCAACATAGATTTCTAATTCCACTCCTGCTGCACAGCGTGGCTTTGTACGGCTTTTATCCCTGTCTCAGTCCGCCCTTCCCTCCTGTTCATCTCCTCATCTATCAGCCTGTGTTGTGACTCATATATTATTGTAGCGTTAACACAGGGAAGCACCCGTTGACCGGAAGATCTGCTTCTGGAGATTGAGCCAGTAACTAAATGACGCTTCCTGTCTCCCACCCCCTATTCCCCTTCTAATGTTGCCTACAGAACCATTACATCAACATTAAAAGCCACATACTGCTAAATGATTTCTACCCACTTGAACTGCAGATTAGAGCTGTATGCTTATATAACCAACACTTAAAAACAATCACGTCATTCACGTTATAGTAAATATATTATACAGTCAACCGACTGTACCCGCACAGCGGCAGAAACAGTGCTTTTTTCCACTACAGGAACAGCCAAGGTTTGCATATTTTCCAAAAAAAAAAATTGTTTGCATGATGAACATTTTTCACATCCAAATGAATCATGACAAAACAGTTGAGGGGAAAGTACAGACTTTGTTAACAGCAAATCCAATGTGAAGCACCCTCCCTCAGCTCTGCCTAAGACATTTTGCTTACTGCCTTTGCCCACCACAGTCCCTGCAGCAGAATGCCATATGAGACAAAGGTCACAGGTCACAGCAGGTTTGCATTGAATCAAGCGCAAAATACACCCTGACACATGCTACAGATGTATCCTCCACTTCTCGCCACCAATACATCTACATTTATGTCAAGGGGTCGAGGAGAAATTTAAGTTTGGGCCAAACAGGGCGGATAATCACAACCAGGCTGGTTTAGGCCCAAAGAATGAGCGAAGGTTCAGATGATGAGGATCAAAGAAGGGGAACAATTGGAAGTTGTTGCTAAGCTTGATGTTAAATGGCGGGGTTAACTGAACTGATGTGCCTGGATAAAGCAAATCTGCCCCCTTTTCCGTAGCCTTCGTCTAGGTGGGGCCGAGCGGGAGGCACGGGTGAGCAAGTCTGCTGGGTTGAGATAAATTCAGAGGGGAGTCGATAGGAAGTGCTCTCACATCACTTCCTCTCTTTGTTTTAGCCGCTATTTTCAAGGCTTGGAATGTAGTTCCTGTCAAGAGGTGAAGGAATTCAAAACAAGTTCATTAACCTCTGCGTAGGGGAGCGCCAAGGTGGGAAAGGGCTCCGGGTGTGTTGTGTGTTGTTGTTGTGTTAGTGAATGAGTAAGACTGTGGAGAGGGCATCAGCAGGAGTTGAATGTGTTTTCTCTGTGGAGTTGTCTGAAGTCAGGGTGCAGTAACCCAATCAAGTTCAACTGGTTTCTTTGCCACTGTGTGTCGTGCGTCCTGTATGCGTCCCAGGGTCTGTGGGAGAATGAGAAAACTCGAGCACCACACCCTCTTCACATCCTGTGGCAGGCCTGTCCTTGTGTGTGTCTCAGGCTGTGGTCCAGAGACATACCAAAGCCCTGCAGTCCCAGCACACTGACATAAACACTGACCCTTAAAAGGAAGCCTGTGTGAATGTGAGTATGTATGTAGCTGTGTGTGTACATGTAGCTTGCATACGCCTGTGTTTAAACTACTATCAACTTCATATGTAAGATGCACAAGTCACATTTTATTGTGTAGTGGTATTCCAGGAACTCCTGTGTTGTGCTCAGTAAAATTACTACTTTAGTCAATGGAGTCTGGTATAGACATATAGCAGTACTTCTGGGTAAACAATAATGATCTTACTCTTTAATAAAAAAGGTCTATCTCTGTAGGAATCATATCCATAATGTTGTCACACACTTATAATAACAATCTGAGCAGTTACTTTGACATGGACATTTGTCCACTGGATTACATTGCAGCAGCTGTTGGTGGTTGCCAGGTACACTGTTGTTGCTCAATACTGCAACAATTCCATAGATCAATCATTTGCACTCAAAAACATAGGAACATAAGGCTCAGGTTAAAAAATGCTAGAGTTATCCTCTAACTTTGCTCCCATTAAACCAAACTTAATTTGGCTGAACAAATATGTTTCCACAGCTTACCAATACCTGACGCTTCCATTGTGTTGCATTGTTAAAGACAGGATGTAAGTCATGCCTTGACCACCAGTTTGTCTACAGGCTTTTATTAGTAAGTGGGTATGTCTCTCTGGGGACATCTCTGTGATGCCCAGTTCTCTGCACACAGACATCCGGAAATCCACCGCTTTTCTCCAGAGAGGACCTCAGTCCCGCTAATGACTCTCTAGGAAGCTGCAGTCAGCAGCAGAAGGATTTGAAGTTGAGTACAGCAAAGTTTTTCCAAATCTAGTCTGACGACCTCTCAGAAATGTGAGAGAGATGAATTCCTCAACTTTTGGGCTTGTTGCCCCGTTAATACGAAGTGCTGTGTATTTGCAGCCACTCATCACAAGATGAAGAGTAGAGAACAGTCTTAAAAATAAACATAATTCTGTTGTTCCTTCTTGTTTTTTTCCTTCCGACCCCCAACCATTAGTGTAAATTTACACCCATGCATGTAAATAAATCATAAAAGGACTAGTTTGGGGATTTTGGGATACTCATTTTCATGAGTTAGATGGGAATATTGGTGACTTACGACTGAATATGTAGCTACAGCAAGGTGATGGGGTGCTGGTTGTTTTTGGATTTTTGGACAGAGCCAGGCTAGCGGTTTCCCCCTGCTTCTCCCCATTCTTCATGCAAAGCAGCTGCTGGCTGTAGTTTCAGATTTACCAGCATTGACCCTCTCATCTAACTCTCAGCAAGAAAGCAAAAATGTCTATTTCCCAAAATGTCAAACTGCTCCTTAAGAGACCAAATGACACATTAAAGAATAAACTCAGGTCTGTTGTGCACCACAACATGTGGATGCTTTTAGTCTGGCAGGGTTAAATGCATTTGTACTCAAATCTTTTTATGACAGAGGAACAAAAAAGAGAAAGAGGAAAAAAAGAGAGAAAAAAAAAAAACAGATTCAACCCTAACAATTGTTTTGCTGATGGCTTGTTTATCTTGCATGCAAGCTTTGTCTGCCTTCCCTTGTTTTATCATCCTCCCTCATCCCCATTTATTTCTTAATGCCGCGCCGTCCTTACTTTTTCTCCATGGTCATCTCCTCTGTGCCATCAGTGCTGTGGAACTGGAGACAGATTGTTGATAGGGCAATGCCACTCACACTTTGAGGGCACATTAGGGCCCCACTGCTAATGTCTTTGACATAGTTATGAGAGCGCCTTGCCTCATAAAGCCTGTGTGCAGCAGCGTGCAGTAGCTGTAAGCCCCATCAGAGAGAGGCCCATTTGTCAGGCTTGTTTACTGAAGCACTTTGCTGCTGTGCATGCTGGGATCATCGGAGGTTACAAGGTCACGATTTCTATTTTCATGCTCTCTTATTAAAATGACTGACAACGTTAGGGGAGCAAAGCAAAAACCATGGGTATATTTTTTGAGTGTTTCCAATCTGTGGAGGTACAGGATCTGATGCCCCTTGTGTGTTACCCCCTCAGTTCACCAGGCACATTCACAGAACAAACTGTCACTTTTGATTTGCTCCGATGTGCTCTCCATAGCTACAGTGAATAATCACATTTATACTAAATGGATGTCAAGGACAGTGGAGTTTTGGATCTCATGTACAACTGGAGACAGACAGGAGATCAAATAGCTGTAATGTTGAGACTGTTGCACAGTCTTCCTGGGGTTCAGCTGTGGTTTGACATAAATCTCCTCCAGATTCTGTCTGATATACCATAACTGCGTCTTGGCCATCTGTGCTTAGTTAGGGAGCTAGATACCTTTTTAATGAACCCATCATTAAGAGTTTAGGAGAAAGTAACGGCTTTGGGCTGGTATTCCCTCTCTGTGGTCCACTGATGCCTCCTCCCCCTACAACAATTCAAGCAGTACTGCACTTCATTACAGCGCTGCATTGCAGGACTGGGCTCTCCACACAAGCTGTGCTACTCCACGCTAAGGCAAAAAAAAAAAAAAAAAAATCAATTCACCACATCAATGAGAATCAAGTTATAACCTGACAGAAAAAGCAGGGTGGGGTCTCATACACAGAGCTGGATTCTCATAAACCTCTCATCAGCACAGGGAGCCATGCTGCTCCTCCTCTGACAGCAGTTCACTCTTAACTTACACACCTGCATTTTACATTATATGTTCCTACTTTTCTTTCACAACGTGAACATCTGAGGGGAAACTGAGAAAGAGGTGCTGCCTGCTGAAAGCAAAGTAGGCTAGAATGCCTTTGTTTCAAAATGAAACCTCAAAACATACATACATATAAAATTTATATGCAATCATGTTGTGCAAGGAATGTTAATATTTTTGGTTATAAAAGGAGTGATAAGTAACACAAGAAGCTGCTGAAATTTTTCTGACAGACAAAATTTTGTGACCATTTTAAAAATATTTACTTAACATGTATAAAGAAAAGTTGTTTTTCTCATAGATAGGATTACGTAAATGACCACCAGACTGAACCAACACATGGAATTCGGTCGCAATGCCCTGTGGACATGGCCTTCCTATAAAGGACCCTCACAACTGCAAAAGACACAAGACAACTTTGTGGTTGTTTTTTGTCTCTTTACAGTAATTTTGCATCTCTTTGTGCTCATTTTATGTCTTTTAACTGGACTATATGAGTTTCAAACAAGACATATTGTCACTTCATACAGAGGCTCCAGCCCAGAGGCCTCCTGACCTTTCAGGCCCCTGTGCCTGTGCCCTGTAGGTCTGCCCTAGGGCACATTCAAAAAAAGCTTGATATACTGGGAGGTTGCCATTCAAAGTGAATGGTTTCTATTCCCTTTCCTGCAGACACTGAGCAGATATCCATGTATTTATTTAACTGTGTGTATTTGCAGCAGTTTAGGTGAAAGTAATATATACAAATGAAAGGAGAAGTTACACATTATTTTTCAGATTAGCCTTGCAACAATTAGGTAAGTTGATTAATGGATCCAGAATTCTGATCATCAATCGATTGTTAAAAACTACTGGAATCAATATTTACAACAGATCACATGGCTACTAGTATGTGAGGTGTGGGGTGTAGAAACACACACAGTCTGCAACTGACTGGTGGAAACAGCAGAGCATTTAGCTGCTAAAATGCCAGATATTTCAGTTGCTGTAGATCAAGAACATACTTAGAGGTAGCGTGAACATGAATAATAAAAATGCTAATGTTGTTAATGATAATGTTAATGAAAACAGTAGTCACTCAAAACCCTAATTCAAACATGGTAATATAGTGGACAATTTTGTAAATAAAGCAAAACATGAATAAAAGATGCTTGTTAACAGTGAGACAGTTGTGTTGAGTAAAAGCTTGAGTCTTACTTCTTGGGAAGAAGTTGCCAATGTGTTGGGTGGTCTTGGTCTTAATGGACCAGTACTTTCTCTCCCAGAGGACAGCTCTGAAACAGATGGCTGCAGGCCTGAACAGAAACCTCCCTGATCTCTGCTCCACCCTAATGTCACTCTGTTCCTTTTGATGTAGTACCACTCCATTCGAGAGTGTGGACATCATACTCGTGTCTGTCATCAGAGCTGCTCCAGACTGGCATGCATCAACAATCCATAAAATTGAGTGGTTGGGCATCTTCAGTTGCTGCTGGAGGAGAATCACTTAGATTGAGCTTTGTACTTAATGCAGGTTTTCAGTAACAATCTCATAGGTCAAATTATCAAGAACACAATGTTGAGGATGGAAGAATAACCCAAGGGGAGGAGGGCAAGGGGGACAATCTGTGGTTAAAAGGGTCACGTGGGAATCTGAGCTGTGGAGAGTTTGGTAAAGATCTCCCACTATGGTTCATGCACTCAGAAAGAAGAGCAGAATTACAGCTATGTTGTTATGTAATGGACAATTGAAAATGAATATGTCCTACATGGGAAATTATGAACAATAAACTGGCAGATTACAATTACTTTGTAAATATAGTTACTGACAAAACTTTTATTTATGATTCCAACAACAATTACTAGCTTGGAGAAACATCAAGAAGCTGTGCTAGCAAGCCACACTAATGCTGCATCTCGGGTGATGAAAATGTTGGCAGGTCAGTTCACTGTTTGGGTCCAGCCTGACATATCGCAAATACTACTTTTGATTGACTTTTGATTTTGTCATCAGACCAAATTTTAAAAAAATATTTTGCCTCTCCCTCTCCCCACATGCTACCAAGCCTTATTTTTTACTTCTTCTTTGGTTATGTTTCTTCTTCTGTTGTTTAATGGGTGACGAGCTTGCCTTAACTTTCTGTAATTGGTCCAAAAGTCTGTCTGTCACAACCATCCACAATAAGTGTTTTCACACTGCAACAGAACTGAGTACAGCCTAACTGATCATCTTGCATGGCTGCAGAATCGTAGTCTTCTTTGCTCCAGGGAGGTAGTGCCAGTCTGTTGGTCAGTTGGCCCACTTCTTTGGTCTTAGCTGAAAAATCTCCACAAACACTGAATGGATTGTTATGGCTGTTTGTGACATTTATGTTCCTCAGAGGGTGAGCCATAATGAATTTGGTGATCCTCTGATGTTTCATCTACCACCACCAACAGGACAAAGTTTATTATTATCCAGTGAAGTAATCTCTACATTACATTACCTTTCATGGTTCCAAGATTATTTATCCTGGTGATTTTGGTGATGCCCCTGATTGTTCCTCTTGTGTGAGCCTTTTTAAAATCATTTCCAACTATATTTGATCAGATATTGAAAGTATTTTTTTTAAAAACACACATTTTATGTCTCTTTAACCATTCTTGAAATGAAATAAGGTTCTCACGCCAGTATGAATTCCCCGTTTAGTCTATTTCTGCAAAAGTTGGATAATAAGCCACAGAGGAAATCTAAGGATAACCCTCATGGAAGCAACACAAAAAAACTGTAGAATGCCAAATAATGCTGCTGACAAGCCGTCATAAAAGTTGGCAACACTATGACGAATTCAAGAGCCAAGAAATATTACATTTCTTCTTGTAACAACGCTCCTTGCTGTGACAGCTCGGCATCTAGGCAATAAATATTTGTGCGGGAACAGAACATTAAATCATTCTGGAACAGGCTGGAGAAAATTTTTCAGGATTACTGTGGCAGCACGGTGAGAGCGAACACACTTAACACTCTTGCAGCCTGAAAGAACAAATCTTGGGGAGACCTTGGACCACAGTCAACATGGCCACTGTTCCAAACATTGGCCTCAGAGAGGGAGAATTTGATTACTATGGTGAATCAGACTCACGTGTTTCTGAGAGACAGAGTTTGTTGGAATGTGTTTAACTCCCTAATCTCTCCACATTGTTGATGACAGACTGACAAGGAGAGCTGGCAGCAGGAGGACGGAAATACTGTATGAAGGAGAGGCCATTAAAAGGGACATTACAACTTGGACTTGCAAAGAAAACACGCACATAGGACAAAATTAGTCAAGGATATTTTTGGTTTGGTTGACTCTCTCAGAATTCTACAGCAGTTTTGAATGATGTATTTTTTTTAAACTACTGCCTGTTGAAATGGAGCACAGGAAGTGCTGGGACCACCAACACAAAGTCTTGTCACTTCCAGGAGGGCTGTAGATGAGAACATGCCTCTGCTTTGTCTAATGCTGAGGATGACAGGGGAGTGATGGTATGGTGACAGGCCTTGGACAACAGGATGTCCTGTTTGGCTGCACAGCATGGAAAACCTACTGCACAAAGACCCATAATATACCTCTAGTCTTGTTCCCGGGTCACTTGTGATTCAGCAAAGTTGACAGAATCTGATATAATGGTAGTTGCAAAATTTACTGTGACAAAGCCTAACACATCACAATTTAATTTAATATGGAATTTTAAAATGTAGGAACGTTGCTGCACAACTGCAGTGAGTCTCCATATCGTCATACCATCTCTGGCTATTTTACAGTAAACCATAAACACAATCACGCAACATTAAGTCTGGCTTCACTTCTCTAGACAGCAGTGCATGTTATAACCCTATTAAAGTATCAAATCTCTAAAAGCTGCAGTTACATAAAACATGGCTCATTCTGCTGATATTCCTCCATTAGTGGTGATGACTAAATCTTGACTGTGAAACACTGGCACACAACATTGATTTAAAACGCAAAGATGGAGACAAAGGGAAAAAGCTGAACTGAACTATATATTCTACCTACCTTTTTATATACTGTAATGATACTCCAGGTGTTGTGCAGCTGTGTTTTTTAATTTTTCTAAATAAAATAAAACTGTTTTTGGATATTGAGTGAACAAACTTCAGGACTCCAGTTGGGTGTTTCCTATGGCAAAGGTTGAGGGACAACTCAACTCCTGTGGCATATATGACTTGAATGAATGTCATATTATCTGATACAAGGAATTTTCAACAAGTCATTAAACATTCATCAAAGCTAGTTAGCTAGCTGCTTACATTAGCACTGATTTCCAATAAAAATTGCTTTTCATTTATATTAATTCAGCATCTACTGAGTCACTGGGAGTGGGTCTAGCTGGCATTAGCTAACTGAGTTAACTGATTTGATAAGAAATGTGAAAAGAAATGAGAGTAAAATAAAATGTGAATAAATGTAAACTGCTTCCTCCCTGCTATGGTTTTCATACCAGATACCATTAAATGAAAGAATGGTGCTTTGCCCACAAGAGAAGCATCCACACATGTCAGACATGTCAGAGCACACGTGGACACACACGTGCACACAAAAATTAGCTCAAAACCAACAACAAAAGCACTCCAACATGTGCAGAAACTATTGAAGATGCAGACAATATAAAGTCAACATAAAATGGGAAGCGCTTGTTATATTTATGAAGAACAATAACATTTAATCTGTTAGGTCGTCTACCTCTTCCTCTCACTTTTCAAGAATTCCCATTATTCCTGCACCCATCATTCTTCTTGCCATAAAACCTAACTGTGTTTACTGTAAATGTTGGGACATTACTTTCCATCTGTGGAGTCACACAGATGCACGCCTTGCACACCTGTCTACACAATACTGACTTCAAATCTGTTTTAAAATATACTGAACATTAACTTAAAACTTTTACTTTTTTGGCATTATTGTTGGGCACAGCTGCCCTCTTGTTCATGCCCCATCCAGGGTCACTGCTACTGCCCTTTAGCAAAATCTGTCAGGCCCTCTTTGACGCAGATCCGTTTCCTGTCAAAGTGAGATTTTTATTGTTCCAAGGGAGCAGGCTCCAGAATCTTACTCCCTCAGCCTTTTCCTGTTTCCTCTCAAAGAGGAAGCGCTGCTATGTTTCAGTTTTTTCCCCCTCCCGCATCTTCTCTGGGACAAATCTGGAACATTGACTGCAAAACTTTGCTTGTGTCGGCCAAGTCTTGATTTCAAAGAATGAAAAGAGTTCCTTAAAAAGAGATACCCTCCTACTTTGGTCTCTCTTACACAAGCTTACACACACACACACACACACACACACACACACACACACACACACACACCAGTGTATTCATAAAAAAGCAAACACAAATTTTGCATCCTATATTCTAATGCGCCCCCTCTGAGCAATCAGCCTTGAAAGTGTGTGTTGGTGTGTGCTCACCACCTGTGATCCCAAAGTGAAGCGTTCCCATGGTTCCTCAGCACGTAGTAGTTGTTCATACAAATACTTCTCTGTATGGAGGGAGAGTCAGACCATTGGTCACTATAAACCTTTAAATTAATATTTTCAAAATATCAAACATTAAAAACTCATCATTGCACAACAAATAGAAACAAACTTAAGCCTAAAAAATATGACTGAATATCAAGTCACTTCTCATCATAAATGTAAGCAGAGAAGCCGTCCATGTTCTGGTTCATGCCCCCTGAAGCCCAGCCACTGAACCATAAACGTACAGTGTGTGCGTGCACACGCTTGCATGCATGTTGAACTGTGTGTGTACGTGGTGGGGTTCTGCACAGACTTAGAATGACAAATGAGTCCTGGTTGTCAGACTAATCTCAGTCAAGCTCAGCTTCAAGGCAGAGGAGGAGCAGCTCGTCTGTCTTTGGTACATGATGTCAGCTACCACTGCTGAAAGCCTTTTAGGCTCACATTAGGTACCTGATCTGAACCCAGATGGCATGACCCCATCTGGACAAACCCTAAAAATCTTAACTTGACAGGGAAACATGAAAAACAGGTCTCATAAGAGGCAATTTGTCAGCTCCACAAAGCCTGACTGAGAAGGAACCAAAAAATCTTGCACACTGCAAAGGTCTGAGGACCAAGCCATAAATAAAGTACAAACGGTGTGCAAGATTTGTTCTTTTTTTCTTTTTGTTCTTTTACCATCAAATCACTAAAATGTTCATATTCTGCACTGTCTTTATCAGGAAAAGAATTTAAGTAAATTCATGAATTTGGAAACAGCAGCTAAGGAAACAACTCAGTCATTTTAGCAGCTGTTCTGTTCTGGTTGAATGCTCCAGAACGAAACACACCTCACTGATTGTTTGCTTAATTTTAAAATTGATTTAGCTGACAAAACTGGATTATCGTGTTTCTGGAGAGTTATTCTAAAGGCATGATTAAAACATATATTCTAATATCAAGATCAGCACAAACTTATTTTAATGCTTGACTGTGGTTTTTACAATTCATAAAACTGCCTCAATGAAATCACGTCCCCCCTGAGCTGCACTGAGCTACAATAGAAGCAGGCAAGCAGAAGGAGGGAAAAGAAACTTCTTCCTTATCGTGCAACTGTTTAGTTTTAACAAGCTGCAATTTAACAGATTTGATCTCACAGTGACTTTAACAACTGTAAACATGAGCCTATATGAGCCGCCATTGTGCCACCAGCTACAGTAATTGAAATACCAGTAAGCTGTGTTATATTAAGCTAGGTGTAAGGTTCAGTAAATACAAATAACCTTCCAGTACTGTGGATTCCTGCGTTTTCTTGCGGACTGCAAAGGCAGCAGAAGGCCATGAGGTGAAAAGGCCGAAGGTACTTATTGCCCCCTTTCAAGATGTCTGCGCCACAATGGGGACAGAAAAATGCTTCAAAATCAGATTCGCGAAGCGGTTTGAGCAGGATGGAGAGTGTTTGTGCAGGAGAGGGGTTTTATCAGCGGCAAACACTCACAGGAATTCCGGTTTGGGATTGTCCGTCCAATTCCTGCGTTCCACAGGAAGCCCTGCATAAAAAGCAACTGAAAAACGCCCAAAGACATTTCATTTGTCGCCAGTCGACTCACAGGGAGCACCTCGAATTAACCGCGAGGGTTTTTATTTGAAACCACCAACCCGAGCTTTAAAAGAAATGGGCACCATGGAAGAATCCTCCAATCCACCGGTCCGGCGGCTCGTGCCTATGGCCGCCGCTCAGCCTGCGCGCGCACACGCACACGCACCTGATGACCCCATACTGCGAGGGTAAGATATTTGTTTTTTATGTTTTCAACATTTGCAGTTTCGTGCTCGTGTCCAGGCAAGTAAGTCCCTTACAAGTGTGGTTTTAAGTCGATTTCCCCTTTTTGAATTTAACTTTTTTGAAAGAGGCAGAAAAGTTGGTTAAATATAGTTCATTAATACACACTCAATGCAGGCAGAGAGCAAATGTACACATACAGCTAAACAAAGCTAACAAGCTAAGCAAATGTAATCAAACTTAAACATTATATACAGGCAAGAACTGGACAACTTTCAAGTAGTGTTCCTGTGCTTTAATATAAATACTGTATGGATAATACATAGAGTTGCTTTTATGTGCATGCTGTAGCACAGTGCGTGATATACTATAACATACAGAGCAGGAAAATGTCCCTTTCATTTTGAAGATGATGATTTGACAATAAAATGCAGGGTCTGTCAACTGTAATCATTTCTCAGTGGGAATAACAGTCATGTAGCATTGGTAGTAAACTAAATCATGACATAAATACAGGCCAGGCCTCTTCTTTTTGGCTCAATATTATCGTTATCCATTCGTTTTTATTCCTGTCACATATTGAACTACTTTGCCTTGGACATAATTGGAGAGGAAAAGGATTAGTGTGCTCACAGTGACCAGAAAAAATGGGATCTTAATGGCTCTAGTTTCTAACTAAAATTTAATGCGTATTTGTTTCTTTTGCTCATAAAGAAAGTTTATTTTATTTCAAAAGTTACATTTTTATTTATAAACTTTATTTGTGTTTTATTTGTTTGTTGTTTGGTTGTTTTGGCAAAAGACATTTGTTATGACTGCAAACTTGACCTAAAATCAACATTTTGTTTTCCTTGTATCTCCTTACATGGCTGTGGCTCTCCTGTTTCCTTCAGTTTTCCTTTGACAGTGAATTAAAGGATAGGTTCACAGTTCACAGGAATGAATGTCTGAAAACAACACTCAGGCACACATACCAACATTTAAAAAGGCTTTGCATGCAGTAAGCACGCCTCCCGTATATACCAGCAATTATCAGATCTGTGAATGCGCTTACAGTAAGTGATGAAGGACAAAATCCACGGCCCTTATGACGGTATGACCTATGGAGGTTCAGCAGTGTGTCAGCCAAATCAAAGGACATCCTCCAAAGTTGCAGTTTTACTACAAAAATCCCTCTTATAATCTTCCCAGCACGGTTTGCCAAGGAAACGCTGTCTGTGCAACAAAGAGAGAATTCCATATTAAAAAGACAGTAACTTTGGAGGGTAGCCACATAGGAAGGGATGACAGGAAGGGATCTCTTAATGTTCAGATGCTTACAGCAGACACTCTGCTTCAGTTGTTTAAAAACTGACCCTTTAATTATACTAGTTTCTTTCATAAAACACCTCTGTAAGGTCGCTCTATTCACCAGTTAGAGGATAAACCCAGCTTGCAGAAGTGAATTAGTAGGTTTAAAAAAAAATCTATATAGTCTGTACCATGACGTCACGCGCGGGTCCCCCCAGTGCAGGCGGTGTGAGCCGCGGGACACCCAGCTGGAGGAGTGGGAGGAGGTCCTACCATCACCCCCCATGCTCTCTGACAGTCTGAGCTCTGAGGAGAAACCTGACTAGTGGCGGAGTTTTATCACTGGACTTTTTAAACTCCACCAGCGGAATATAACGGGACCGCGGGCGTCTCTCCACTTCCTGCACCGTAGGACTGTGTTCTGTGGGGATTCATCTCAGGAAAGCCGATTGATCATTTGCACGGTTTGTGATTATTATTGTACCCATGCATGCGTATCCTGGGTATTGGCTTGTTGTATTGGCTTGTGCGCGCGTGTGCCCCAGCATCCCCCGCGTGTTGTTCAGCGTAGGAATATGTTTTTTTTTCCTATGCGTTTCTTCCTTTATTAGTGGGGTCATTTGTTTAATATGTGTGCATGTAACTTTAGATGCGTGTACGTGAGAGTATTACAGAGATGAAGTGCTTTGATGGAGGGATGTTGCTCTTAAAACGCTGATGTCCACATATGTACAGTGCTGTAAAACAGCGCCCTCTCATGGCCAGTGATAGACGCGTGTCTGCTGAACTTAATCCTAATGTGTCAGTAGGCCAGAAATGATTTCATTTTGAAAATTCTGCAGAAACAGATACAAACACGTGCTCTGAGTCCTGTGTTCACAGATTTTCTTGTAGGTTACAAGCTTTCTTTTCTATGAATAGTAGTTTTTTTTTTCATTTTCAAAACTGAAATGGATCTGCATCCCAAAGAAAGTTTGAAAGAATTCATTTTTTTATATTTACCTAGCCCTCTATAGCGTCATAAAAGTTATGAGGTATTTTTGTATACCACACCCAGCGTTTTGCCCTGCAGCACCTTGTTCTGCAGCCAGTATGATGATGCCTTGATTGTCACACATATGCACACAAGATCACACACACACACACACACATATATGTCAAAGCGCCCCCTGTCTCCTCTCCACCGGCTGCGCTGAGAGTCACACTCGCTGTAATTTGTGAACGAACACAGGCTTTAGATGTGCAGTGTGGTGTCTCCAGGGGCCGTGCCAGCAGGGGATCGGAGAGACATGCAAGCTGTCAGCTGAGGCTTAGCATCACCTCCAGGATAAATGAGGAGCTCTCCTGCAGGCCACAGTCCCGTAACCTGCACTCACACCCGGCTGGCTTTAATGCTCCTGTTAAGAGATTTCTCCAAGGGCTTAAAAAAAAAACTAGGGAGTAGGATAGCATCAGAGCAGCAGCAGGTCCAAGCTGACCATCATGCACTCTGGAACCATTCCTCCTCCTTACAAACGGATGGCTCAGTCCTTCTCTTAATCCTGTACAGTATGTAATAATCTAATATAGTGTGAAGGGATAAGAGCATTTCTGTGAAAGGAGAGTTCTTTGTCTTGACTCAGTCTCAGAGCCCATGCAGGTGCAGGTCTATGAGAGTTCAGCCTGCTTTGTCCACAAGAACCCACGTCTGTGTATAGAGTACATAAGTATATGTGATGTATAAATATCCACAGATGTGGCTTTTTCTGTGCTCTGGCTCTTTGTGGCTCGGTGGCTCAGAGAGGTCAGACGTTCAGCGTACAGAGCCACTAAAAGCAGAAAGGTTCCGTATTTCGGCTTTGCTCTTGACTCTTGTGAAAGTTGCCCAAGGCCCAAGGATGCATCCAAACATCTGCCTAGCAACATGTTATCTACTGATGGGGCCCAGCATTTCTTTTTTTCTTTCTGTGTAGAGAACATTAACTTCACATGGATAGTTGTGGTCTGCTGCTGAGATTAGCACACAAATCAAAATCTTTGGTTTAAAACACAAATAAAAACATGGGTCGGATCTTTACTGCTGGTCATAAAAATGTTTTAGACTTGAGGACGTAGTGTACCTAAATATACTACATCTACCGGCACCCCCCGGCGCGCTCTGTTTTATGACCTTTAGAATCACTCATGAGGGAAACAGTCAATCTGAGAGAAAAATGAGGAGTTTAAAACTAAAAAAAAAAAAAAACCTAAGCAAGAGCAGGAAATGTTAATAAAAAAAACTAATGTAATTCAACTGTTGGCTGACATTTTAATTAAAAGAAAAATACGACTGTGGAGTAACCTTCTCCATGCTTGTTTTTGACCGCCCACGACAGAACAGTGTCTCTCTTTTTTATAGACCCATATTGTGCAGCTCAGATTCATTCCTGGCAGTTTCAGCCAGTTTTTCATTTCTCAGTGTGACGTGAGGACTTCCGCCTCTTTCATTTTAGGGTTCAGGAGTAACAAGTCTGCTCTTTCTCACCCTCTTACCTCACCTGCCCTCATCAGCCGCTAATGGTAAATGACAGAGCTCCTGTGGACGGGTGGTGGTTAACGCTTTCTACCCAGATTTAATGCGCGCTGTTGCTTTTTGAAAAGGAGTGGTCTGGCCAACTGTGTGTGTGTGTGTGTGTGTGTCTCTGTCTGCTCTCACAGACACGACACAGCTGACACTGACAGTGCTTTGGTCCATCCCTCTAGTGGTCTGCCTCTTCAAAGGAAATGAGTTTTGACCTGTGGCTGCAGAGGAATGAACTGTATTCCATTCATGTTTCCGCTCTGAAACTTTTGGGATTCGTCCCCATTTCTTAGCTCAAGTCGATGCATGATGGAAAAAAAAGTGCAGAATCTCCTGTCCTACTACATAACAATCTCACGTCTCCTCTCCTTACAGGTAGCTGGAGTCGTCCTCCTGGAGGGAAAAAAACGAACACGAGGAGACGTTGGCTGCTGTCCACGACCACCCCTCCGTCCACCCACCCGCCCTCCCCCCCACCTCCTCCCCCATCATCCTCCTCTCCTCTTCCCTCCGACTGGCACAGAGAAGAGAGTGTGAGAGCCCAAGCAAGGGAACGTGGGAAAGAGGAAGACAATGTACCAAACGCTGCTTCTCTCCTCCTCCCTCTTCATCCTCCATGTGATGGGCAGTCCCCAGTTCTTCGCTCACCACGGGTAAACGGCTCGCTTCATACTCTTCCTGTGTTTATTATGGCCTGTCATTTATTTAGCGAGGTCTTTCGACCACAGATCTTCACCTCAGCTGTCATTCGGGGTCTGTTCGACTTTGCATTCCTCACCCACTGCGAATGTACACAGATTGGTCAAATGACATTTAAACATTTAAGAGTGCACTATCTCAGGACCAAAACTCTGTGCCCTTTGTCCTAGACTATTAGACACACACCAGCACGGGGGAGTCTGAAGGCTCATGTTGTCATTTTCAGTTGATTTGCACAAAGACCAACATAAACCGAAAGTTTAATGAAAGGTCAAGTGGAGCCAAAGAGGTCAAAGATCAACTCTTAACTCTGACACATTCGGGAGTGATTATGTGGGTTAGTCAGGAGCAATTAGCCTTCACGCCAACTTTTGGTGACAAGCAGAAACTTTGAGGCTTTAATCTGGACTTTTTCAGTCTTTCTGAATCAGATAGGAGCAACTTAGGGTCCAAATATCTCTGTGGAAATAATGTAAACATTGTGAGCAGTTAAACTTCTCGTCTAAAACCAGCTCAGCTTCAGGTGCAGATGCCACTTGCAGCCCAAAGTCTGTATTTTCAGGTCAGTTTTAATATTCGATCTCATGTCTGCCTCTTTTTCGCAGGAGGAGGGTGTGCGGCCAGGACCTCCGTCACGGCGTTGTCATGGCAACAGAGTCCTTACGTCCAACCGGTGCACAAGCCCTACATCACCCTGTGTCAGGGACATCGCCTCTGCAGCACTTACAAGTGAGACACGCCGTCTTCGCGTACCAAAGCACAACTACACACTCCTCGACAAATGAACAACAAAACCAGACGTCTTCTGCGTTTTTCGTCGGCTGAGCAACCGGCTGAACCGCACACACAAAAGCATTTACTTTACATGAGGGCTCAGGTCATCACGGTGTCAAAAGAGTTTTCTAATTAAGCCATGATAAGATGTTTGTTTAATTAAGGGGTAAACAATGCTTGACATGTTTAGGAAGGGAAAGGGTTAGGAGTGAAGTCATAAATAGATCTAGACTGCCTCACACACACACATACACACACATACACAAGTATGTGCACAGAACTGGGTCATGGTGGCACATATTTGGGTGGAATCTAAATATCGAGTACTTTGTGTAACTACGGGAAATGAACTGCCTGCCCGCAGAGACCGTGGTTATGTTTATTTTGGACCGCGTCTCCCTCCATGCGTCTCCACGCACTCTCAATCTCTCTCCGGCTCTGATGCTTTCTAGATCCCCCTTAACATTCCCTCCATTTTAATCCTTTTTTTTTTTTAACTCTTCCCTCGCCACCGAAGTTCAGTTTCACTTTTGGGTATGTTATTCTTTTGCTCACTGTGAGGGCAGGTCTCAGACAATTACAGGCGCCTGACTCTGTGGTGATTCTCCTCACTTTGATGAAATAATTTCTGTTTTCAGAAAACACACCTCTCATCACTTTCACTTTGTTTTCAGCTTTTGCCCTCAGTTTATCACACTGCGTCTAAACTAAACATACCAGAGACTCAGCAGGCTGCGGCAAAATCTCAGAACTTTTAGATCTGACTTTGCATCTCTTCTCCTGCCCCTTGCTCCCTCCCTCCCTCCATCCCCATCTCATCTCTGACACACTCTTGGAAGTCAGTGGTCTGTGGTTTCAATATTACAAAATTCCTTTTCTTTCATCAGTGTTCTTGCAGTCTGACAGAACATGGAAAAGGCTGGATGGGTTCGACCACATACATGAAAGCGATGACTTTTGGTGACACATCAATAACCAGAAAACCCCTAACTGCTGTGGGTGTCTGTGTTTTGTCTCCACAGGACCGTGTACTCGGTGGCGTACCGGCAGGTGAGCAGAGCGGTGTCTCCTTCGCATTTCTACCCAGAGTGTTGCCCAGGCTGGCAGAGATTTCACTCTCACAACTGCAACCAAGGTAACCTGAGGAGATATGTTGCAGGGTTACGTGCTGATCCGTGCCCTTATTACCTGCACCTTTTTACTGCAGAAGCTTTTCACACAAACTGAGCTTAGCATAAAGACTGGAAGCAGGGGGGGAAACAGCTGGCCTAGCTCTATCTAGAGGTACCAACAGAAAAAGATTTTAGTGTTAAAAAAAAAAAGAGTTGTGGTTTCACGGGTGGCTAGTAACTGGACTGTTTGTCAGCCAGCAAAAACTGCAGGAAGTCACTACTCACAGCCAAGAAATATTTCAGCACAAAACACCCGGTTAGACCACGATCTGTCAGTTTCACACTTAGTTGTACAGATTAAACTTAAGTTTAAGCTTTAGAGGTGCTGGTTTGGCAGATATTGCACGGCTAAACAGAGCTAGCCTAGTTGTTTATGTATATGCTAAGCCAAGCTGCCTGTAGTTTCATATTTAAAGGACAAATGTAAGAGTGGTATCGATCCAATCATCTTTTGGCATAAAAGCAAATAAGCATATTTCCCATAATGCACATCCAGCCAAGAACTAGTCATGCACATAACTCCCAGTGAAACCGCAACCATCCAACTGTTCCTTTCAAATGTGTCTTACAGCTGTGTGTGGACAAGCCTGTGTGAATGGAGGTACCTGCTTAAGACCCAACCAGTGCGCTTGTCCGCTAGGCTGGACGGGCCACCAGTGCCAAACAGGTGAACACACACACACACACACACACATATTTTACCTGCAAGGCCGCACAAGTTCTGTGTGCATATTCACACACACACATGAACCAATGTCCTTGTCTTTCCCTGTCTGTCAGATGTGGATGAGTGCGGCGAGCAGCGGCCGTGCGCCCAGGAGTGCGTGAACACAGCTGGCAGCTATCGATGCGCGTGCAGAGACGGCTTCAGGCTCGCCGGGGACGGTCGTTCTTGTCAAAGCCTTCCTCCTCCTCCTCCTCCTCCTCCTCCTCATCCTGCCACACCTCCCTCTCCCACCCAGACCAGCCAGGCAACAGTGGGTGGTCACACTGATGCGGGTAAATGAGCAGCACAGAAGTGCATGCGTGACTTGACATAGCATGATTTTTGTGTCCTGCAGCAGCAAAGTGTCTGGGGCGCTGAAGAAAGGAACATAGCCAGCTTCGCGGTCCATTATTACTTTTGGTACGCGCTATGCCACTCTCAACTCGTACCGTGAGTAATAATGCACTGCGACTGGTGCCGACTCCAGACAGATGTCTTGTGGTCTGGCCCCCATGCGGTGAGACTGGGACCAGTTGGGCTTTGATAATGATTCAGTTGACTCCTATGAGTCCTGTGAGTAAAGCAAGCATCTGATTCTAATAGAGCTCCCCTGCTAATACAGACATATTTTTATCCCGCACACTCCATTAGTTTCCCTAAAAATGTTGCAATGTTGTCTCTCACCATGAAAAAGTGGATTTTCGTTTGTGTGTGCTGTTGTATCTTAGCAACAAAATAATACAACCTCCCTTGTCTAAAAATGTGGTCACTGACCTCAGGATATTCCTTTTTAATCTTTATCCTGTGTCAGCGTTATTGCTCTTTTGGGGATTTATGCAACATGAAACTTTACAGAAGACTTATCCTGATTTCTCCCCAAATCTTTTGAATCACTGTGAATCTGAAGGGGGATACTGTCTCATGTATTGTCACAAAAAAAAAAAAAAAAAGAAATGTCTCTGTCATATGTTTGCCAAATTTCTTGGGCTCTGCTCCAGACTCATTCCAATTTATCAGTGTTTCTGCGAGGAAAAAACACTAAATTCACACAAAATGAAACTCCTCAGCCGAAATGAGACCGTTCACCCCCCCCCCCGTGACTCTACATGATATGGATTGATGAGAGTCTTGCAAGTACTGCTGAGTCATCACGAAAGAGAGAAAAACAATAGAAAAAGGGAATAAAAAAGCTGCCCCCCCCCCCCCAAAAAAAAAAAAAGCGAGAGACAGATCTTTCTACTTGGTGAAAGCGATGTGTGGGAGTGTGTTCAGTTTCGCTGCTCAGATGCAAAAATGCAAGGCCAGCAGAGATGTTTTGCTTGAGGCTGCATTCCTTTATCAGTTCGTGTGCACATGTCCGACGGATGTTGAAGGAGATCGTGAACATAAACACAGGTTTAAACGTCTAAAAAAAAAGTAGAGCTGTGGCTCTGACCCCGCCGAGCTGCTGTGGAGGAGTGTCGGACTACATTTCTGTTTCTCCATCTTCCTCTTTTTTTTTTTTTTTCTCCCCATAACGTCTCCTTCTTTTTCACTCCGCTCTCACTTGGCCCGCACTTGTGTTCTCATTCCAGCTCCATCAACCCTGTCTGCTGGGGGTCATCGCCAGCTCCCCCCTCCACACCCCCTTTTTCCTCCCCCTCCTCCTCCTCCTTCTCCCCCTGTTTCTCAACTCATTCCTGCCTCAGTAATGGACCACATCTGGGAGAGATTGAGCCACTCTCTGTCTGTTTTTTTGCCGAAACACGGCCCAGAGAGCGAGGGGGGGGGGTCGGTTCCTAATTCCGCATCCCGATCTGGGTCCTACTCAGCCCGGGGACATTCCCCCTCGGACGGGTGGCAGACAGACGCTTCCCCCATCCACCCGTAAACCGATGCGTGTTCGCAGGAGGATTGACTGATCGCCCATCTATTTTGAGTGACCTCTCATTCAGCTTGTGTATCGGCTTTTTCAGCCGTTCCCATATCCATGATTTCCCCTCTGTGCCCTAAATCCCCCCCCCCGGGCCGGTCTGCAGCTCTGCGGCCCTCTTTTTGGTTTGTGGTCTGGAGACGCTGCGGTGGCCATGAATCATTCGAGGAGAGCGATTGATGAGAACAGGATGCTCTGAGGAAGCTTATGAGATCAAAACTTAAATCTGAGAAAGAGGATTAAACATACATCATGTTCGCCTCAGTCACTGTCCTCTGATGTATACGTCTGTATGGTTTGCACAGGTGGAGTGTTCAGCCTGGTGGAGAATGTGACGGAGGAGGTACAGACCCTGAGGAACAGAGTCGAGCTCCTGGAAAAGGTACACGAGAAAACAAGCGAACACATGTTCGAACACACACGCGCGCACACATAAAAGCCACCTACCCTGATACCTCCCAGCCTCGCTCACCATGAACACCTCTGCTCTTTTTGTTGCTGCTATGATGTAAAATCACCAGAGATTCTTTAAAATGCCAGAGCTGCTTTTTAAAAATTTAATGGGCTTTATTAAAATCCCGCTGGTGTTTAGTGAAACAAGCATAAAGGGTAAATGAAGATTAGTTGGTGGAAGTATAATTATTTTTGTTTATGAGGTGAGTAATAGTCCTTTTCTGGAGCGATCTTCCCCTCTCCCCTCATTTCCTCTCCTCTCTTCCTCACCCCCGCACAGAAGTTGCAGTTGGTCCTGGCCCCCTTCAGCAGCTTCTTCCCGCTCTCGTTGGACGAGGGCTTGTCGGAGAAAACCACCTTGCTGTCCCACTCCTTCCAGCAACTTGACCGCATTGACTCCCTCAGCGAGCAGATTGGCTTTCTGGAGGAGCGCCTCGGCACATGTGAGTGACCTTTGACTGTACAGAGCTGAGAACGTAGTGCTTAGAGGAGGGAAAATCCATTATTTAGTTGAACACCACTGGAAGTTTGTGTCCCAGGAAAAGCAGGATTCCTACTTCTTCGAAGAGATTAGAGCCCAAGTGCAACAGATGTCCATTATTCAATAAAGTCAAATGTACTGAAGCCAATATTAGTAAAAATCCAATAACATAATAAAATCTTGTGTCTGTAATGCAATAATTTTTTTGGCTATGACATAATAGCTAAATGGTACAATCAGAGTAGATCAAACTGTAAGTGTAATGATACATTAGATTAGAAGATTGATTGGAGATTGACTGAGAGAGACATTAATGCTTGCACTGAATTTCACAGTAATCCATCCAATAATTGTTGAGACATTCACTCAGCACCACAGTATCAGCCTCATGGTGGCGCTAGGAGAACACCACAGTCATTAGAAGTCATCGTCAGGGAACCGTGAGATAAGTTCTTGGAATTCCCATTTGCATATCTGACATCCCTACGTGGAATCCTGACCCTAAGTTTGATGAACTCCACGTTGGAGTCTTCAGCTTCTTGTTACATTCGATTTTTATGACATTATGAGCTTTATCACATTTGGTTTTATTACATAATGTTCAATTACTGCATTTTGGGACTGCAGATGGTGAAGTTCCAGCTACGCTCTGTTAGGATTACAGTGGATACTATGGAATCAGGATGGTTTCAATATAACTTCACTGAATTTTACAGTTGCGGTGTGTGGACATTGGATAATAATTTTCTGCAATAACTTTCTACTCTTCTCCCCTGCAGGTTCTTGCCAGGAGAATTAACCACAGAACATGGCCATCATTATTTTCAGACATCTCCCGTGAAGTTAGTAATGACCCGAACCTGCCAGAGATTGAACGCACAAGTACAGCTGGTGTGTGTAGGAGAGGGGTGGAAAGCAGACACAGCCTCAGCCCTTGTCATGCCGTGACGCAATCATGGCACAGATCATCTGTGATTTTCACTGTTCCCAACAGCCTCATTTACTTTTCTCGTTGAATCACCGTCAAATTCTTCAATTTTTGTAACAGCGCCTGCGGCAGGGTCAGTTTCACCATTGCATCATCCCTGTAACGTCAAATTCAAACCCCCCTGAGGGTCAAAGGTTAAAGTGGCCACTTTGTTTCTGTGTTTGTTTTGCATTGGTGCAGCTGTGTCCTCTGTCTGAGCCCCACACTGTCCTGGGGCAGACATGGACATCTGTATTTATCTATTTAAATTATGATTACTTTTAGTCATTTCTCAGTGCTCCAATAGACATTTTTACCTAGTTTTATAACATTTTGTAATAAAAAGTCTTAATCAAAACATGTTGTGTGCTTACTAATATGAAAGGATCACTGAATAATGTTCACAAATACAGAATCGTGCCTACACAAACTCCACTAAGCTGACACAACACTGGATGTCTCCTGTTGACCTCTCCTATGTACAGTATGTTCTCTGATCAGCAGTGATCAGAGAACAGCAATGAAGTATTCAGATCCTTTACAGGAGTAATAGTATCAATACTGCAGTGTGAAAGTACTCCATTAGTTAAAGTCCTACATTCAAAGTGCTTAAGTATTATCAGCTAAATGTAATTCAAGTATCCATCCATCCATTATCTATACTGATAAGAGAAACAGAGAAGCAGGGTTCACACTGGCCAAATCGCCAGTTTATCAAAGGGGGGGTAAAAAGTAAAAATCTTCATTATGCAGAACAGTCCTTTTCGTAGTGTTTTAATATATAACATTATTACATTTTTGTACAATTTTATATGATAATCATATTGTTTCTTGTTAATATAAGTCAAAAATCAGCCAGCCTACTGATCAGCTTGAAAGAAGACAGAATAAGGAAACGCTGCTTTAAAATGAAGAAAAATGTCACCTTGTACCTGAAGATTTATAAAACTAGCAGACTCCTATTAAACATATTATTTATCTCACTGCAAAGGCAGATTTTCTTCACTTGTTTTAAGAAAATAAAACTTTTTCGACTCAAATTACTTGGTAAGGTGAAGACTTTCACAGTGTTAGGAGTATGCACAAAAGTTAGAGCAACATTATGTAACTATTTTATCTTTTAAGTAACAGCCTCAGAATCAATTTGATGGTACGCTGACTTATAATAGGGAGAATTGTGCCTCTAGCACTCCCACTGCTCACCCTGGACACCTCGTCTTGCAATGTGTAACTTCGGTGAGCGGGTATGATCTAGTCAGCATTTTAAACTGCCAGAATCATGTCCAGCAAGTTAAAGAATAAGACCAAACTGTAGATCAGCTAAAAAGCGTTTATCTCTGATGTCCAGCGAGGAAACTTTGAAAATATCAAGAATTATAAAAAGAGTTTGGTGGACTTTGTTTTCTGTGCATGCAAACCACTTAACAACTCAGACTCTGAGCCCAGCAGAATTAATGAGCACTTGTGGCTGTAGAGGGTGCTGTTGCTCAGTAAAGTTACATATTGTTGCTTTAATCTAGCAGCAAAAAAATAAACTATTTTACTCTGAAATGACATAGAGTATAAGAAACTGAAAATGAAACTGCTCCAATAAAGTACATCTATACTGTACATAAGTGGAGCACTTGAACAAACGTATGTCTTTCCATCACCGTCTTTAGTATAAATCACAGTGGAAAGCAAAGCAGGCATTTCAATGCACAAAAACGTAAGAAAAAAAAGAATGAATTTTTATTTATTCTTTTGCAAGGCATTCACGTCTACCCAGAATAGGTGAAATCAAGAACTCTACATCATCAATATGAACCAGATACTATAATGGGCGTCTATACCATGTGTGCATATTTACACACATATACAGTGGGGGGACCACACACATACAAGGCTCTGCAGGATGTCAGCTCTGTTTCCCATCTCCATCTAAAGCTACCACCAATTACACTTTAATAGCTTTGGTGAAAAATCAGAGAAAAGTTGAAGTCCTTTTTATTTTTCCACCCAAACTCAGCATGAAAAGTGCTTTATTAAGGTTCAGAATACTTTGAATCTTTTCCAATATCTTACATATTAGTTTGTAAACGACTGCCTGAAAAAGAAAATCATCCAGCAGGGTTATTGCAGAGCCTGTTAGCCACCAGTTCAAGCTCATAACATAAAGCTTACAAATCACACATTTGTATTACAAAATAACCAAGAAATGAACAGGAAGTTAATGGATAAAACACTCCATTAGCAAAATTTATATGGTATAGTTCACATATTTTGGAAGAAACCAATTTGGTAAAGTACTTTTTTGACATTCAAACCACTTGCTGCAAAGGTTAAATCTGCTCTTACAGTTAAGAAAAAAGTCAATAAATATATTAAAATACAGAATCTGATCAGTTATTATTAGTAGGGGCGTATATTCCATACCAGCCTTGAACATAAATGAAACCCTGGCTTTCACATACATAAAGCTGAGGGTCCAGCAGGTTATCAGTATGATATGAACAGCAGTGTACAGGCTTAGTACCAAAGTACTGTTAAATCCATTCACAAGATGATCGCAAAAGGTCAACAAGTCAGTCTAAATTTGAATTTAATGCTCAAATAAATACATCTACTGGATGATACCAACTGTATAAGACAACAGCCCACTTTAAAATAATAACTTAAAAAAAATAAAACCGTAAGATGTGATTGGTAGTACACAAATATCCTGAATGCTGAATTACATTCGCAGATGGTGCTTGATGGGCAAAAGTGGCATAGGGATTTTGCAAACAGTGTAAAGGCAGTGAGTAATGTGAAATTTAAGACCTGGATGTAAACTAAAAAAAGCAGATCAGTCAGTCATATCTGGTTCAGTCACTCTTTGTACAAATTACAAAACAAAAACTGATCATAAGCAAACAAGCTGAACAATCCAAAGTGCAACAACCACCACCAATCAAACTTAAGGCCAAAATTTTCACAACTTTTTTAAATAGTCTAATATTCTCTCTGAGGTTAGGGAATAACTGAATCGGATCACCACAACTAAAACAAGGTTATTCACTTTCATATTCATAAAAAACAGAGACAATCCTTCACATTTCCAATTAACAAAAATACATTTTTAATTCATTAAACTCTTCTGATGTAGATGTAGTAAGTGGGGACTGTTAGTTTATTAGTGAATCTTCACATTCATCAAAACATATATAGTCTTGAGATCTAAATAATTCAATTATTCTACACAAGTTGTACTCTCTTCTTTACTGCAAGAAACACCTTATATCATTGGTAAAGGGCAATCAGTCAGCAGATGACTTATAAAGCAGGTCGTTGTGAATCAGTAAATGGGCTAACATTGGAAACTTCCTGTAAAATACTTTGTCATGGCACAGCAGGTGGCTTGCACTTTGGAACAGTAATGTTAAAACAGTTGGACATTGCACTTTATGAAATCACCTTTTTTTTGACACATCTTAAATAGGTTCACTTGTGAGTTCCTTCTGAGGAGCAAAAACCTGTGATTGCTTCTTAAAAAAAAAAAACAAAAAACAAAACATCAAGATTATCCAACATGGAAATAAATAGAGAGCAAAAATACAGAATACAGCCAGAAGACACTTGCTGCTTGATGCTGCACGCAGGTTATTCCTAATCTTTTGGAGAGAAAAACTGAAAGAAAGCACAATGGTACATCTACAATGCACAACACTGAAAACCAATCAGTCCACTGAAGTCCAGTAATTCAGTACAGATGGGTGCTATTGTTATACACTGCATCTTGTAACCTTGAATTCCTTGCTTTTTGACATCATGAAGTATGTCATGGAGCTATTGGTCATAAGAGTTGAGGAGCCAATAAGGATACAGAGTTGAATTCGTAGCGACAGAACTAAAGAAGTCCACGGTCAACCGGTGTCGACCTCTCACCTCCACGCACTCCACTGCTCGTGGAGACCCCGCTCCTTTTGTCTTTAGGCAAGAGACTGGAATGCAGAAAGGGGGAGAGCACACTAAAAAGGAAAGGAAGGAATGAAGGAGATGGGCTACATTGAATGTGTGTGCGTGTCCAAAGATAACTATAAACAAAGGCAGCATGAGAAACGCATAAATACCTACTGACATTTATGAACAGAAAAGAGAAAATGCCAAGGTTTATCTGCCAAACAGAAGCAAAAGGAGGAAAAAAGGGAAAAAATGGCAATAAAGTAAGACAATAATAAAACCAGGCTTCCAAAGCCAGAGAACAAAGCAAGGTTGAAGGTGGACAGAGCCATCCAAAAGGCATGCATGAAGAACAACACACATCCATACTGTTCGGCTTGCCGTCCGTCACTCCGCTCACGGCGTGCAGAGCAGCGCTGCTGGCACGGTGAGGGTCGGGACTGACTGTGCTGTATGGTCAGGCCAGAGGCGGACTGGACCAGGCGTCAACTAGACAAGAAGAGACTTCATGACAAGAGAACCTGTGTCATGTTGTTTCCTGGCCAGGTAATGGGACAACCTGGAGGGGCAGGGTAGGTGGGTGGCAGGGGGAGGGGGGAGCGGGGAGGTCTCGGGGGCAGGGAGGAATGGGTCTCAGACATAGGAGAAAGAGAGGCGGCAGAGTATGGTAAATGTTCAGTGCCTCAAGGGCCCGTTGCTCTGGGTTACGGAGTCAGAAATTTCCAGGAAGGCGGAGCGCATCACGTTGAAGGATTTGTCAGAGAGGGAAGACACATCCTCCGACGTCATCCCCTTTGTCTCGATCTTTGGAAGGATCTTCAATCTGATGGTCCCTGAGGAGAGACAAAACTTTACTGTCAGGAGTCTCACAGAACATCAAGTAGCTGTTTGCATACAGATGTGGATTAGTCATACACAATAAATAAAAAAACGTGAGGACAGTCATGCTGGGTTACCTGATTTGAACTGCTTTTCTTTTCGTAGGTAGAAGTTGCTGTAGGAGGAGAAAACGACAGGTATGATGGGTGCCTGGAAGACAAGAACAAAAAGAGGATTTAACACACAATCTCTAAATATTATCGCTTTCTGAATTACTTTCTAAATCTGACTCCTAAACTTAATATTTGACCGTTTTCTTTTTCCTAAACAAGTCATAAGATGAGAAAAATACAGGCAGAAATGCTTCACTGAACCAATATCACATTCTCTCTCACACACACACACACACACACACACACACAAAATCACCACGACACAAGCAGTCTCCATCTCTTCCACTGCTACTAATAGAGGCCGAGTTGCTCTCTCGAGGCCTCGAGTGGCCCTTCAACAGGACTGGCTGAGCCAAACGTGGCTCCCCCTGGGGGCTGTCCTGCTTCCACTCAATCGGGCCGGCTGGGTACAAATGGAAAAGGCTGCGCAATAACTCAGCAGAGTCAAACGCACAGAGATTGAAATAGTCTATGTTCACACAGAAACAGTCTCAAGTGTAAAGCGAAGCCAACAGGAAAAAAAACAAAAAAAACAAAACAGATTGTGTACTCCAGACCTCAAATTAGCTTATTCTGCCACTTCAAGCCAACGCTTCAACACATACACAACAAATCCAAATCAAGTACTCCTGTTAACATTCAAACACTATTTGTATAACATATGAGCAGGTTCTGCACAGCTGAGCCAACAGACTCCCTCCTATAGAAAAAGTTAATGTGTTTGCTAATGAGGAGCAGCAGGGCTTTATTTTTGTAGCCCCAGTGCATATCTGAACCAAACTGATATTAATCTTTAGCAGCAAGTTACAACAAAATGGGCTCACACACACACACACACACACATACACACACCACAACAGTTCTGCCTGGGGTGAGCTAAGTTTCAGTTTCTGGACAGATCTTATTTGACAGTGTTTTTTAATTCATTCCACCTGTCTGACCCTGAGTGTGCGATACAAAACATCCACCTAAGAACAGAGACCTCCTGCATGCATGCAGAGATAAGGCCCATAAACACAAAAAGTTGAGCTGTCAATTATTCTGGAGTCATTCTGTGTTGGGAGCTCCATCTGCCCCCCCCCCAATAATCTGGTGTGAGGAGTTGGGGAATAAAACGAACATCAATTTTCAGAGAGGACCGAAACAGAGCTGTCAGGATGAAAGTGCTGACAAACAAATCTGGGGAAAAACAGACCAAACTATTTTGACCATTTCAAAGCATTCCTGGCTAATAAGTCTGGCTGATTCAGCAGTGTCTGTACATACCATTATTTGAATATTGAATATGGTGAAATCATACTGTTGCCTTGTGCCATGTAAGGTTGCTAGCTCCCCCATGTGTCTAGAAGCAGCACAAAGCTGGCAACATGACCCCTCACTCTTTCAGGAAACAAAAGCTGGCACAAGTTTCCTGGAGTACAGCCAGTATCAGGAGCGGAAGAGGACGAGGGTGTACAATTACAATACATGTAATCGACTTAATTCACATGTACAGTTGGGATATAGATAGGGCAGCTTAAACTCATTCTACTCAGTATGAAGACACCCAAAAAGAGATCAGACAAAAAGAGCTTACTTGGGCCTGCACTGCCAGGTGGAAAGCGCCTTTTTTAAAGGGCAGCAGGTCGCCTCTCTGGTTTCGCGTTCCCTCTGGGAACACCCACAGACGAATCTGTGAGGGTCAAAGGGCAAGGGTGAAAGGAAGAACATAGATTTATTCATCCTACATCATCCCCAGTGTCTCCTAAATGTAAACTTTGTGACATATTAAATACTAAAATAAAAATCACAAATAACTCAGCGACAAATTTATATAATTTATATATATTGTACCCTTAAAAACTAAAGCTCATGCTTCCCATAATTTAACAGAGTACTGAGAGTGAGTTGTTCTAAACCTTAAGATACCTAACCAGGCGGATACATTTGTAAATAAAAATACATGTAAAATATGAATTTAGATTGGAAATAAAAATTCAAACTGTAAAGTCTTTTGATTCCTCCATCATCACTGATAAAACTGTATCCTGTTTTGACAAGAGGCTGATTACCTGGTCGTCCAACATGGTTTTGGCAGCGCCAGCCATGACACTCTTGGCGTCGCTGGTCTTCTTGCGGTTGATAAAGACGATGCCACCCAGCCAGCAGATGAGGCCGACTGTGCCCGCGTAGATCAGCTCCTTCTTGGCAATCATGGTGCAGCGGTCTGGTAAGATCTCCATCAGACCTGAGGAAGAAAGAAATACACAGTCAGTCATCTGAATTTTAACACTATGACAGTCTGAGCTACTGTGCTCTACAGGCCCAAACAGGATTAGAGAAATCTCATATTCTCTCCCTGGTTCATCTTCTACACAGGTAGAGAAGTATAGAATTGAGCATTTGAAATATTTGTTGAGATTAAATTACAAAATTCTGATGGAATTTCAAAAGCAAACATAAGAACAATTCAGACCAAAAGATGAATGATAAGCAAATAATTGTGTTCACATTAATAAAACATTCTTGTGCAAGATGTTGGCCAATTTTTTTATCACGTAACCCCTGTCTATCCCAACAGCCAGTTTGTATGTGTTATCATTGGCCATCAAATCAAGCCTTGATTACAAAAGAACTGTTTTGGTTTTTTTTTTTTTTTTTCCAACATTTCCCTCTCTAGATATAAAGCATTTTCCACTGAGAGAAACAGGTAAAGGTTGCTCCAAACTTTGATTTTAGGAGCACCAGTGCAACAGAAAACAGATACACACAGAGGAATGGTAAAACTCAGTAGTGTCGATGTCCGTGTGAACTCCTGATGGGAATGTCCCATTACAGCAGTTTTGTGTTGACATGATTACTGAAATGATCAAGGAACAGACTGATAAAGGACTACATGTGCTATTATAGTCTGTGAGCATCTTTACCAGTAATTTCATTTTGAGTACACAGCTAAAAAAAAAACCTCCTCTTTACTGACTTGACAAAGAACAGGAGTCTCATGTATGAAAGCTCCAGATGTTAAATTCTTACTGTTATCCTTTAACCGTTTCCCACCCACTGCTAAGCTTACAAGGCAAGATGCAACTTTCATACGACTGATATACACTAAGATTACACACAACAACTAGCTAAAAATAATGCTGTCTCATACAGCAACTCTGCAATAAATCCTATGATGAAGTTTATAATGTAGTTTTTGTTTGGACCCGTTTTAATGAGCCGTTGATTCAACTCTATGGTTATTTAACAAGCTGTAGTTTGTGGTGCTGTTAAATTACGTTGCATCATACTGAGAGGTGTTTCTAATATTATGTCCAACCAATTTATATCAATAAAGGTAGAGGACATCATAGAAACATCTCTCATAATGAAACATTTTAACTACAGCCTCAAAAATGACCTCTCTGAAATAGTGTCAATAAAACCTGAACATTCTAACCTTCATGAATGGAGGATTTATTTAATGGCTGTTGCATTAAACTGCCTTTGGTTTACCTAGTCACACCCATAGAGGCTGTATGTGTATGTATCAATAGATTAGACTCATCTTTTCCATCATATAATCCAGGCACTATGCGAGACAGAGCTATACAACTGAAGTTTAAAAAACTATGGTGTCTCCCAAGGGGTGGGTCAACAGCTGGCTCCCCGTTGTACAGTAGCAACACTATTGGCTAAATCCAATAAGGTCGGTCTGGGATGAACTTTGGTCTTATCATCACATCCATCGTGGCCTTGTCAAGCTCATTAAGTATAAAGTTTACTGATGAAAGTTATCTCTGTGAGTAGCGCTTACATTATGAAATCAGACATGTTTGATCAACCTTCACACAAAGGCTGCTGGTTCTGACGACAGAGCAATGCAAGATGTAAAACACACACACACAGTATGAGAGAAAGGAAGTCAAAGTCTGTGACATCAAGGATAGCAAACAGAAGGATAAGTAACTAACCCTAACCCTAACCCTGTCTGTACTAAGGTGATAAAAGCAGAGCAAACAGAACCTACACAGAAGACTACACATTAAGATAAAGAGTGCTTTAAACTTAGCTCTAGCTGTGGAGGTGAGGTGAGGATTTTAGCTCCAAACAGTTTTATCACTCACAGCTCTAGGATGAGCAGCTATTAATGGCTGGGTGTAGCTGTTGGCATGGCAACTTGGACGCCAAATCAGACTCATGCTGAGTTTCCTCAGCACTAATTAGGTGCCTAGCTCTCCCCCTGCTGTCACTACCCTGGCCTCGAGCCTGGCCTCATCACTCACTGGCGCTGAAAAACACTCTCTCCCAGGCACTGATGGAGAGAAAAACATACCTCCGCTAAATTAGTGTCCTCGACAATGAGATTTAGGACCGAGGAGAATGATGTGATGTTAGAAGACATGCCCACACATGCAAAATCAAAGACAAAAGTGAGATGAAACAAGAATCAAAACCTTGCTACAACACGCTCTTATTAAATCTACACCAATTTTAAATGGTGGATAAAAGCTGGTCATAAATTTACTGGCTCAGACTGGGTCCTGTGAGGCCGGTGATGTATGATTTTTTTATTGGTGTACATATTGATGAATGCCTTTTATGAGCTTCTGTGCCAAATCAAAACTATTAAATATAATGTTTAAATAATTTCTGAGGTGCTGTGCTGCAAGCCATTCTCCTTTTGGCAGCACAAAGCTGGGATAATGTTACATTTGTCCCAGTTCTAGCAGGACTATTCCCTAACCTTTACCATAATCTGCTGGGGATGCCAATATCAACCTTGTTGACTGCCATCAGCCTATCGCCTAAGTAAGATGACACACTGATGGCAGTGGCCAATGTTTACCTGTTGTGTCACATCAGTTTTGGGGTGGCTAAATGTTCTGTTGGTCATTTGGGGTCTGACTTGGACGACAGTACGTTTTACATCCCTGCAATCTGCTTTAGCAACCGAAACCATGAAAAGTGGTTCTTCCGAGAAGTTTGGATGAGATTAACCTGACAAGCTTTAACATTTGGTTCATATAAGTTGTGAGGGTTCTGTGCTGACCTGCCCTCACTGAGTCAGGACAGGTATTCAGTCTTTGAGGGTGAGCAGAGTGTCACCAGTGATGTCTTTAGCAGTGTTGACAGTCCATTTGTTTATGTCCATTAGTAGTAGACCAGTAGTCTGGGGTCAACACTACAGTAAAATACATTCAGGTCATTGGAACGTTGTTTGTTGTCGACAGTGTGAGGGGCTGGTTTCCAGTGTCAGAGTGTCAGTGAGCTCATCCAGGTCAGCAATCAGCGCACACAAAGCAAGACTGTACTTCCAGCTTTTCCTCATTGGTCATTTGTCAGCGGTGACCACAGTCACTTATCTAACAAGGGGGTGTAGACATTGTCTGTGCTGACTGCCTGGTCAGTCAGGTGTGTAGCATCCTGCTCATACAGGCTTCAGGCAGGATGTAAAAATGAAAAAAACCCTTTCACCGTGTGACATCCAGCACATCAGCATTCATTCTTAGAAAAGCACACTCTCCCTCTTCTTGTTCTCTTTGGTAGCTCTTATATGTAAACTGTCGTGGAAAGATTCACCAAGCTGGGTTTCCATGAAGCACTGAGCAGCAGTGGGTGAATAATCCTTGTTAGTTCCATTGAGCAGCAGCAGCTTGTCCGTTTTATTGGCCAGGGAGTGGAGAGTCGCCACATGTACACTTAGAGCAAATTCAGGAATCCCACCAAAGTCAGAGTTAAACCAGTGTAATGGTACGCTTTCTCCAATCTGTGACTCTTGCATCTACTGCAGATGACTGCGGCTACATCAATGAAATGTCCAGAAAACTCCCTGAGTGTGTCAAATCTGGTGTCAAATTGCCTCAGCTCAGGCTGAACTTCTGAATGTACAACACATCTTCTGTGGTAAATCTAATCTTATTTGAGTCGCTGAAGACGAGAGATAAACACAAACTGCTGGGGAAAAGCTGCCATCTGCGTAACCATCTTGCATCATTGCTCATCATCCAACAAAATATTTCAGCCAGTTTTGAAAAATGGTTGAGACCGACTGCATTTACTAACCTCTCAACACAGTTTCACTCACTTTTAAGCAAAAATGACAATGACACTTCTTCAAGTTCTAATATTGGCAGTTTTACATCCAATTTAAAATAGTTGACTTCAGCTTTGCATACAGCATAAACAATAGCTGGATGTTAATATGCTAAAAATGAAGCCAAAACATAAAACTCAAAGTTACTGTTTCATTTCAGATCCGGTAAGCTGAAGCATAGACTCAACACAAGAAAAACAAAGTCCATACAGTAATATAGTACCCACCCAAAACATCCAGGGAGCTCTGGTGGTTGGAGATGATGACATAGGGTCCCTCTGTCTGCAGATGTTCCCACCCGCTCACTTCAAATCGAAGACCCAGGAAATACTTCACATGACGAACCAGGAAGCGGATAATCCTGAGGGGGAAGAGGTTAATTACAGTCTTGAGCATAAAAGGTTACTGTTCAGTCCTGTGAGATCATTGGGTTACATATTATTAACCAGAACCCTGGTTGGAAAGGTTCACAGTAACAGTGGGATGCATAAAGCCTGTTAAGTACTATTACCTTACATTGTGAGAATGCCAGCTCAAATATTTTTAATTTGACCATAATTAGGCAGTTTAATCATGGCTGTCTTAAAAGTGCAGGACATCTGGTAGATTTACATGTGCAACATTACAGACATTAGTTTTGTTTGTTTCTTGGTTGGTTAAATAATTGCCTGTAGTAAGGACAACGCTCCAATAAGCTTTGAGAAAGTGTGTCCTACCATCTGCCTGTGTGCCACTGACACTGGAAAAGAAATTAATATGCTTTATTTATTTCACACCTATTTATATTACACATATTTTATACCAATGTCAAAGCCACACAGAGCCACCACATCCCTGCAACTCACACAAAAACTTGTACATCCAAAAGACTGCATACCTAAAGAAGCATAATACACAAAGTCCAATGCAGTGAGGAATGCACAAATCTATACATCGATGAAGCTAAACAACCAAACACATGGCTCAAAACACTCCTCAGTGTACCCACACCTGATGGACAAGGATATTCCTTCAATGACAACAATATTTAAAATAGGGAAGACTGGTACTTTGAAAGAGGGGTGAAGGAGGTCATCTACAGCCCCTTCTACAAACACTACATTAAAAAAAACACACTCACACACACATACACACATTAAAGGCTGTTGTCAAGCCATTTACTAACTTTCTGGAGCCAAGCAGTGTAGTGTGCGGTGTTAACATCAAGTTAGTTAGTTAAGATTTGAGATCTGCAATTAGGTTAAAGTTTTACAATTTCTTAAAAATTTAAAGAACCAAAACAAAACTTTCACAATATCAACAGCACTGTTTACACCTTCTCTGATCAGGGTTTATCTTTTGAACTCAACCTTTGCAGAGACAGAGAAGATAAGATCTCTGAACTCTGTTAAGACATACCTGAGGTGACCTCTGCCCCGAATAGGAAAACTTTTATTTGTGATTCTAAACAAGCAGCTCCAGGGTGAGACCCATGTCACAAACCTATCACGCACGATACATGCTTTTAAGATCCTTTATCATGAATCACTGCGTCTGTCTTCAAGGTTAAAGATTTAATCCCATCCTTTGTAAATGCCTGCACTTGCGTACATGACATTTTCTCCTTGTCCCCTATAACACTTTCAAAAGTCTACCTTGTCCTCAACCACTATACTGTCTCACCTCAATTACATCAAGTATGGCTGCAAATCTAAAATGTAGCTGTTGGCGTGTAAGGCTGAAAAGCCAACACTACAATCAGCTACTTAACTCTCCATTCCTAGCCATTATCTGATCATCATTTGATTGTGGTTTCACCAGGGTTTCACTCTTTTCCCTCTTGGAGCCAAAGGCAGTAGTGTGGTAGCAACAAAATGTAAGTCATTGAAAATCCACACAACGCTTTAAGCAAATATGAATATATCTGTAGATTTATCTATGAAGGACCATTTAAACTTTGAGAAAAGGAGAAGTAACACCAGTCAGAAATGCATAAATGTAGAATGCATTGCAAATCTGTGCAAATTTATGTTTGCAGTCTGCATCTGATTAACATCCACATTATACAAGGCAGCAAATGATTACAGATTCCACACCAGTGACTGCCTTATAGGTCCATCCTGCAAGTGTATAGAGTCTCAAATGGCACAGGTCACTTACATAATTTGTGCATGATCAGGAAGCAAAAAAGAAATGTAGTAAATAAACACTGATTAAGGATGCATACAAACTCTGAGCACGTCTGTCAGGGATCAAATAATAAGCACGCACATTGATAAAACAATAAAACAGCAGCGTAGTGTCCAAATCTGCAGGGCAAGAATTTTCCCATGCAAAATTGAACCACAAATTTTGTGTAACAAACTAGCTGCTTTTCCTGTGCAACACACCAAAACTGGCTTCTGTTACACCACCAACTTGAATGACCTTCCCTCTCAGGGAAAACAGCAGAGTCACTCCCCATCTTCTGTCTCAGCCGGAGAAATCATCACTTCAGAAAAATACCTCATGTCCCCTGCTCATCAGTGAATCATATCCCCTTGAAAACTCGCTTGCTATCCTAGTATGCCCCAATCTCCTTGTCATTTGGGTGTTTTTTTCCCCTGACACTTATTCAATAACAATGCTGTACATTGCAGCTTCACTCTTTGCTTTACATTTGTTATGTTGGAAGCCACTTTGTAAAAATTTTGAAAATTTCCAACTTAAGCACACAATGCATGCCACTACCCCTTGAAAATAATAACACATTACTAATCATCATTTTCAATATCTCAATCCACAAAAAAGGAAATGATCAAGGCTGTGGTAATTCTGTGTGGTTTGGCTCACAATAATTACAAGTTTAAAACCAGCAAAGCCACTTAGTACATTTTAAGAGTCTTTATTTCACCCTGACGCCAGAGCTGATTATCTTTTTACCCATTCACTGAGGATAGAGGAAAGGCCACAGAGGGCATTTACTGGACATAAACACTGTTTTGGAAAGACAGCTGAACTGTTGTTAGCTGTAAACAAGGGGAGCAGGGAACTGCTGTCTTATTTGCCTCTGTCTTTCTTACATGAGTCTGATTGGTCACAAATGAGCAGATTTCTCATAGATTCTTCTTTAACTGATGATATTTAAATCTTGTTCTGATGTTGCTGAAACAATGTCCCATGAAGGAGCAGCTCAGAGGATTTAGCCTAGTCTAATAGTGACCTGACCAATTCATACTCTCTGGATTCATATTCTTTTCACTGATCTACAACTGCTAAGAGTCAACAGCTAGCAGAGATAGTAGGTCAAAAACTGGTCTAAAAAATCCCTAAAACTGGTCTATTTATGTATACAATTACCAATGCAGTTGACTGTAAAGCTGCATTAACTGGAGTACCAACAAATGTTGATCTGAGCAGTAAAGCTGGACCGACTTGATTACCAAACCTGTCCGATTGATCATGTACTGGTTTGGCTTCTATATGAAAAAGCTCACCATGTTTTCATAATCAAATACATGAGAAAGTGCTTGACCCATCACCTCTTTTCATTACCATGTGACTCTACCTAATTCCATCATCCCACACTACTGTCTCACTTTAAGCTAAGCTTGCACACATACGCTTGATTGTCTCACTGTAGTAAAATAATTTAACCTTTAAACCAGAATACAGTTGCGTGGTTATCTTTAACACAGAGGTACAGTGATAACATACTCAGTCTAGTGTAAAAGCCACTGGTTATGCAATGACTCAGCCAGCGTTGCAGCAATTGTCAGATTGTTCAAGGGGAATGAAACGGCCTTGGTTGGATTCTTTTTATGGCCACTCCACTAAGCTTTTCCTCAAGTTCATTCCATTATCAGTCTCTAAATAAGTTCCCTTTGAACCTACAGAGCCAGTTTGGTTGATCTGACACCAGCATAGGTTCCATGCAACCTGGCTGCTCACAGATAAAAGGTGAGTCTGACCTGTTATCCGTACAACAAACAGAGATACCAGTGCCAAAGCTAATTCGGACGCTAAAGGTCAGAGGGCTGTTCAGGACAGAGGCATGGTCACAGGATCACAATAACACAGCAGACGATAAATTCATTCAGAAAGCCATGGACAGGAAAATGGGTAGTTTTAACAATGTAGGCTTTTAAAGGTCAGTCATCGAACGGTTTGAGTGGCAACATTACCACTGACAGTAACACTGGTAAGTCTCCCACTGATGTTAGAAGGTATTACACAGCACGGAACCTGAGCTCAAGCAATTGAGAGTGAGCGAACTAAGCCTCTGTCCTTTATCTGTTGCCATGAGATCCTACCTGATAATTAATGTTGGAACCATAGCCAAAAGTAGCTGTTCACATAAGTGACAGATACTCTGTGACTCATTTACAATACACTGAAAACCAACAAGACTGTTTCAGGAAATGCAAGTACAACAGTTGTAACTTGAGTTCTACGGATGCCTTTGGCTGACTGTACATGTAGAAGCATGTTACCAGGTCAGATTTAAGTCCTCTATGTCAGCTGTGAAGCATGTAGTCAACCAAGTATTCAGGGCCTTTTTTGTGTAACCATCTGACAGCAAATGTCTGTGACTGACTGCTCTGTCCTTGATGAATCACAAAGCTGTTTTTTTTTTTTTTTTTGCCAGAGCTGGCTAGTGAGTAAATCAGGCATTCAGGACTCTATTCAATCCCTGTGCAGGGTCTGACCCCAATTCAGTCACTTTGTCACAGTCAACAGGTCCCGATAACCTTTGAGCTGTCAGAATGGTACACTGGTGCAACATGACACCACCGTCGCAGCTAACATGACTGCGAAACAGTTATTCCAAGAGCAGCGAGGCAGTGAGGTCTTCTGTTGCAACTGACGGGGCTGCTCTCAACAGATCAAGGCCAAGTGAGGTTGCATTGAGGATGGGTCTCATAACTATTCAGTAACCCAAATCTTATCAGGGGGAACTTGCCATCTGGCATCTGTCTCTTCAAGGTAATTACTGGAATGCAGTCATTTGTGTCCACCAATCCATCCTCACCATCTATGTTTAACAACAATAATCCCCACCACCACCTAACCCTGGCAACAGAGTGGACATTGACCACTGCAATAAAGGCGCACTACATTTCTATCCCAACAGGTATCAGTTGACCTGGTCAGTGTGTGTGTGTGTGTGTCAAGTATGAAATAACATATTTCCTCTGGTGGTAAGGCTGAGGGGAGATTCCTACAGAGCCCATACCTGCACCCATGGTGTATTACTGACCATTAGAAAGTTGTAGTTGTTATTAAAGGTGCTGTACTAGACTGCACTGACGTTAAGAGATGTTTCTGATAACCTGCCTCTAACATGTGCTGTACGTAAATAGGGGCCTGCAAGACACGAGAGACACATTTAAATATATTGTACTATCACCACTACCAGCATGAACTATGGCCTCAAGAACTCATTCATACACTTTGACCTGAACACTAAGCTCCATAAAGACAGGATTTGTTGCAGGGATGTTGTGCCGGGCTGCATATTTCGAGGTGTACCTTGAACTGGCACACTGTCAACTCAGTGCATAATGCTACACCTATCAGGTGAACTATAATAATTATCAAACTGATTTAGCTGGCGTTATTTCCACCTGTTCTGCTGAAACGGAGATGTGATGTTGTGATATTCAGTGAGTAGCGTTATTTCATGTTACTTAGCTAACGCTAGACATTTGATTGGAGGGAAGGTAGCAGATATTCCTGCAGAAGATATAATGAAGTTAATTATCGTTACCCGAGGCCAGCATTGTTTAAGTCACGTTGGGAATAATGAGAACATGCCCTGACTTGCTTTCGGTGAGCAGTAAACACAAACATATTAATGTTAGCAGTCTTGTTTCCAGCTAACACGTCCCTTATGCCAATGAGTCAAGGGGGCTAATGTTAGCATATGTATGATTAAAAATGCATCAAGTATTTAACAATATTTGTAATGTTTTTCTTTCAAATATAAGATAGATTTGTAGACTAGAAGCTGCCTGAGGTTGCAGTAATGTTATGTTAACATGAGTAGGATCTACGATAAGAAAGGTGATGTTGCTAGCAAGCCTTATCTGAATGTTTAATATCAACCAAGACTGCTGCTAGCCGGCTAACAAGCTAACGCTGGTTAGCTGTTGGACGGCGCTGCCTACGAGCGACATTTATCATGCAAACAAACTCACCTCATGTTTTCAATGTCTCTGCCCCCGCTTTTCAGTATACACAGAGGGATCGCAAACAGGGCCAGGCACATCATCCATGCGACGTAAAAGCACTTTTTGAAATAAAAAACAAACGTGCTGCTGGTCCACATCAGGAGTGGGATCAGCAGCAGCGGCACCATCCATAGCACATCCATAACGATCCACCACAGGAACTCACCAGTGCCAGCTGTAAAACACGCGGTTTTTGGGTGGGTGAGAAAGCCGCTAACACGGTGGTTAGCTACGGTGCAAGAGAGAGGCGAAGCACCGAGACCCTGACAAACATTACACTGTCAAAAAGTATCTCCCCGGGGCACTCTATCGTAGGAAATGCTCTCCTCTGTGTGCTCAAAATGAACATGAAACGCTCCTCATCTGTTGCTAAATGGCATCATGAGGTGGAGTCAAGTCGTCATGGGTTATATTTTTTCTATTTCCGGTTGCTGGACCCCTGTGCCTAATGTCACCAACTATAGATCAACAGTTCAGTTTACTTTCCCGCCTGTATACGATTAAATTGAATTAGTTTTACTCGTCAGAGTATTAGTTTCATTCAGTGATTTTTATCCTCAATCTGTTTAGTTTTTTAAAGATACTTGATGTTTGTTTTGCTTGGCCAAACATCCAATTTTTTGTCTGCTATAATAAGCCTATGTGGATTCACTCTCCCCAAATGGTTATCCTTAGAATAAGACCAGTTTTACAGCTGTATAATTGGATTAGCAGTGATAATCCAATCCTTGGCTATAATCTGACACTGTCCGATAGCCTTAACCATGTTTCAGCCATATCCAAGAGCTCTACTTGACATGATTTGGAAGATTAGGATCAATCAGTCATTAATCCTGTTTTAATATGTGCAGTTACCCTAATCATTGGCTGACTCTTAAACTTGGCACCGGTCTACTCATATAGAGGCGGTAATGAGGATGTCTAATTTGCACTTATATGCACAGCAGCAAAAGATAATATTCACTGAAGCGTATGTGATGGAGGAAGAAGAAACCTCGTACTCAAAGCAGGTTTTCCAGATTACTCTTTAATAATTCCCTTTCAAAATCATACATAAGTTTCTTTGTACAGATCCAGGATCACAATAATGACAGTGGTAGAAAGTATGAACATAATGCTTTAAGACTGGAACAATGACACTGTGATATACTCTTCTTTATCATCACCATTCTACTAATAAAATGGGGTGTTACCTGTATATATGTGCCCAGCTTAGCATACAGTATACACAGTATGTTGGTAATATCACATGTGACAGATAATGAGGAATGATCCAGTGTTTGGTTACATCAAACTGATATTGTATCTTGTGTGGTTCTGCGTGATTTGCCAAGTTAACAGGAGTAGTTAAGATGTATGGTTGTGGATGGGGGTTTATTTAAAACTGATGGCAATGTAAACTGTAACTGTAAGATTGTGTGAAATGTAATCCCAGATAATACAGGATGAACACATCTCGTTTATCTATTTATTTGTATTCACTTAAATCTTAAACGACTTAGCTGCGTTCACATTTCAGACATGCACTAACCCTCCTTCAGTGTCAAACCAGAGAGAGAGAAAAAAAACATTTCACCAACTTTTCTTTTAATCAGGAGAGTCAACATCAAATTGAGAAAGTTTGCATTTGGACAGGTATGGTGGGATGGTGCTTGAGGTGGAGTTTAAGTCAACAAACTGGTGTAATGTGTGTTTGAAATATTATAGCACAACCCACAGGTTCAGCATTTGTTGGAACAAAACATTCACTGTATGAGAGGCAGGTACCAAGTATACAGATGTCTTGAGTTGTATGAAATGGCTTGTGTTTGCACCCAACTGCACATGTGATTTATTAATTAATAGCAAATTATTTTCTATTTATTTCAGGGTGCACTATTTATACAGTTTTATACATAAGTTATTGTTTATTTCCATCATGTAACAGAACAGCATGGTTTTAACAAATGATTTTGTTCGTATAGGTGCTGCTGTGATCCTCTGATAGGATTTTGAAATTAATACTACTTTATGACTATACCTAATTGTGCAGGTACACAGTAAACACTTTTTCTTTGGTGAGGTGATGAATATCTTGTAAAGTTTACTTAGTAACTCAAATGTCACAACATGATGTGAAACATAGAAAAAGGAAGAAACATGAGCCACAGATACACAGTTATAGCAACCAGTGCCAGAGTGCCTCTATCGTCTGTGTGAGTGTGTTTGTATCATTTTTTGAAGTGTGGGTGTGTGTTTTCAGTAGTTATAGTACATTTAGTTGTGGTATATTTGTACTCATGAATGTGTTTGTGTTTTTGGTTGGGAGTGATTGTGAGGGAACAACACATCTACTACACATTTTTGTGAATTTTTTAGGATTATAGAACTACAGCCACCTGGTGATGTAGTAGCAAAAATGGGTTTGTCCACATGAATTTAGACAAATACAGCTGACAAATTAACAGAAAGGCAGATCCAAGTTGCCATTTCCTTTTCTTTTCCCTTTTCTCACCACAAATGCAATCTCCTGTCACACTGTTTCACTTCTGCTTGTTCAGCACAAAACTACAACCAGCAAAAAAACTGAAAGCTTGCTGGAAAAACAAGCCATTCAGTGAAAGTATCCCCAGGAAATTAAGGAGATTTATCAGGGATAACTGTTAACACTACATTTGTGTTGTCAGTGATACTCATTACATCAGCATTTCTGCATAAAGAGTTATAAACCTTCATCTCTCACGAGTCATTATCCGATAGCTCTGGGTGTCGATTAATGAAGTGCAAATGTGCAGTTTACCTGCTAAGACTGAAGTCCTCTTCCATTTCAGCTGCACCCTCATTAAACCATTAAGTTTCCTGTCAACTCAGTGAATTAAATGGTGATTCATCTTTACCTGACAGTATAAAGGTGTTCAACAGGGGCAACTCGGGTGAAACCAAGGGTGCACTGCTTGCTGGGAAACCAGCAGTCTGAATGTGGAATAGAGCCACAGTGGGTGGGTGGGTGGGGGTGGGGTGGGCTGGGGTTCCCAGCCTTTGTGCGCCATGTTGAAATGTTGGGGTCACATTCAGGCTCTCTGTTGACTCTGGGATTAAACTCCACCATCTGGTGAGTGGAATGCTCATCAGCCTTCAATGCCCATAAAGGAAACTCATGAGAGACCTCATGAGTGATTAAGAAAAACAGTTCAGTCATGAACATGGTTTGTTGTGTTTGGACATCAGTGCGAGCCATCAATTGTTCAAGCTACACGTTACAATGAAACGCAAAATGTAATGTGTGATGTTGACTTTGTTTGAGTTGTTTTATCAGACCTGTGTAATTGGATGAATGTAGAAGATAACCTGTCACCATCTGGTGGTCTGTTGGATCAGAGAACGAGCCAAGACTAATGATCTCATTCTGAAAACAGCAAGCAGGTAACAACAGCTGTTGACATGACATAGAGTATCTCATGTGGTTCTCAGTGATTCTCTGACACTGATTTAAGTTTTGTGTTGTTAATGTCAATGACAGTGACAGTGAAGGTCCTTGGGCACCCCCTGTTGGTGAAACTAAATTTTATTTCAAACAATGTGACATACCGGATAGTAAGACACAATGTGTGATCCAAATGCAAGCAAAAGTTGGTCTAATAGCAAACTTGAAACACCTGTGACTCCCAAACTGATTGAAAGTTCTTTAAACACATGAACTAACACTAGATATAAAGACTGGGCCTTTAATTAACATATTTTCACTTGTTTGTTTGACACTGCACATGCATATACTGTACACTCCAGATACTCTTATCCAGAGAATCTGATGAACTTAAATACCACACCAAGGTAGTTCATAAAGGATGAGGAGGTTCGACAGAATCTAAAATTTGTTACATATGTATATATTTCCTAAAGCATATGCTGAATTACACATCTGTGAGAGAGAGATTTGCTTTGATGCTGTCCTGTGTGGTTGCCTGGAAATATTTAAAAATCTGCAATTCACTTTGGGTAGTAGTCAGCAGGAATGTTAAGTAAACATAATTTGTTGTAAATTAGCTAAAACGTGCCAAAGCACGTTAATGATCCCTCAAGGCATGTTTGAGTGCAACAGGTCAAATTCTGTGTAATTTTGGAAGCACAAACCATGAAGTAATTGCATGTATGTCTTGAATGTTTTGGTCCAACTAAGTAATTTCAAAAGAACAGACTACTTTGAACTGCATTTCTGTAATATTCAGTCAAAGGTGTGTAGGTTTATTCCATGTAGTGTCTACACCAGGCCTAAAATCTTACAAGAACTATAGTAAAAATAGCCACCTGGCTCTTTCCCATTGATATTTTTAGCTGCGAATGAAGCAACTACCTTAACACAGACAGTTGAACTAATGGATACTTCTGGGTGCTTGTGTGCTTTTTCTACCAACAGATGGATCTTTCTCACATTTTCACTTATCACAGCAGGAAAAACACAGGTGTAAGTAATGGAGATAATTGTGGCTCTGTTCCATAAAGTGTGTCAGTAGGCTATGCTCAGTTCCTGGGCCCTGAATCTGGCACACTTGAAAAGAACAACAACATAATTACTGTTATTTATTACACCTGTGTTAGACATGTTGATATTTGCTCTGAGAGAGGTCAGTAAAGCACATTACACATGCACCATCATTTCTTATGATAGATTAACCATAGGTCTGACTGACCATCCTATTCCTAATATTGATTATTTTGGCAACTCTGCACTGAAATGCCCTGATGTGCACTTAGTGCCCCCAGTGGTGTCTCTACCCCTGTTTTTTTTTTTTTTTTTTGTTTGTTTTAACATTTTTAACCACTAGATGGTGGTGTTGTTTTACTAATAATGGCCACAGCATTGACAGTGAATTGGACTTCACAAACTAAAGGTACTATCACCATCAAATTTTACGATTACACAATGACTCACATAATTCATTACAAAATCATGGTGGCCATGGTAACTGCTGCCATGGTGAATGTTTAATGTTGTGTCGACAGGTTGATAACATATAAACAGTATATTGAGGTATCTGACTTAACTGGCTGTAACAGCAAACATTTTGACTCAGCTGCTGTCACCAATTAATAATGGCTCAGCTCAGTTCTAGCCATGACAATGTGACAATGAGCCGGCACACGGTACTATTCATTTTATTACTGAACATCCGCAGCACCTGAGGAATCTATAGACGCAATCATAATAACAACTGAGTGCTGTTTGTAGATACAAGAACTCCTTGCAGGTGTCCTTGTACATTTAAGGAAGAATTATTGTCAATAGAGGCAAGATAGAGCAACTGTTTTTGGCATTAAATATGGGGATGATGTCTCAGATGCATCCACAATTAGATTTCCTTTAAGAGTTACAGCTCATATCCTGTGATAATTATCTGAACAGAGCAGGCAGTGGCTGTTATGCTGCTGTTTACCACCAGCTCATCTGAGCTCAACAGATCTGCTCTGATTCTTGGTGCATCAGAGTTTCTAAACTTTGCACCTTCAATGCAACATCCTGTGTGCAAAGTGCAGGCTTGTGGCTGATGTGGGGTAAGTGTTAGGTAAATCTAAAGTCTTGTCGTCGTCAGGCATGATTACCTTCTCATCAAGGACATCAAGACAAAAAGGGAAAGTTAGAGTTAAATCCTCTGGGGCTATTCAATGAAACATCTGCCATGGGTGGTGACCTTTTTGAACCACCCACCACCGCCCTGTGTTCTTCCAGCATTCAAGCCTCATTTCAAAAAGCACAAGGGGTGGTGAGAGAGTGAGCAGAGATATTGGTAAAGCTTTATTGGACAACCCTGCAGGGGCACCCCCCACCAACCTTTTCTTTTTTTCTGTGCGCGCGCGCAAGAGCAGCTGTCATTGGGTTGAGGCGGGTGCCCGCGCGCTGCATATAGCGAGACTATCCTGTTTGAAGATTATGCTGCAGCTCCTGGCCATCTTGTGTCAGACAGGATGAGACTCTGAAAAAAAAAAAAAAAAAAAAAAAAAAAACTACGAACACAGGAGCGTTTTTTTCACCATACGTCCGCTGACAGACGAACACCACAAAGGCATAAATCACGTCTGACCGCGGTGTGTACTGAAAACACCTCATACGAACTGTGGATTATTCCGAGGACATCGTACTGAAACCATGAGCTGGGGGTCAGAGCTATGGGTGAGTCTCAGTGTGCACTTGTAACGTTTGTTCACAATGTCGTTATCGAGCCTGTGTGGACATAACGGTCCACAGATAAAATAAACATGCGTGTGACGAGGCGCAGTGGCTCCGTGTTTTTGCCGCTAAAACGACGTTTTATATGCGCCTCTTTGTGGATGTTCAGCTACAGTGATGTTAGCCAACAGGGGGCTAATTTGTAGCGGTAATCACCGGAGCTTATGTGTTTTTGCCCATATGTCGGCAACGGTGGTTTGTGTTATACGCCCCCTTTAATATCAGTCTAACATAGTGTTGTTAGCGAGGAGGGTGAATCCGCAGCTAGCTCAACATCCATTTTAGTTTACGTTTGAGCATATCAAACCACGCTTTGCACACACACCCCCCTCACTATATAACATAGCTGCTCCTGCGGTGCCAAGTTGTCGAGGCTGTATGTTCAGTGTATCTGCAGACACACTTGTCTTTTGTAACCATCTGATAACAAACACGTACATTTAACACTGTCAGTGTTGTATTGTCACTGTCAGTAGAGGAAGCAGATGAGGAGGTTAAGTTCTCTTATTCTATCTGCAGTCAAAAAGGGCAGAAAAGCACAGCTGTTAAACTACAAGCAGTGGTGAAAAATAACTGGATTATTAACCCTAACCCTAACATAAATAGCTAATTTTCCTTCAGATGTACAGTAGGCCTCTTATTCATCACCATGAGGAAAAAAGGGGACATGGTTTAATCATTGATTTTATTCACAACCCCTCAAATCTGGGGCTGATAAAGTATTTGTATCTACATATGGAAATGTCTCTTAAGTTAGTCTTAGAGTTGACCACAAATTGTATTTCATTTGACTGAGTAACCAGAACATCATGCCACAAAGCAGGTTTACCTTATAAATATTATTAAAGTTTGATTAAATTCATCAGGCAAACAGAGCCTTTGTGAACACCACTAGAAGATAAAGTAGCCTGGTGAGCTTACTACAATGAATTCCTGTGCTATGATGTCACTTTTTAAAAAAATCCCACTTAAATTCACTTTAAAGCAGTGCTGAGCTTATTATAACGCAGTACTGCCCCTTATCAAACCAGCCACTGTATCAGTGGTATTTCCCTATTTTCAGACCCATACTCACACATTTAAGGCAGTGTATTATAAACTAGAGCCTGGTAATGATGAAGATTACAGGACTGTATCAGACTATTTTTATGACTTGATAATAAGCAGTTGCAGTGAGTGGAATTCCTGTTGTCAGGGTTTTGTTTCAGTGGGCTCATGTTGTTATTTTGTTGTGGAAATGATCCACTGGGAAAGCTGTCATTCTGCTGTCTGTGTGCTGACGAACAGCCTGGCAGAGGTGCGAGCTTGTTGTTGCAGGATTCACTGCACATTTTGAATGAATGGTGGGATATGTTCAGTTTATGTGTATTTGTGTGCAAGGGCAAATGTGCAAAGGAGTGTGTACTGACAAGTTCCTACATGGAGTCAGTGTTTGAACCTGCAGCAAGCAACACCTGTTTTTTTTTACATGCATTATTCAATATGATGGATATTTCATGTTATTGAACTTTGTTTTCAGCTGTACACCACTGATTCTGCAGAACACCTGATCACAATACTTACAGTGTTTTTCTCTGGTAAAACTACAGTCTAAAGTCAATATTATGAGTGATTTGTTTCTCCTATACCAAGCAGCAAAGAGGTCTGGAGATAGTTGAATCAGAGATGTGTTTTCCTTTCTAAGAAGCACTCCCCTGAATTCTCCAGTAATTTACCTGGTCCAAAGTTCACAGAGGAAATCACATCGTACTCCACATTCTTTGTGTTTTCCCAGTGATGTCAGTGTAGTTTTACTTTACCGCTGCAATGCTTGACCGAGAAACACTGCTGCCCAGGTAGTCATGCAAAGCGAGCGTAGCCTGAAGGTACTTTACAGGCTTTCTTGTGTACCTAAAGTCTGGAAAACGTTTGCAAGTTTTTTAAACAGAGACTGAACTTTTGCAGAGAATAATGTATTGCAACCAGATGCTGGCTTTTTTTTTTCCTTTAGCGGGCTGAATGGAATCCAGACACTTGTTTCTTTTAGCCTCTGCTACAGGGCAGCAGGCTGAGCTGCTCAGAAGTACTCCACAGGTACCTGTTGCCACTGGAGAATACACAGAGTTTGTTTTCTTGTTGTCCCAAATAGAAGTAAACAGCGAAACATAGTAACACTAGCAGTGTGGCAGCACCCACACATTTATGCAGAGCAAGAGCAGGATGTTGTGGGTTAAGCTAGAGGTACATTAAGCAGTTATTAGGAGGGCTGCAACTACTGATTATTTTCATTAGCAAATTAATTTGCCAGCTACTTTCTTGATAAATGGATTAGGTCTATTAAATGTCAAAAATGTTTGATTAAAAAGCTGATTACAGTAATCCAAGGCAATGTCTTCAATGCATGTTTTATCCAGTTAACAGTCTAAAACTATGTAGTTTACATTTATATTAAGAATAGATAAGCAGTAAAGTCCTCACATTTGAGGAGCTGAAATAAAAAAATGCTTGGTTAGTTAATCAATTATCATAATGGCTGCTGGTTAATTGTCTGCCAATCAGCTAACAGATTAATCAACTAATCACTGCTGCAAATCTTAAATCAGCCTGATTTGTCAAAGTAAAATTCAACACTAGTTACCCTGGATTCCTTTTATGCTAGCTTTAAGGGCAAGAGCCAATATGCTGGACATCAGATTCATTTTCACAGTGTTATGATCACTAAAAAGTTAGATGGTGCAACATGACAGACGAAGGATGAGGCACCACATGCAGTACACATTTTATCATGCTCATCCTGTTGTTCCTCACCTGTAAACAGGAAGGTAAATCATATGTCAGTAAGTGAAGTCACAGTTGAGCAGGGTTTCTTAATGTCTTAACATCCATGACTGCTGTAGTGAGGTAGTGCAAACAGGCCATGCTGTGATATTCTTCCCCATTACTGCTTCCTGAAGTTAACAGCATGGAATTGAAATTGTGTTACAATAGAGGACGGGATTGTTGTGTGAGCTGAAGTGAATCAAATGATATTGATGGTACCAATGGTATTGTAGCTTACTTGATTGGACATTGTGGATGTGGGAAAGGTTATGGCTGGAAAACTGTGTTCACATTCAGACAAACTAACAAGGTAAACAAACAGAAATGAGTGTGGTGGACCTCTATTGTTTAGGCTTTCTGAGTCACCATGAGTAAAGCGCCACAGTCAGTTGATAGACTTCAAAATGTTGAATGCCTTTGGTGCAACATCATAGCACTGATTATAGACTTCACTGAGTTTCTTAGAGACAGACCCTGGGAATGTCTGCTGCCATGAGAATTATGACCATCACTGTCCCAATCTTGTAACATTAGCAACAAGGCACCAACAGAAGTGTTACAAAATTTCATTCAGAGTACTGAAATGTACTGGAAGACAGCAGAGTTTTTTCATTTTTGTGCAAACAGAGAATGAAGTAAATAGATCAGCATCACACAGCATGCACAGTAAGGACCCCAAAGCCCTTGCAAAAGAGGCATTATGTACAAATGCAACCAGGAAAAAGGAAGTGGAATGTGGTGAAACATGTGACTGTTGCTCAGCGGAACACAGAGGTCAGAAAAAAATGAAATTACAATTATTATTTTTTTAATCACTAACTATAAAGGCATTACAGTCTGAATAACCATTCTATATCAAGATACATGTGCTTGAGGTGTTCAAGAAAGTTTGAAGAAAGGGGCAACCGCAACGACTCCGAAGTACTTCCTTTTGGGGCTTGCATGTCAGAGCTAGAACTGGCACTCTAAGCAGCAAAGGTGCCAATAACCAGGCCAAATTTGTCTTGTGAAGAAAGATCAAACACACACGTGGTTGTACCACACGCATTGCACACACACATACACATACACAACATACTATGAATAAATATCAGCAGTACATAATAGTAAAAAATGAAAACACAATGTTGAATATAATTATCTGGCTTTACATTTAAGTGTAGTAACTGCTACACCTTTCCACTATGACACACCTATAATGTTTCACTTCTCTCGTGTGGTTAATTTGGGAACTGGATGTAAACTACATTTCTCACAGTTGTGTGCAGAAGTTGACTAACTCTATAGTCTGTGAAAGTGTCTTTTTCTGTTACATAATATATTGATGAGGTAACATGGACAAGGTTGAAACTCTTCTCAAGGAGCAGCAGCTAAAGGTGAGTTGAACTGCACAGGTGTCAGTGTCATCAGAACTGGTCAGTGGATGGTCCCTGACTGAGCCTACTTTGTTACGCTGTCATGTTCAAATGGTTCGTTACTTTGCTTATTCAGTGTCAACCGAGGCGTGAATATCTGTGGTCGTCTTGCCATCAGGGACAGATTCTCCAGTCTTTTTAATTGTAGGCACATGCCTATCTGTTGCCCATCGCCCTTAATGTAATTGAGAAGGGAAAGTGGTATTGTCTGGAGGGGTCTTTTAAAAGTCATTTGTTTTCTCTCATGTCGTTAAGTGATGCTCCAGACTTTGCTAGAGGGGCACAGGCAGAAAAGTTCAATCAAAACCTCATGGTCTTGTTTGTGTGGATTTCAGTCGTGTATTCACAGGCGGGGAGATATCATGGCTAATCTCCTGGCGGTGTTATTTTGAGACTGAAACAGCCTGGTGTTAGACTGAGATTTCCTCAGTGTTTTCTGATGTTGTATCTCATTTCGACTCAGACTCTCCCCACCTCCCATCCCTCAGGGTCCAGACTCATCCCCTGCTGCTCACTTGACATTCAGGCCACTTCCAGGCCTGAAACCTGAGCTAGTTTGTTTCCCTCTGTCAGTGTGTTGGACTTGGGGGGGTGGGGGGTGGTCAGAGACTGAAACCTTTGGCAGACTACGACAAACATCCCTGCACCCCCCACATTAAATCTTATACTCATCGCCACCCACCTGCTGACTCAGTGAAACCACCGCAAGCCCATTTTCTCTTCACCTCTTTCTTTGAGCTCCTGTGATGGTAAAATAGAGATGAATGGATCCATGTTGGATCTGAAGGCCCCAGACTGCACCCCTGGGGAGTAAAGAGCAGAAAGAAAGGAGAAAGAGGGGGGTAGGTGATGGGGTATTCAAACAGAGTAGGTTCACTTTGACAAATGTAGGATATATGGAGATGAATTACAATACAGAAGCATACCAAACTTTTGTTCTTATCATCTTAACACTATGATACATCACATATCTTTGGGAGTCTGAGAAAACAAGACATTTGAAGACATCTCATTGGGCTCTATGTTTTAAACAAATAATTGATATATTCTGTCCCAGGCGTAGTCCTTCTGCTTCCTCAAAACTGAATAGGGCAGGTCAGCTATTTTGTCATCTTGTCCATGAAAAGGTGACTCAGTCCTTCCCACCACAGACTGCTGCAGCCTCTAATTTTTAGCCACTGCCTCTTCTGTTATTTGTAAATCCAGCCTTTAATCACTGCTGCGACTGTGGAAATTATACCACTGATGGTCCTCAGTCACATGAGCGCTGACATATTGTCACCTAAGCCTTATAGCCTCCCATGTTCTCCTAATTACTGCTATATTGTACTACATACTGTAAGCCCCATTTGTTCTGTGACAGCATTGAGTTTCCCTCTGCAGAGTAATGGAGGAACACTAACACAGAGATTGACATGTTGCTGCATTGTTGGCTCTTTTATTGCTGCTCAATGTGGAGGAGGGTGAGCAAGGAGCTGCACCATCTTTTTTTTTTTTTTTTTTTTAAATGCAAGCCTCTCTTTTGGAACTGCTTGTGTTTAAAGTGTCCCTTATTGTAGGAACAACTGTGTGGCTTATAAACAAGTAGTAACAGCAGTGATAGCAATGCACAGAGGCCACTGAAAAGCAAGGACAAAGAAGTCTCTTTCAGTTTTTTTTTATAACAGACACATTTCAGCTTCAAGTTCAGTTTTCACGTATGGAACAAAACAGTAACTAGAAATTCCCTCATTTGGAACAATGTCATCTCTAGAAAATAACAAATGAAAGGGAAACCTCCCAATGTGCTTAAGAAAATAATAGGTGTGTTAGGGCTGAATGCAAAGAGAATTTGTATTTTCTTTTAGCTGTGTAGATAGGTCCTCTGGAGTACTTTGTGGTCTCTACCCCCTGCTGTCTGCTGCTAGCTAGAGTGTGTGCTAAAGTGCTAATGATGCTAATGTAAATTTTCTGTTATTTCAGTTCTCCATCTGTCCTCTTTTGTGATCAGGAAGTGTGGGGATGTTTCTGAGGCCAAGAAACAGTGGGCTTGTTGCCTTTGTGACAGCAGTGGTCTGTTGCTTCCTTAAAAGGATACCAGATGTGGTCAATAGACATGCTCAGTGCCATGTGAAGGTTTTTAGCAGTTAACTTCATGGCTGCTTAATGTGAAATGAGTCAAAGCTGTATTGAAAACTTGCTCATGTAGCCATGCAGTTACCCCACATTTGTCTCCCACTGCTCGAAAATATTCTAACTGCTGAAGATAGGTCCAGCGTTTACTCCAGCCCACTCATGCTTTTACATTTTTCTCATTTGCTCTGTTTTTGGTTTGTCCTCTCTGTTTTCATCATGCTGACTCACTGGCTTGGCCCTCTCCCTTGGCTCTCTGAGGCAGATGTTAATGGATACTTGCTATAATGTGGTTACTCAACATTTCTCAGTTTAGATTTTCCCTCTAATAGGAATTAGCTTCACATTTTTTGTTATCGAGAGGATGTGTGCGCTTAAGGAAGCCTCATGCAAGATTGTGTAGTAGCCTATAAGATGTTTTCAGATTTTTTCTGCTCTAACTTGAATATCTATCTTAATTTTTAAAAAATATAATAATTACCTATTAGCTATTTTAATAGGGCAGTATATGGTGGTGTTGTGGACAGTAATTAATGTGCATGATGATAGACAGAGAGGGAGAACAGTTGTAGCAGTAAATGACATTTGAAATTATATCCATCACTTCCTCTAGCGAGGCCTGGCTACATTCAATAACAAACACAGCCTTTCTCACAAACATAATAAGTTTGCCTGTCTCCTCTGAGTTGGTGCTACTCCTCAGTATTAGCATAGAAAACAGTGGCTGCAGCTGTCACGGATACAAGTGTATTAAACACACTCAAAGATCTGAGTCTCTCCAAGATGAGTAACCTTGTCGTGTCAGACCCGACTGTTAAGAAATGCCGTTTTTACTCACATCCTGAGATGAGGCATGCCAGGGTGGAGTGAAAGTGCTACCACACAATTTAGAGAAGTTGCCTGAAAAACTGTATATGTTGCTAGCATAAAAAGGGACCGCCCAGAGATTTGAGCTCATTTTGATGATGTAGTGAATGTACTTACGTTCTCCAAGTCCTCTGAGCCCACCCTCCAGAAATTATTGTAGATATTCTAGCATTAGCATAAAATCTTTTGTAGCAGAGAATAGAGCTACCTTCTCAAAGTCCTTGTGGGCTGTTAGCAGGTTAAACTGTTGGCTTTTTCATCCAGTAGAATAAAAGCTGCTGAGGATCTCAAAAGCAAAAGCAAACTGTGTGTGTGGTATAAGAGGACGAGATGTAGTAGGAGATCCAACATAATATCTTTGATCTCTAGAACTCTCAAGAATTGAGTGCATTTTCTTATCTACAAAATTATTTCCTTTAGAGTAAATGTAAGTAAATGTGAGAGAGGAAGTTTTTCGCTTTACCACAGATAGAAAACTATGTCATCAACCACAGCAGTTATATGTCTATCTGGCTTAACTACTATCTCCTCACAGGCTATACTAGCCATATTTTCCCTATCTTGTCTCAGGACACCTTTCTGCAGTATCTAAGCTAAATGAGCTAAATTAAGTAGGTAAATACAGCATCAGCAACAAAAACAGGGAGTACCACTTTCTCACTCAGTTGAGGACGAAAACAAGTGGTCTGAGACTCAAAAGAGAAATACATGGTACTTGGCACACAGTATGGATGAGTCCTACTGCAGTATGACTTGATCCACAGGGGACTGATTTGACTCTGGTCATTTGAAGCTGTTATTAAGCTGTAGCTGTAGTGAGTGAAGAGCCATTGCAAGAAGAGAAGCCTTACATGACACTGACAGAAAAAGCATCAGACACATCTATTTATGAACTGAAACTGTAAGCAAGACGTACAGCTTGCTGAAAGTGTAACACACATAAAATACAAATATGTTTAATCTAGTCTCTCATTTGCTACCATCGTGTTTGGCAGCAGACTTAATTATAAGCTAGTGCTGTTTGTTGGTATGTTTTTTTTTTTTCAAATTCCACAAGATCCATGGGAACTGTGATTACATTTAAAGACTGACACCTATTGGCAAGGAAGTATAGTAATCACAAAGGTATTATTTTGACCAAGTGCAAAGGAACCTGTACTTATTATGTTCCTCAGAGGAAAAGGTGCACAAGACATGTCATGGCAGCACATAGCATGAGTGCCTTGGCAAGAGATTCACCTGAACTGTGAATAGCGCCTATACTATTAGTGGGCAGCTGAGCAGGGGTGTCATTTACAGTTACACTGAGGTCAGTGTCAAATCACCACTCCTGTCACAAATCATGCCATTGGTTAGCAGTTCACCACCGGACAAGAATAACATGGTGCAGCCTGACTAATACTGAATTTTTGAATCTGATGCTGATACTCATATTTGGAAGTTTAAAGAATGTGATAACAATATATTGGCCTATAATATTTTTTAAAAACATTAATACAGACATAAACAAACAATCTTGATAGAGTGTCCACAGTGTACACTTTCCATAGAAGGCGCAACATAGGGTTTTCTCTCCACAGGCATATCTCTCTACGCGTTGCCTTCCATTGACTGCATTGCAGCTCACATAGATGCGAACGAGCTCCTAACTTTATCTCTGAGTGATCAATTTACAGGTACATATAGCCAAAATCACAGCACAGCTGTTATTAATTTTTCACATTTAAGCATGGTCTAGCCACATACTAGGTTTTAAATAATTGTGACCAAGATGCATATAGAGCGGGACATTTTACAGTGTAATAACTGACTTAAGATAAGAATTCCCTGGTAGACAAACTATGTAACAGTGAGTGTACTACAATTCTCTGTTATCTTGTTACCAGTAACACTGATACTGATATATCTGCCATACATTATTGACCTTAGTTCCAGAGGATTGGCTTGAAAACTAACTATATCAGCTGAAAGTGACACATTTTACTAAATTACAGGCCACTAATGCCATTGCACTGATATGCAATTATTTCTTCATCAATATTCCATCATATTCCTTGCTTTAACTGCCCATATCCATATAATGTTATCAAGCTGATGGGCTATGAGATGGCCTATCACATTCAAATCTGGATTGCTTCCAGCTCGTTCACTGAAGGAATTCAGCTGAAGCTAATAGCTTGCTATGCTGTTTATTGTATGAAGTGTTATTGCAGTTCTTTCATATTGGGCATAGTCTGAAGTTCAAAGATTTCCCCAATTCCAGATAATGTGTTATATAAGAATTAAAGAGCTTTAGCCTCCAAAAAGAACAAAAACAGCTCAACAAGAACAATGGCTAATGTGTGTTCTCTGGCCTCACAGGATTAATCCACACAACAGCCTATTGGGTGGTGAAGGTAGTTGCAAGGGAGGTGTAGTAATCAGATTAATAATGGCGTCATTTAATCAAGTTCTGTGATGGTTACAACATTTCTGTTGTTTCCTCTCATTACACCTTGTGTTCTGCCCGGGTGGTGTATGCTTCGAATGATGAATATGTTCTTGTATTAGGCATTTCCAGGATACTGGATGTGTGGATCCAGTCTTTGCATGACTGTATGAAGGATCTGTTAAGTGTTAACGGTTCTGCTTGACTGAGACTTTTTCTTCCATTGTATTATATCCTTCAGAGATGGATTAACTTCATTCATGGCTCCTTTTTTCTACTATGAAAAGCACGACCATGTTGCGCAGAAGAAGTGAGTTTTTTGTTTTCCTGGACAGTGTTCGCTCTGTGATATCAGAGAGGGAAGAGCAAAAAGAAGAGAACCACCTGAGCCCTTATGAAGAGTATCTGCAGGTGCTGCTGCAGGTGAAAATGACCAGTTCTGTAAGTGAGCAGTAAAATAATTCTCACAGTTATCCCTTCCGTTCAAACATACAGTAGAACTAGTCAACAACTAAGCAACAAAGGCTGTGTGAGAGTCATTCATTTTCTGTGATACGTACCATTGTACAGTACGATGAAAAAAGAGTTTCCGCTTTGTAAAATCAAGAACTTGTAACATGCCAGCTTATTTATTCTACAAGTGGCAGAGCTTAAAAAAATCTGCAGTAAAAGTTTCCTTTTGATGTCCATGAATGAGGTGACCACCCTTCCAGTTATTATGACTCACAACGGAGAGACAACAATTTCCTGTTGCTTAACTGCCAGAAGAAGGGTTGGCTTTTCTTATTGAGTGAAGTGACTACTGATACTGCTCACAACTCATAAGTGCTGCTGAAGAACACCTGTTCTTCCACCGTGTAACTTTAGCATGTTCAAGAGCAATGTTGAACTGTAGATCACTTAAAACGACTTGGAAGTCATTAAAATCCAGTGAAGAAACTGTCTCAGTTCAGTGAGTGGGAATATGCAGTCAGAGCTCAGGTCTGATAGCCCTTGTTTTCTGTACATGAAAACCACTTAACTGTGTGGACTCAGAGCCCAATAGAATGAATTACCAATCATGGGTGCAGAGGCTGCTGTTGCTCAACAAAGTTACATTTTGTTGCTTTAAATAACAACTGGGGCTGGGGCTGGGTAATAAAATCATAATAATTATCGTGATATACTTTTTCTCTATAGAAATACAACAAATGGTTAATAAAGGTTTGATATAATTCACTTCCATGGCTAGATAGCATGCACAAAAAAGAATCACAACCTACCAATCATGTCCCAGGAAAAGAGGTATGCATTGTACAAGTTAGGTTGTAGATTAGTTTGGTTAAAGTTTATCATTATAAATGCTCTCAGATTTGTGAAGTGTTCCATGTGTGTGAAGTGTATGTCACGTTCTGATCATAGAGTCTGTCTGTCTTAACTTTCACTCTGGAGCAAAAATCAGCCTTAAAACATGAGGAAATAATGATTGACACTTATCGTGATAATTACCAATATCAACTAAAGTTCTCTCGTGATAACTACTGAGGCTGTGTAGAGGCAGGCACAGTGAAGAAACATTTTATGAGCACAAAAGCATGATACACGTGTGCATACACCAACACGCATTCTTAAATTTCAGGCAGGCAGAGGCGTTGTTTCTATAAATATCTTCATGGCATGCAAACAAGAGCTCTTATACCTAAGGTCACCCACCGCCTCAAACAGCTGTTCATATTCTGCAGAAAGTTTGTGAGTCTGTACATGTGTATGTGGTATTTGCCTGTGGACAAGTGTGTTTCCTTCTGTCAGAAGAATGTTTTGCATGTCACCTAACATCCTGATAGTGCTAGTGAAAATCTCTGTGCTAATGTTAAGTTCAGAGATTTTAAAATAGAGATTTATAGAAGAACGAGATAGAAAATAGAAGATTTATGTGTTGTATTGTAAACTGCATGAGCCATAAAGAAATCATTTGTTTGTATTCATGTGCTAAATCCTCAGATAGCTGAGGGCAGCTATTCAGTGGTCCAGCACATGATCATCTGTCTTTGTTTATGTGTGTGCACGTGCATTTTTGTGTGTTTGAGGCTACTGTCTCTCTTCCTGTGACTCGTCTCTGACACAGGGGTTACACCGGGCTATGGCGGCATTGTTCCGCCCTGCTTTCTTGGACAAAGCCCGGTGTGTGTCCGAGAGAGGGTTTGGCATCTCCCCCCAAATATTTGCTCTTGCTGCTCGACGCCCACTGTCGCAAGATACAGTGAAGCCCTGCATTGACCAACTCATGTTCGACAGCAGATATTCTGTGGTACTGAATGCAGAGTTTCTCTGAGTCATTTCTCTGGTGTGTCCTGACTGATCATTAAGAGGCTGTACACAGAGCTTTGGATAATCACTAAAAGAACAGGCTCAGAACATTAGACATTTTCCGCGTCTTTGCTGTATTCATCAAGGCAGAGCTACTGTTGCTAGAACAATTGGGCTGCTTATTAGTATCAGAATTGGCAGGACCTTCACAGCCTAATGAACAGTTTTGGATGAATGTAGCTTATTTGTCACCTCTCTCATTCTCAGTGCAGTTTAGAGTTTGTCAACTAACTAGATGCCTAAAATAACTCATTCATTTTTACTGTGAAAATTATTTTAGACAAGCGTGTAAAAACCACACTGAAACCAGCTTCTCTCACTTAAGAGAACAAACTAAATAGGCGTAGGCTATGGGGCTTGAATATTACGCAGTTAGTACATTCATCATGGCTTATGACACACCAAACAGTTAATAACATGGACTCCAGGTCAGTACATGTTCTGTATGGGGTGTCTGTCCAGGTCCAGGTCAGTTGAAAGAAGTGAGCTTTTCTACTGAAGTAGTTTGCCAGGGCTTTAAATGTTTTCAGCACAAGCCCATACTCCCCAACCTGGCCCACTGTCCTTGCTCCTTGCTCAATACACTGAGCCATTAAAAAAAAGACAAAAGCATCTATAGGCCTCTTGTCCCATTGTCCCCCTTCCAGCAGAACATCTGTCCCCTCAACCTCTGTGGATTACCCCCTACTCTAGTGTGACGTCTGCACTTCTTTGTCTCAGCAAGATTCCTGTCAGAAGCTTGATTTCATATAATCTCCACTGACACAATCTGAAACCTTGAAGCTAAGTCTGGAAAGAATGAAACTTAGTTGCGAAAGCTTGAAACCAAATTTTGGAAAGTTAAAGAGGTTTTTTTTTTTAGTCCTTGCAGAGATGAATTCACACCATGGCATCAAATTTCATTGTTGCAATAAAACTTTTTACACTTTTTACACTTATTTTAATTCTGATCTAAATGCTTGTAGTTTAACAGTTATCTTAGTCTGATTAATGGATACATGGAAGTAATGCCACAAATGTGATTTCTGTCAATTATATGTTTAGGTAATGACTATGTTAAACCTGAACTTTTGCTCATGCAATGCAGAAACTAATCAGGCACCCATCAGTGAAATCCTCTATAATTACATCCATTCTACAGTCTGTACACGACCAATTAAAGATAGACTGGGCTAGAATTACCGAATTGTTCGTATTTAGTGTTAACAGAGTCTAGCCAAAGTCATCCCTAGTGCGTAAGCATGATGTCTAACTCATCTGCATTTACATCTTTTTAACATATTAGTCAGCGATTTCCTTTTCCTGTTATCTGTTCATTCCCCTCAGTCAACCAATGAAACTGCTCAGTTTTTCTCTTCTCTTGTGTTTTTAATGGTGTATTGATTGTTGCTGTGATCATCAGAGCAGTAAACCGACTTTGCAGAGGTGGTAAGGCTGTAATGAAATGAGAAGTGTCCCCAGGAGCATTTGTTCAGAGGTTTTTAAACAGTGCAGCTCTGTTATCACCAGCCTCGTTTTAAAGTGGTTCTGCTCACTTTTCTGGATCTGTCTGTTGTAGAAGTTTTTGATCCATGATCTCATTGTCTTGTTTTATTCTTCTTGAAAAGAGAGGTGATCATGGTAGGTGTTTTTTTTTGTCTTGTGCTGTCTGCATTCCTTCATCATGAATCAACATGTTCTGAGGTTAACAGCTGTATTATTATGTGAAACCCATGAGTCTCTCGGAAATTTGTGGTCACGTCACAGGAAGTGCTCACCCCATGTGGTAAATTTAATTTAAATCTTGGTTGTTTGAAATTTACTAAAGATATAATAAAAATAATAATAATGACAACATCAACAGCAGCACTGTTAAATACACTGCTTAATATGCCAGGGATGTATCTTTAAATTAATTATGCCATCCTTAGACATTTGCTCAAAGAAGATCACATTCCCTATATCAAATCATTCCCCTACTACAACTCCTGCTGATATTGAGGGAATGTTATTACTCTCTGCTACCCTCTGTGGTAGAAAGAAGAAGAACAGAAAGCCAGATAACAATTTACCTGCTTTTAGTGTGGAACTCAGATAAGGATTTGGTGTCAAGTGTACTTGGGTATCTTATAGGCTCAATCATGGAGCACATGCTATATAGCTTTCCTATCATTCCCTTGTGCTTTGCCAGGGAATCTGAAACCATGTGGGAATGGTGGTCTCTGCCAATAAAAACAATGTTATATAAAGGTTATTGATAAATGTAAGTATGTTGAATCATTGAACCATAAATAGCATCAAAACAGAGTTCAGATCAGCTTTCTTGTTGCCTGCTTGCTACAGGAAAACCACCAGCCAGATCGTTAACTGTAATTGCTGCAAGGTGAAGATGATTAGGACATGATATTTGTATGAGACCATGTCTGTCTGCTCCAGGGTCACCTTGCCTTATGCTTGTCCTTGTGTTTCTCCTCCGTTAGTGTTAAACAGAGTAAGGAGAGAACCCCTGTGTTGCAAGGGATGCAGGTCAATGGCCCCTCACTACGGTTGAGATCAAGAGATCTGATCTGGTATGGTAGATAAATAATGTGCATTAGTTCAGATTAACTCAAGGTCCCATACATTAAACTGCACCATAATCCTCATCACCAGTTGGGAAGGGTTGGAGGTCAGGAGGCTGATCCTTAAACAAGCATGTATTTGTTTTCCTACAGCACATGGGCAACCTACATATATTTAGTAACCGCCAAGTGTCTCCTTTGTTCTCTGTTTGAACCTGTTTCTCATTTCCTGGACAATAAAAAATATTTAGCTAAGCAGTTGTATTTATTTTTCTTCATGTACTACCACAATAGTACATGCATCACAGTGAGTGGGATTGTGTCCTGAAATAACAAGCAGAATGGGGCTGGTCCGTCTCCCGAAGGGATCCCCCACTTCTTCCCTCCTGGAGGGACAAGGTCAGGTGTCAGAGGCCACAGATGACAGAATGGAAGTTACGTTGAGAGCAGGAGCAGCAGTTATTAGTCTTTGGTACGGCGCCATATGAGGAAGCTTTGCACAAATTCATGTGCAGGCTTGACTTCATCAAACTCTTCAGCCAACTGTGACTAGATGACTGGCACTGTAATTTGCATGTAGGGCACACACACTAACTTGAGTAACTGGATTCATTTTACACAGTCAGTCAAATGATTTGAAATAATAAAAAATAAAAAATGGGAATGGTCACAGCTGCTTTGGCATCCTGATGCTTTATAGTTTCCACAGGAGTGGCAACAGAAGAAAGGAGAGAAATGGAATGAGTGGAAAATGATTTTGTCCTTACCTCTTTGTCTTTGGTTTGGAAAAAAATGTGTTTATAATCAAGATCGTAGCCAGAAGTACAGCTGAAAAAGTTGAAGAGCTACATCGCAGCATTTAAATGAATTCAAACTCCATTTCTTTTAGAAGTTTTCTAGTCTCTATTCTCTCTGTTGAGTCTCTTTCCCTCTACATGCCCATGTGCTTTGCTTTTGTTTACGTACATATTTGTGTTAGTGGATCTGCTTTCTATGGTCAGAGAAATGTACAAAATGTATGGGGAAACATACTTTACAAGCTGGAATGGTGCACAGACAACAATGTGTATACCTGTGTCTGACACTGTTTCATAATGTGTTGTTCTCTTTGATACTTCCTTCACTCAGATTCATAATTTATTAATCTGCTCTCTCTCTTGCTGCTGGGGAATATATTTGTTGATGAATTTTCCATTTTACTTGAGCATCTGCCTCCTCTGCCCCGTTTGACATTTGCAAAGATTCATGAGCTCAGAATGACTCATCATATTGTAGATCATATTGTACAACCTTTATGCTGTTGTTTTATTTTATATATTTTGTTACATTTCAAATATGGCACAGTGAAGTGGAGTTCATGAGGCCCCAGCAGCCCAGGCTAGTCCCCCTCTAAATTTAATCCCCTCCCATGTAATCCCGCCTCTTCTGTCATTTCTACTCCTTTCAAGCCCCCTCCCTCTGTTTTTCCGCTCTCCCTCTCTCACTATCCTCCTCTCCCATCCCACTTATTCCACCTTACGCCTGATGGAGCATTAAGCCTGAATACTGTGGGCAGCCGTGTCCTCAGATTCAGAGTGGTGTGTGTGTGAGAGAGGGTGAGCCAGTGCTGCTGCATCGGTTCCTCCCTGCTGCTCTCTAGGTTCCCTGCTCCTTTGAAAAATTTGGGAATTACTTGCTACAACTGCACAGTTTCTTTGTTATTGTGTGGGAGTGTGGGGTCAGCGGACATTGTTCCCAACCCAGGCACGCTCTCACTAATCTGAGCTCACTCTGCTTTGGATACCTGGAGGTCTTGCGGATGACTTCTCTAACCTAACCTCAGCCTATTGTTGTGCTGCTTTTGGAAGGCGGACCAGTTGGATGGACATTTACTAGCTCTGGATATCTCAAAAAGGGTACACATTCCACGCTGAGACACGTTGGATAAGATGGTGCCCCTGCAAAAAAGGGTAATCTGAGTTATGCGTGCGGAGGAGTGTGTGTCAGAGAGAGGAGGGTTTCATGTGCATAATGTGGCTGCATTGATGTGTGCTGGTTGTTGTTGTGTGTTTTCCTCCAAGAGTGGTTGCAGTCTAGTGATAATGAAGTAAGCGCTGTTTGATTACTTTAATTGGCACATGGGTCTTTGGGCATTAAAGGGGAAGGGAAGCTTGTTGTAAAAACAAGAAAAGCAAGAGATAGGTGTCTGAGGACAGACAAAAACAAAGACGAGAAGTGACAGGGCTGAGGAGTTGCCTCATAATTTTAGTAAAATTTTAATTATTGGGTTTTATCTTCATTCCTCTGCTGAGTGGCTGGTTGATGAGTGATTGCTCATTGAAACTGACTAACAATGCAGACTGGAAACCCCACCCCCCTACATTCAAAGCACTCTATTGTTTTCCTTGAGTACTTCAACTGGTTTAATTTGTGAATGCAGTTTCTAAGGTGTTCAAGAGATTTCATATGACACAATGTGATTTTAGTTAAGTATATTGCACTGTGTCTTTATCATGATCTTATTCTGACCAAAAAAAATGCAGTTACATAAAGATCCATCAAAGTGCTGCGCCACCATGTAGGCTATAGTATAACACTCAAACTTTTCATCACCACAACCGCTTCCTGTGTCTTTGATATGAAAATGCTTTTAGTGCAGATATGCTCCAAAGCAGCCATAGTGCACACTGCGTGGTTTGCTCAGAGAATCAGTCGCAACCTTTCGTGCTGACACTTCGCAACCTTAGAGTGTTGTGCCAGAGGAACTAGTAGCTGGACTCAGGAAGACTCCAGACATGGTGGAGGAGAGGATGGGGGACTGTTGGAGCCACACCAAGGTCATTTATATATATATATATATAAAATTGTACACTGTCATAAAAAGATCTTTTCAAAGTTACCATGTGATGGGTAGTAAATCGTAGCTGTGATGTGTGTGTGTATGTGTGGTAATTGATATCCCAGATGAAATGCTGTCTTTTCTGAACTGATGAATTTCAAGACGTGACCTCAGCCAACAAGTGGCTCATTTTTTCCTCACAAGTCATGAACAAATCATGAATAATGAGTTCAGCCTGAACAGCTGTATTTGGTTATCAGTAGTGTAGGCTGTTGTGCCTGTTTTTACTATGAACCACACTTACTCTCTGCAACAGATTTCACTTTAAAAGGATATTAAAGATACAGAGAGAAAACTGGCATGTCATGTTAGTGTCTTATAATGATGGCATCTGAAGAGGACAGTGTCAGTCGTAGGCCTGGCACGCCACCTTTGGAGGTGTTTCATGTCTGAATTGCAGCCAAGAGAGTGGGTCAAATGCTATTGTGTGATCAGTGAATGAGAATAAATGCAATGACTACGTTTATGCCTGATTATTTTGGTTGAAGGGAGCCAGATGAACAATATTCCCAAAACAAATGAGGCAATGGGTCAGTGTCCTTATTGAGTTGATTTAATCTGTCACTATGCTTTCTCTGTATTGTAAATGATGAGAGATTGCTGTCTCCCTTGTTCTTCAGTGATTTAATCATTACATCTTCTTCTATTCTGCAGGATCAGTTTGACAACTTGGAGAAGCATACACAGTGGGGGATTGAGTTTGTGGAGAAGTACACCAAATTTGTCAAGGAGAGATCAGAGATTGAGACCAACTATGCAAAACAAATTAGGTGAGTACTCAAGCTGATGATGATCCATATTTGGGGTTACAGCACAATAATTCAGGTGGCTGTTTTCCATCCAGACAGCTTAGATACAGAAATCCCCCTCTACAGCAGGATATGACCTACTGAAGTGTCCTTGAAACAAGAGACTGGATCCTTAACAGTTCATTATGTAGCTGACCCTGACCTCTGACCTTCCTCTGGAGGGGGAAGCTGAAACAAGAATTCCCAAATGGGTTGTAGTACGTTAACAATGTTACATTGATCATCAAATAAAAACTTATGTTTTCATAGTGGCAGTGCTGTTTCTCTGCAGGGAAGCAGAATTGCTTTATGCATGTATGTTGATATATAAGGAGGATGTCTACACCCCCGTCCATCCTTTTCTCTCTATTCTATAGAGAATCTCTCTGTCTACCTCTCTCATGCATGCACACTGTCTGTTGTTGCTGGATTCTGCTTCAGGCAAGAGGAAGTCAGGTTGTGGGGGGATGGGGAGGAGCTTGTGTCTCCATAGAGACTAGTAGGTATCAGCATTATCAACCCCAGGTTTGACCCAGATTTTTTTTTCCTCCAACCACAACTGTCGGCTCCGCCCCCATCCATTTTTTTCCACACATACTATGTTTTGCTGCAGTCACTGATTTTTAAGGGCAGTGTTGGGAGCATGAGTGGTCCCGCACTGAAAGGATCCATCTCCTAAGGGCTCCAGCATCCCAGCACAGTGGGAGACACCACCAAATCCAGGATCCTCATCTTTAAAGAGGCCTGGCAATATGGCTAATGCTCTAAGTATTGACTCCCAACCCCCCATTTCATAGCGACTAGCCAATACCAATGATGCATGCACTTAGCAACCCCCTGAAACAGATCCTCTACAGACCACACCACTCCTCTCTTTGAGAGTTAAGTCAGCTTGAGATAATAGGACTAGCTGTCTGTGTTTACATGCATGCATTACCCTCATACCCCTGCACCCACAAGCTTGTCACAATCAAAGATAGACACATATTAAACAGAAATATATATTTTTACACGCACAAATACTGTCCAACTTATGAAAAGCAAATGACTGATGTACAGAGAGTATTCAAGCATACTTATAAAACTTAAACTTCTGGATGATTCTTAAAGCAGTGTTCTTATCAGATATTGTGGACCGATAACATATTTCCTTGTGTATTTACACATTTAAAGACATACAGATATCCCCATAATTCAATTATTCAGCATCTGTGAACACTATGTTTGACAAAAGAACAGGGATAGACTCATCTTGCCATGGCAGGTTGGCTTTTATTGAACTTCAGGCTCCACAGATGGTGCGGATGTTTTCAGTCAGTGTGCTTACACAGAGGACCTGCTGTCAAAGTGGGTCTGTTATCTGGTAGACACACACACGCAGACACACACACACACACACACACACATGTCCACACTGGTACACTTGTCAAAAGAGGCTGAAATGAGGAAATTAGGACGTGCAGGCAGGATAGCTTTAGTCATAAGGTTTTCCTGTTTCCAGCACACTGTGTTTCTTTATTGTTGTGCTACTTGGCTGTACCTCAGGACTAATTATCTTTTGTAATCAACTTAGCTCATGGAATCAGGTTTAATCTAAGGGGCACGCTCAAACCAAAAGAAACACAGGGCTGTTAGATCTAATAAACTAATGGAATTGACCCTTTGATCCACTCCTCTTTTCTGTCATCGTAGTTGTTGGGGAGATTTTCATCTCTTCTTTCCTTCCCTTTTAGTGATAATAGACCTTTTCACAGTGGGTGTTTTCCCGTGTCATAACAGGAAAAGCTCAGGTGTAATTGATAATGATGGGTTCACTCTGTTTACTGGAACGGTGCAAGTTCCCATCCCCTGCTGCTGGCTCACTGGGAAAATGATGAGTGAATTGATTGATTAAAAATAATAATGGAAGATCACACTTGGCTCTGAGAGATCAAGATTGTGAAAAATTGTATTCTTTCACTATTACCTGACATTTTCTCACCAAATGATTAATCAAGAAAATATTTGTGAGATATAGATAAAAAGGCCTGCAGAGCAGTTCCAGTTAGAGGAGACTAATTATTGATCACCAGCTGTATGCTTCAGCATTTTTCATATAATTACCAAAGAACGTTTTTTAAACTATATGAAATAGCCCACATTCTTTGCCAGTTGAACGGCATCCATGGCTATTACTCTACTTTGTACCATTTCTGTCACCATACCAACCACACACTGCTCTAATCCATGAATAATCCTCTTCCATTGCATTGGTGTAAACATGCACAATGCTTCAGTCTAGTCATTGCAGGGCAATGCATTAATGCCTCCTCCTCCTCCTCCCCCAAATTCCAGTCTGGCATAATCCATAACACAGTGGGAATAAAGTCCTGCTGACAAAAGAGACTGGGTGAGGGTGAAAGAAAGAGTCTGTGGTTATATTATCCAGCAATATGTATAGGCATTTTCTTCCAGTAACTTTCCAGTAAGATGTGATTCATACTGTATCACTGTCCAGACAGAAACACTCATATATAGACAGATATAACCCAACACACATACACAACTATACACTTCACAGAGGTCCTTTAATCCTCCTGATGAAGCGCTAGCTTCTACAATAATTTTGACAACTCTGTTAAATGTGTTACTGAGGTGAGCAAGCTCATACAGTCTAACAACTGACATCTGACTGTGAGCGAATGAATGAGTGAGTGGAAACTGGAACTATAATTAGAGATGGGCTGAGAAGGACAGGGAGTGGGATAGACGGATAGATCTGCCTAGCAACAGTGCAAACACCACCAGAGAGGAGAGGTGTGGGGGATGTGGGCAGAGAGAGCTGGATGGAGTGCAGACACACACACATTACATGTAGTTCTCTCCTTTTTTTTTTTTTTTTGAACACATGCATTATTTATTTCAGCAGGAATTAAGCATGCCCTCTTACAACATGTTCATGCTGAGGCATTTAAATTCCAGCAGTGAGTAAAGCCCCCATTATCTCAAAACAAGGGCAACTGCCCCTGACTGTTATCAGCTCTTTCAAAGCTGTTAACACTGATATGAAAAGTGGACAAGAGTAATGTGTTTTTTTAAACATGTACTAATAATTATCACCAATATTTTATTTCTTATAAAAATATACATTTCTTATAAGCACTGGACTGACTTGTAATACAATGGAACTGGAAAATTACAGTATGATTCACTATTAGTCACAGTTTTGTTATATGCCATGTTAAATTCAGATGTCTTCTGTCTCAGTTAAAATATCAGTGGCTTGTTTTGTTTGTGTGCTCTTGCACCACTTGGTTGTTCATTTTCAACTTGACAACAGTGCTCCCTAATTAGACAAAGGATGCTGAAGGCATAAGTACACAACATGGACCCGAATCCATCAGAGCATAGTGCCTGTTATTATGTTTTGCTGACAGAGTGCCAGTTGGGTGGTGTGTGTGCATCAAATTGTCATGATGAAACAAACGTGACATGATGTACTGTAGCCTGTCAAACAGCACCACAGTTGCTAGGTTGAGAGAAGGACATTGAAAGACTGTTGTAATCATAATAAGAGTTGTTACTTGCATCCCAGCTTTACCCCTACACGCTCAGCTAGCACAGTGGCATATTTTCTTTCATCCTTACACATTTCTCTCCACCCTACATCTCATTCTCTTTCTCCTCCTCCTGCTGCTACACTCATCTCGTGCCACTAACATACAGTCAGAGTCAAAACAAGGGCAATGGCTGCATAAGAAAAGCATACTTGTTTCTGGTGACTGGCTCTGCATGCATGCTCCTGGGGGCGATGATTTATGACCTGAAGAGAGGAAAGGGGACGTAGTCGCAGGAGCAGAAAGCACTCTGCTGGATTGAATGGTGTACTGGATGATCCTTTGGCAGGTCCATAAGAGCAGTGTCAGTGAAATATAACGGGAATGGTGCACTACCCGTCTACAGATTAGGCTCTCAGGAAAAACACAATAAGAAATGTCTGACAATGTTAAACTTTTTGTCCTCACAGGAATTTATCAAAGAAGTATCAACCCAAGAAGAACTCGCGAGAAGAGGAGGAGAGCAAGTAGGTCAAACTGTCCTGCATGAAAAATAAATTAAAAGAGTAGTTTGACAATTTGGGAAATATGCTTATTCGCGTTCTTGGCAGTTAAATGAGAAGATCGATACCACTTATCTGTCTGTTAAATATAACTGACGACTATTAGCTCAGCACAAAGACAAGAAACAGGGGAACAGCTGGCCTAGCCCTGTCTGCTGGTACCAAAACCTGCCTTCCAGCGCCTATGAAGCTTACTAGTTAACACATATTGTTTAATCAACACAAAAACCAGGGCTGGACCGGTGATTGTTGATCGGATAACAAAAGCAACAAATAATATGGAATCAACCCGGTAACTGTTTGAGGCTCCTGGACAGTTGCCTTCTTTGCCTAGTTGGTAATCTAGCCTCGGTGAAAATGACACTCCTTAACACAAAATTAATGTTTTTACACTTCAGTTTCTGAATAGATTAAACAAACAAGACTTTACTTGTTAATCACTGAGTGTGACCATGTATTTAATGGACATATACGAGAGTGTTTTTATTTTACTCCAGAAAGTTTTCCAAAATGTCAAACTGTTCCTTTAAGTTGTTTGTTTTGAATCTGTTCCAAACCAAATCCTAATATTATTATTGCCACCATTTCTGTCCTTTAACATCTTCTCCTGTGTCTCAACAGGTACACCTTCTGTCGAGCCTTCCTGACGACACTTAACGAGTTAAATGACTATGCAGGTCAACATGAGGTTATAGCGGAGAACTTAACGTCTCAAATCATCCTTGAGCTTTCACGCTACCTGCAGGACCTCAAGACCGAGAGAAAATCGGTGAGGCATCTTCTCCACTGAACATCACTCTTTCCATATGCAGTGTTTTCATCTAGTTATCTGAATTTTGTCTTACATCATCTTGTCATTCTCCCCATGCCAGTGTTTTAAATTACACATTATTTGAGACAGCAGTACATGGATTCTATAAAGGAAAGCAGACACACTGGCCTACAAGAAATTAAGTAGCCCATCCCCTTTACATACTCTATTCTCCATGAACTGAGGTCATCGCTGAGTAAATATAGATGCACCCAAAGGCTTGCCAGAAGTGCAGAACGTGACTGACTGAGTCCTTTTTATGGAACAAAGTTGTCTTCTCTCTATCATTACTGCCTTATTTCTCTTTTTTAAACCAACTTACAAAAAATTGGTGCACCACACACTATTCTTAAATGGTGAAGTCACTTCCTCTTCACCAGTATAAAGTGATTTGGAAGAGCAGTGGGCATGCAGTGCATAATTCATAGATAACAGTGGGGTGCCCATGAAGCCCATAGAGTTTTTGAAGAAGCAGAGAGAAGAGCTGCCCGGCTGGAAAAAAAGTATTTTCTGAAAAATCTGTTATGGACTCTTGTGTCACGGAAGTCCAGCTGAGGGAACTGGAGTGGAAAACCCAAACCAGAGAGTATATGTTCATGTGCACAGCTTGTGACATCAGTGTTGCTACATTTGCCACCCTATCTAAATACAGGAAGCCCTGGGTCACATCATTAGCGATCAGTGTTGGTTTTAATCTCAGTTTTAGTCGCAGCAAACAGAGAGGAAGGGAATTTCCAACGCTTCAGAAGGGGAATCATCCACCACACCAAGGCCTGTTTTGCTCTTTTGGCTTTGGTTTGGCCTGGCCTGGTTTGACTTGGGATAGCAGCAGTCCAGTGTCCAGATGTGGCTCTTGTGATAGAGGGTCATTGGACAGGCCCCGGCTTCCCTGAGGCTGCAGGATGTCACTCTGACACCTCTCTTCCTCTTCATTTCTCTGCACTGTTCCTCTTTTCCTCTTTTCCATATCTCAGTCTCTCTCCCCTCCACCCCTCTGTCCTTTCTATTATCTCCCCATAGTGTCTCCTTCACAACCTTTACACCCCATGTTTTCCTCAGTTCCCTCAGCATCTTTTATTGCAGCTGATATCATGAATAGCTCATCATGTGTCTTGTCTAAAGAAGCCTACAACAGTGCTTCTTCAGTGAGATGATGCAGGGGGCGGGGGGGGTTTCCTTTCATAGCATGACCCCATAACTTACAGTATATTTTACAAACAGAGGATTCTTTCATCTGAAGGCACTGAGCAAATAGTTTCTCAGTCATATTCAGAGTAGTGTTCTTGATGGATAAATGTAGCCCGTTTAGCTTTTATTTTTTCCAACGACACTCACGCGGCTTAAATGCACTCATGAATGATGGAGAATGAGACATGTTCATGTTGCTGAAAAGGCTGCTGAGAATAACAGCAACCCCAAGCTACAAAGAAAAAGACCATCATCAAAGTTTCTACCAAAAAAACACTCAGGGTTTCAGAGCAAGTCTGTCCATGACGCTTAGAGAAGGTATTAGTGATATTTTGAAAGGTGATTGTAAAGCAATCATGCCTAATGACTCCCCAAGCTTCTTGTTGTTTTTTTCTCTGGTTTCATTCACATGAATTTTTAAGCACCACTCAGTGTTCTTTCTGTTGTAGCCTTTTGATTTGTGCCTGTGTCAGACACAGCTATGCAGGCAAACCCAGACAGTAGGATTAGAGGAGGGTCAGGGCCTCCTGGGTTTGTACAGAGCTTATTGGACAGGTAAAGTCCGCACTACAAACCCAGAAGGAGAACAAAACAATAATACCTCATTAGTTTTCTCGGGTGGGGTTTTGTAACTCTCCCCACCTCCCTCTGCTGTTTCCCTGAGTGAGCCTCTCACTAAGCTCAGCTTGGGGTGGCACAGGAGGTGAGGCCAAGAATGTTGTCTTAAAGGATTTTATTTCAGAGCAGATATACTTGTTTTTACAAAAGTGGAACCTGGTTTTACAGGAGAATCTGTTGATTAATGTGTTACGCAAACATATTTATCAATCATGTAGATTTATGAAAATATACAGTATCATGACCTCAACAAGATGCCTTCTCATTTGCCACGCATTGCTTGTTAGTACTTAATAGTATAATAGGTAAGGATGAAGAGCAGGCAGGGTTAATATGGGATGAAGAGCCTAAGTCTCAGTGGACTGAGATTGTGCTGAGGAATCATAATAAGGTGTTAGGTCAGCATGCTGCTGCCCAGGAGGACTGATAAAGACCCTTAAACACTCTTCAAGACCTCCCAAGACTGCACATTTACTGTAACACAAGTGTCACAATACTATGTTTATTGTACATGTTAGTGGAGCAGTCCAGCACAGCACGTAATTATATCTTTTAGTGTTGTGGGGAGTTCTAGCTGTCTTATCCTGCTGTGATGTGACATGTTCAACCAGCTGGAAAATATGGGGGGGAAAAGAATGCAGATTATTCAGCTGCCAAGGCCAGGAAAATAAGCACTGCATTTATAGAAAAGTCAGCTGAAAACCATAATGCACTATAAAACATCTTTAGGTGGGTTTGGCAGAGAGTGCCCTCCTCATTTATCTCTGAGAGGCAGAGGAGAGAGAGATGCAGGCACAGTGTAAGAACAATGTGTCTCTCTGGAGTGACCTCGCATGCCTTCTTGTGTGTTGAGTGGAAAGATAAATAGGAAGCTGAGAAGGGAGAATTGATCGTGGGATCTTGCCACAGTTGCTCAAATGCACATGTCAATCCAAAGAAAATGACTCAAATATGAATAACCTCTGCAGTATCACTCTGTTTGAACTGCTGCCTAATGCTTTAAACATGAGGAGAAAAGTCTCAGTGTAGCTCAGTGCTTTATTCGTCTCTCTAGTCTCTAGATCTTGTATGAGTTGTGGCTATTTCTAGTACCTCATGATTATATTTGTCTTGACAGCTGCACAGGGCTGCAGGTACACATTTCTATGAACCAAGTCATGTCAATGAATGACTAACAGATCAGTTTGAGGTTGTGCGTGTGCATAGAGGTGTACATGTTCACCCTTTCACACAAGAAAACTCTGAAGTCTAAACGCAAGTTTTTGTTCCGCTCTTTATTTTTCAGGCAGCAGAGGATGTTTGTTTCTTTCACCTCATGTTTTTGTTTTGCTCGGGGGCGTATTGTATTTGCGGAGCAGTCAGCTTGTGAGCCACACGGGGTGTACGAATGTCACAATCAGCCCCACCGGAGCATGTCTGTCCTACCTCTGCTCAGTGTGGTACAAGGATGACATTGGAAAGTAGCAAGGCAGATAAGGTAGACTGTTTGTCAGAACAAGAGTCTACAAAATCATTGTTTACTGTTCTGGTCGTTCATTCTTACATCCCTTAGCTCTCCTTCAAGGGTGGTACCTGGAGCATAGCAGTGCATAGCTACAGAGGCTAGCTTGAGGAATTCCTTTGTCTACAAATACGTGGTCATAGCACAGAGTAGCAGGCCTGCTTCAAATTATTTAGTAAATATTAAATCTGCTGTCTCTGATCTAATGTGTTTGGATGGATAATGATCATATTTTCCAGTCCCACTTTTATTACAGTTAATAAATTGAAGAAGTTAAAGTGTGGAGTATGGGTCAAGAATTTGTTAGTGTGTTAAGTCCAGATTTCCCTGTCTGTCCCTCTCTCTATATATATCTATCTCACCATCTTTTAAATGCCTGGGCAACTGAGAGTGGCAGCTTCAGGTCAGTGACCTGTTGAAGTACCCCAGATGTCCTTGACGGTGCCAGCAGTCACATGCTGTTAACTGAGAGGGATGAGTAAGAGAAAGATGTGCCTGCTCTTTCTTGTGCCGAGCCAAGTGTATCTCTGCGGCCTGTATACCTGCATCCCAGATGGCTGATGGCTCTTTTTGTGGTGTTTGAAAGCGAATGAACTCAGTTTGGTTCAGTTGAGGCAAACGCAACGCGGTCGGCACATCCTCATCCTTCAGCAGAATCTCCTGAATCTGATGGAGGTGTTTGGGGAAGAGTGTCACCGTAGTTTGTTTATCTTCATGGTGATGGAAGATTTGTTGATGCAGACGGCACTGAGACGTTGGATATATTTCAGAAATGTTGTTATGGAGACAAATATTTGGCTGAAAGAATGCTTCACAGTAACAATGATATCACCCAGTCTGATGCTGTGTGTTGTGATAAAAGGCTTTGTTATATCTTCACTCCATCTTACCATCATCAAGTGAGATATTTCTAAAGTTCATCATTGAAAAGATTGCTGTTATCTAACAGGAATTTGAAGGTGAAGGTCTTAACAGCAGTTAAAAAACAAAACACTTGATTATTCTTTGATTTGACAGGACTCCACCTGCTCCACAATGTCCCGTTTTCTGTTTGACATCAAATACTTCCTCTGAAACACTGGAGCACTTCCTTATTTTGCTCAGCTTCCCTCGAAACTTTGGGAAATGAGAAGTGTGACTACATGAGGTAAACCAGGGTACATTCTCACTAACTGCTGTCATGTCCAGTGCTATTCAGGTGAGATTAACCTTTAGGCCTCCTGCATCAGTCTTAATTTCACATCTCTTGTTTGTGCGTTTGAGCTAATACGCTGAATACTGAGGACTTCCTTGTGCCGTCCAAGCTCTGAAATTCCAGAGAAGTACAAGCAACAGCTTTCTGTTCTTTATAATGGTCTGGGTCCGTTATTGAATGGCAGCATCGATATTCAGCTCAGCTACTGACCCAGGCTTCCGCCGGCTGCGTAACCAGGGGATACCTCATTAATAGTCAAGTCCCTGTGTCATTTTCATTTTAACGTAATTCTTTTTGGACTTTTAGCAGATTAACGTGACCACAGGCGATGGAGGGATTATTTGCATGTTTTATAAGTAATCACGATCTAATTTAAAAACAGCAGAGGTTTAGAATCAGTGGTCTGTGTTTCCACTTCCAGGGGTTCTGCTGTGATCCACACAGAGAGCTGCAGAGAGATACGCTCTGCCTCCAGGCCAAGTCCTCTGGTCTCCTGGAGTGAGCTAGGCCAAGTGAAGCCTTTTACAAAAACACACAGTGTATGCGCTTTGTGAGTTTAGATCAGCAGCTGCCGCCTAGCCTTGTCCAATATGCCACATTTGGCATATCTCAGAATCCAGTGAGGCCTGTCTGTCTCCCCCTAGATTACAATATCTGACTGCTCATACACGTCCATATTCTATCTTGTGGTATGTTCACTGTAGCGTCTTGTTTCATGTACAACCATCTTGTTTTTATCAGTTACCCATTCTGTGTTCCTTATTCTACCTTCCTACTTTTTCATCTAACAGTTGTAACTGTCTTGTTGCAAATATTTTCCATTCCTCTGGTCATTCATACACTGTACTGCAGTGTAGTGCAAATGAAGATGTGTGTTAATCTTGAGGCAGGCACATACTGTAACACTGGCCTATCCACAGTCAGAACATCTGTGTTTATGACAATGCTGACATGTGATATTAAGCAGTCTAATGTTATTGCATTTACTCTCTTAGTTTAGAGTGTACAGCTAGGCTGATCAAATGTCATGTTATAAACCAAAGTACTGAAAATTTGACCTGGTGAAGGCTCTAGAGGAAAAGTCAGGGGATCACCAGTGGTTGTTGGGACATTTCACTCAAAACCACAAACATCAACCTCACTGTGGCTCCAGAGAAATAGCTAGGGAATCCCCTACATTGCCATTGTCAAAAGACCCATGCTGCTAGCATGGCTGAAAACTTATTCTGTGGGCCGCATTAGAGAGATGCTTGAGTAGTTTCTTTTAACATGTTTTTAAAATGAAAAGTGGATCATTAGCTTTTGGACAGAATGCATTGTGTGCTTTTATGTATGTATACTTGCATGTTATTTATTTACTTATTTTATGTGTTTGCTGTCATTGACTGTCATATTGTCCCCTGGGGACATTAAATATTTACTCTACATTTATCTTCCAGTCCTTTTCTGTTTAAATATTCCTTGTATAGGAATTGCACAGATTTCATTCTTGTTACTTGTACTGAGTTCAAGAAGCCACTTAATGTGCCTTGAATGTATGCACGAGGAGGCTGAAAGTATAGAGGGCTGTTTTTTAACAACACAATCTTTGCCATTGGCACAGTACCCTTTAGAGGACATGTGACTTTGCAGCTTCATAAAACAACATCTGTTCTGTGTCTGTTACTGGTCCCTTGGTTGTCATTGTGACTTGATCAACAGTATATTATTAAACTGGAATTTCTACTTGTATTTTGTAAGTTAAAATTGTAACACTGTTTCTCTAGAGTTTTAAAACACACAGTATTAATGCACCTGTGTTGACCTGCTGAGATATGAGCTGGTTGCTCTTTAATCAAATAGACTTAAAGCCATCTGCTCGAGCTTGTACAAATCTCTGGGAGTTAAGCTTGTGGGTTATGTGGTCATAATTTTTAATGTAGTCACTGTATAGTATCTATTTGAATTTGCCCTACTTTCTCAGTTCACCTCAATACTTTCCTGTCACAGTGTGAGTAATATTCATAGTGTTTAATGGTGTGGTTGAGACTCCCATTTCCACTGCTTCTAATTTATTATCCTGACTATGTCAAGGTCAGGTTCACCTGCTTTGAAATCCCCTAAGCTTGTGAACAGTATGATAATATTTCTTTTTTTCCCCTAACTCATTGTCCAACTCTTTTTACAGCACTTCCATGATGGGCGTAAGGCACAGCAGCACATTGAGAGCTCGTGGAAACAGCTGGAAGCGGTAAGTGTGTTAATGTGCAGTGTGCAGTACCACAGTGGTCCACACATAGCAGCTGCCATTGGCCACAGTTGCTACAGTTACACAATATCAAGACAAAATTAGAATATAATATGACTTACCTCTGCAGTTCATTAAAGCTGCTAAGTGTAACTTAATTTCTAGTGTAATTATTTCAAACATAAACATTATTGTATGAATAACAGGTTAATTAATTTGGAGTATATCAACATTATTAGCTGGAGAAATGTTTATTTTCTGCACCAAATTAAGCTCTGTTGACAGACAGCTGTTACAGCATGTAATATCAAACGCTGTTCAATATCTGTTCAATCTAAATCAATAGATAAACCTCCTATTTTGAGAAATTCTTTAAAAAAGTATGTAGACACAAAGTATTTAGAAGTAATGTAACGGCACAACAAGGATTGCAGTTTGATAGCATTTTATTAAATCAGATTAAATCAAATCTGCTTATTGAATCCAAATCCTTTATCAAATATAACTGGGTTTAGCTTTCATCATTTGCAAGTAACTAGAGATGTACAGAGGCTGGCTTGCAGGGAGCACATTAACTTGACAGTAGTGTAATGTTTCACTCCATCATCATGGAAGTAATGCTAGTAAGTCAGCTAAAGATGATGTAATCTGTGGCTAGTGACATATTATTTTAACCAGTGAAAGTGATGGTCAGAGCTGGCTAAAAATGTTACCTGAATGTTATCTGCATTGCTATTTGGCATTTAAAAAGAAGGAAAAGAGATAAAAGGTTTATATGTGATATCCAGCTTTGTTAGCTCTGATCAGAACCCAACTTTAGTCCTGACATACAATATAGTATACTGTACCTAGCTTTCAGAGGCAACACCATACACAGACCACAGTAATTACATTTTAGATGTGCACTTTCAGTTGCCATAGGTATTCATCACCATTCAGACATCAAATACATCTGAAATACCTTAAGAACAAAAGAATAAAACACTATATAGGACTGTGAAGAGATGGTCTGTTGACCTTACTCGCTCAAGGCTTTTTCATCCAGTCATCAACACCTTTACAATCAGTCAACAACATCAATGCCACATGATACAAAAGCACTTGTTACACAGAAATTCAGGGTGGAACTGTGTGACTGTAAAAGACATTTTCATCAGAAACTGAGGGAGCACATAAAGGATGTGGCAAACTGTCTGTAACTAAAAAAAGCAAACAGGGAGAGAGACCCATGTACAGGGCTCTGAGGGACCTCATATTCTGTCTTCAACAAAAACCTCTAGCAATGTTCCAATTCTTTCCCTCAAAATAGGACACAGGGCAGACTTTATAACTATAGGATGAATAGAAGCTCTTACATTAAGATGAAATTATACAACATAGATAAGGTTATAGTAAAGCTACAACTAACATTTAATGAATGTGTATTGCATAATATGTGTCAACTGTTGCCTGGTTGGCTGACAATGCTGAGAATGTATCAAGATAAGGACTTTAACTTAGCTAATTAACACAAAATACTGCCTGAGGTAAATGTAGATAAGAAGAAGACCCTGAGACCATTACCTCAGACACTGACGCACTGAAGTATCGCTAAATATCAGCTGTGTGTGTTTTAATCGTCAGTTGTAGACCAATTTTTTGGGATATTGTTTAATGTTACCGCATGCTGTAGTATGTTCAAAAAACTAGGTAAGAGCAGATCCAGGAGTGTCCTCTATATTTGTTTTAGTGGAGGAGCTAAAAGAGAGATTGCACAGAACACCACTCCTTATCTCCGCCTGGCCCCTTTGACGGGGGAGAGAAAGAGTGTGAGAGAGATGCATAACTTGCCTTGTCCTCCTCAAACTTCTCTGTGCGTTCAATGATCCCATTGTGTGTGTGTGCGAGGCAGATAGGCATAGTTCAGAGTGCACGCTGGCCCAACAAACACTGATTGTTCGGTTTGAGGGGTCGAAAGAGGGTTGGATGAATGCTTGTTTTTCTGTACACAAATGACCACTATGAACATTTGTTTAATCTGCAGGCTGCAGACTTTGACAAGACCCCAAGGCCGTGTCAGTGACATAAACTAACCTCTGTCGCACACAATGCTGGCCCTTAAATGTATATGACGTATATGTGCATGTTATGACATCCATTACTATGCTTATTAAAAGGTCAAGTCATATGCTGTTTCCTGCAACAGCTCATAGTGGGATTTTACCGATGCAACGTCTCATCACATTAAATTTTGTTTTCTGTGTTCTCAGTGTAAAAGACGGTTTGAGAGGGACTGTAAAGAGGCAGACAGAGCACAGCAATACTTTGAGAAGATGGATGCTGACATTAACGTGACTAAGGCTGATGTGGAAAAGGTATGTGTCATCTGCACTTCTGTGCAGCAGCCACCAATCACACAAGCTTGTCCAATACCCTCCATGCTTAAAGAGCACAGCTTCCCTGTTGATTGCTCACTGTCCCACCTAGCACCCTCCCCTTAGCACTCACCCCCCACCCCACCCCACCCCACCCACCCCACCCCACCCCTCCTCCTTTCCATGCAACAAGCCCTGATTCCTCATTCCACTGAGTTCAAAGACAGCAAAGATTGAGTGACCATGTGTTTGATGCCAGAGACTGTGTGTAAAAGCTGGCATTGTCTCAGCAGCACAGTGATCTGCTGCTAAACAAAGCTGATAACAACACTGAGTCCTCATTATCACTGTACTGCAGCCACCAAACACTCTGCTGTGCTGTATGGGCCCTAGCAACAGAGAGGACTGTGTGTGCTAGTGTGTGTTTGTGTGACTTTATATGGTTATAGATGATATATTTTAGTTGGCTCTCTTTTTCCCAGTGAAGAATTTAAATGTGTCCTTTGGTGTTTTTTTGATTATATGTCCCCTTCAATAAATCAACACATGCAGTGATCATCCAGTTCTTAGGACTTGTAGACCAGAGCCCCCTGGGCCTGTAGCTGATGTCATTTCCTGTTGTCATAACCAATTAAATGAGCCCTCAAAATCTCAGCCTTTAACCCACACAGCTCCCACGCCCGCAAGGCATCATGGGTCAGCAGCGCGTGCTCCTGCTGCTTCATCAGCTGTTGGAGCAGAGCTCAGGCTCAGAGTTGACACAGTTCAGACCCGATTATTATGCAAATATAGGCTGGAATAAAGAGCCTTTCTGCACTCTGGACATACAGCCAAAGAGCTACAATAGGCTTAGGCTAACACTGAACTCAACTGGAAAGACCCGGCACAGCAGCTCAAAAAAAAAAGTCTAGAAACAAGAGTTGTGTTGTCTCTGATTACAGTTATTCCATTTATTGAAGCATGAAAGACTCATACATTACACAGAGTTCTGTAAACGGAAGAGAGACAACTCTGTATCTTTTTGCTCTTATTGTGTTAGTTTCACTGTTTGTGTAGAGTGATCATGTAAACAACTCTTTAATATGCTGGATGCATTACTCAGTTCTAAAAGATCATACTGGTGTTTTTCCTTGTGTTAACACCAAAATTTGCATTTAATCACCCTTTTCTATTAACTTTTAGTTTCTGTTCATGCCACACTGAAATTCAATCTTAGGGTCAGTCCCTGTCGAGACATCAAACATTTTATTTCACCATTGTTGCCACTCTGACCACTGGTTATAATAATTCTGCACCTACTTCCTTTGTTGCTGAGGTTTGGAAAGAACAAACTCAGAGATAAGCGTTTTAAATGGTTTATGCAACACTTAAGTTTATTTGGAAAGCTTTAGTTCACAAATCTCTAGAGACTATGGATGAAAAATACCACAATTTTCCTCTAAGGTTTGATTTTCTTTTCAATATCTCACTCAGATTTATCCTAGAGCAAGCTGAGTTTTTCTAAAAATGTAACTTATCTGAAAAATAAAGGCGACAAAGTACCAGATATTAGCCTTCTCATTTGTTATTCCTTTCTGTGTGGGTGTTTTGACCAACCACAGCTCTCTTTTTCACCTACTCACATTTCCATTGTACAGAAATGAAGAACTTAGAATAGACTGAATTGAAGACTGAATCTCCTCATATCAGTCACTGTGGAAGATGATTGGCTTTTCATCCCACACAGTTTTACGTGTGTTTTTCTAACAGGTGCTTTTTTGGTTTTGTGACGATTCTAGAAAAAATGTGCAGGTGTATGAAAAAGTGTGTGTGCAAGTGTTTTATTTTTATGTATCTCAGTGTTGTGTGTCTACTCCATCTGCTTTTGCTCAGTAGCTTATAGAGTATATACTGTAGATACAATGCTGCCATATATCATGTTTAGATATAAGCAAAGTGCACTGATATTTTTTTTAAAGTTAAGTCTCAGTGTGTTTTTTTCTTTGCAGAGGCATATTCTTCTTGTTACTTAGAGAGCCTCTCAGTATTTTATCACCAGAAGGGATGAAATGTCACAACCTCAGACTAGTTTGTGTTTTAGTTACAGTTAAAGCCTTGGGGTGTAAATAGGTCTGGGACAGACAGAAAGGATGCATGGTGGGAGAAGAAAATAAGAGCACAAACAGAGATTATGTTTGTAGGCATAGTTGTGTGTGGATTTGTATCTGTGTACATTGGTATTCTGCAGCTAAGGACCAACTTGGGATTTAATAAGTTACTAATAAAGAAATTATATAACTTAACTTCCTCAACAAAGTAACTTGTCACTAACAATAAAGAAGAAACTGCTAATATTTAACACAGATACATTTTGACAAGCTAAGTTCCTGGAGTTGCTTTTGTCTGTAATGTGATGTCTCTCTCTAATGCAAAAGAGCTGCTGTTTGTCGAGCTGAGGTATTGTGGTTTTCTCCCCAGCTGGCACAAACCTCTAACTGTTCCCTCTTCTCCTCTGGCAAACGAAATCCCTCAATTTGGGGTTTGGATTCATAGCCCAAACATCCACAAAGCCTGTTCCAGTTCTTTGAGGGACCCCCGGCCCTGACACACTCACTCACAGACCTCCCTGTCGTGGTGATCCTCAGTCATAAGGCATTAGAAAAATTACACAGTTTCCTCCTCTCCACGTCTGTTCTGCATTTTCTAAAAGCATAAGACAGCGGTTTACAATACCAGCACTTTAGCGGTTATTGTGTGTGCTTACCATGACACCAGCTTCCCCTTTTGACTGATGACAGGCCTGGTGGTCCAGGAAGTGCATCTATGGCAACTTCTTGTTTAGCTGGAAACGGCTAACAAACCTTTTTTTGTTTGTGTGTGTATGTGTGTGTGTGTGTGTTTGTATATTTATTTTATGCCATGCCTTGAAGCGAAGTTCCCACAAGGTAGGTGCGGCGGACAGACAGTCTGTTATATCTGTGGGAACACACACTCGTCTCGACTCGTGTCTCAGTACACACGCACACACACACACACTCACATAGACTCTGACCCACAGCCTCAACCAGATCACTGTTAACACGCCCTGTCCTGTCTGACCATGATCAGTGGCTTGCCTCACTGTTTTCTGCTGAGCACTTTGTCACCCCGAGGTTTATATGTGTGATGTAAGAGAAATGAAATGAGAGAAATGATGAATATGTTGCGTAAGGTGTCAGCTTTCATACCAACTTTCATTCAAAATTTCTCTTTGTTCTTCATTCTCAGTTATATGTAGATAGATAGATAGATAGATGACTCAATAGAAATGCATGTTTAGATGCACACATGCGTATATGCACAGAGGTGTGAGTAACAGCAAAACAGGTAATTTCCAGAAAATGACAACAGGATGTGATGTGGCTGCAGACACAGCAGCTTGTTTCGAGGTTTCCTTATCCGGCAGGTTACCATGGCGATGTTGTTTACCCTTGTCATTTTGCAACACATTCAGAACACTTTGCATGCACCTACACCAGCTCAGCACTCGTCCATAAATGCATGCTCACAGGCCTGCACGTAGACTTTAAACAGCTGGACTTTCACATGTGCTTTTTAGCTTTTCCTCTGGATTCCTTTTTTTTTTTTTTTTTGGTAGGCTGCGACTATCATTTTCCACCAAGGTATTATCTGTCACCCCTCATGTGCTGGACATAATGTACCTTTTGTGTCAGACGAGCACCTCGGCTCTGATGTCCTCCTTTTCCTCTATTATGTCATCTATTACTTACCCATATGTGTGTGAGTGCGAGTGTGAGAGACTTAACTCTTGCCTCAGATCAGTGGAAGTCCTCAGATGAAGTCCTTTAAATGTTTCCCTCAGGACTATGGCAGATCAGGGTTATGTTCCCTCCATTGCCCCATGCAGCTATATGGCTGCAGTGTAGTGTTTTGTTTTGGTCATCTGCATCCAGCAGACCAAATGCTGATTGCAATCACAGGTTCACAAGGTGACTCTTTGTTATAGACAAACCAATGAAACCACTATTTATGAGTGGACAGGCCACAGCTCTAATGGAAAGAGGAAACAGATATGAGTACTTAGCTGCACGAGCACACACACACAACATACACACATGCCCCACATGCTGTCTAGCTGAGATAATCTCATCTCCATCTGCTTGCCGTGGATCTGTAATAGGCTGCTCCCGCTGCGTTTCTGACTGCCTGCCTTCCCTTCCTTAGACTGAACTAGCTTAAAATAATCAACATTATCGACAGAAGAGATAGGCTAGACTGGACGGGCAATCAAAATCCAAATCCCTCCATTCTTCAGCCACTGCAGGCAGCTGTTGTCTCCCTTTTTGTGTGTTTGCTCTGGCCTACATATAGTCTAATGCCTAAGGCTGTTGCTGCTTCCCGACTTGGATTTGCACCTGTGACCGAGCATCCACAACCTCAATGTTTATGTCTGTACATGAGCATGCTTGAACACTCATATGCACAAATGTGTCAACTCGTGTAGGTTTTTATGCTCTGGCTATGTGTGTGTATGTGTGTGTGTGTAACTCATATGTCTGTGTTAATCAGGGGGACACTGAGGTACCGTGAGTAGAGTGTGTTTGTGATGTGCATGTTTGTGTGTTTTCTTTTCCTCAGGCACGACAGCAAGCTCAGATGAGGCACCAGATGGCCGCTGACAGTAAGGGCGAATACTCCTCCTACTTGCAAAAGTTCAACCAGGAGCAGAATGATCATTACTTTACAATTATCCCCACCATATTCCAGGTAAATACAACAACACTGCAACATATAATATTTTTCTTTTTTAGTTTGCCTTTACCCAGACATTTCTGTGAAAAATGTGAGTGCTGTAGTAATGTAACTGAGAAGTGCCAACTGATTAAAAAGTGGGCCAGAATGCATTCATGTGCAGTCATTAGTTAGCTTGTGAATTCAGTGCTGTTTGCTGGCCACCAACCCCCACTCCCCTCTGGGTCGACAACTAAAAATACATTTTCAACATGTGGGAAACACTCAGGGTAAAAAGCCATCATTACAAAGAGTGCAGCTATTTGTTTTGTTGTGAGTTTGAGATACAGAAAGTAGGTTTTTCTTGTGCAGTGAAACATTTAGAGATGGAAAGTGCATAAGAGATTTACCAGATGGTGCATCACATCTTTGATGCTCAATATCAAACTACAGCTCTTTTAGTCAGTTTTATTCCAAGCTCAGAGTATCATTTTCAAAGCAAGCCCTACTGACTCATGCCTCATTCTTTGGCACTATGCTAGTAAAGTTTTATGTATGAATGTGCCTGCATTTTTATGTAGAAACTTCAAGACATGGAGGAGAGAAGAATTGAGAGGATAGGACTGTGCATGAAGACGTTTGCAGACGTAGACCGCCAAGTGCTGCCCATCGTGGGGAAATGTTTAGATGGCATGACGAAAGCTGCCGAGTCCATCGAGCCCAAGACTGTGAGTATACAGAATGTGATATATGTGCACACACACACACACACACATACACACACACACACTCACACACGCCACCATGTGGGACACATTACTCACTCAGCCATGCTGTCAGTCACAACCCACACAACGATTAGACTTTCACTTAAGCAACAAGTGTGCTGGTGGGTTGATACTCTTGAGGGGGCTTTTTAAAAATAAAAACAACCCACCTGTGAACGACGAAGTGCTGTGGGAGGACCGTGTCTTAGCTGAGAGAATAGCTGAACAAAATGATTCAATTTATGTGTTGACCTTTCTTTTATAGTAAGAAAATCAATGAGCTGTGAGCACACACTGTATTTCCCCCATGAATAATTCTTAGGGGTTTGTGTTGCCTAAAATTACACACCGTAGTCCCCCTTAAAGGGACATTCCACTGATATTCAGTTAACTTGTGTTTACTATTCAGCCTGTCAAAACAATTGCATAATGTCCTCTGTGGTTCTGAGAAGAGATTCCCAAAGACTGAGGAAAATAGCAATGATGATGTAATAATCTCACTTTTGGCTTGAGACCTCCTGAAGAAGCCCATATTACAAACTGGAGGTGTGGGGTTTGAATGACAGTGTAATGAAAGATGCTGCAGACATACATCATAGGAATATAGGATCCAACGTTTTTGAAACTCACACCCATACTATGGACAAAAAGGCAGAATCTGGAAGTACAGTACTATATCTCTGGATTGCCCCCTAAGTTTCATATGACTTAATCAGTGAAAACACATACAGCCAGCTTCCTCAAAGGTGCTTCCCCTTTAGTGCCTGTCAATGAGCTCATAGCTGCAAGAACTGGGGTTTTCACCCTCAAATGATGCTAAAGATCTGAGGAAAATAGTTGAGAGTAAGGAGTGTTGACTTGAGGCGTATGCATTTCATATAGGTTGTGTTGGCCCTCTTCCAAAGGACTTTTACTGATATACTCCTGATACACACACACACACACACACACACACACAAGGATACACAGGGCAGCACTGCTAAGTGTGGTTTGCTGCAGTCCATTAAATTTGAAGGAATAGTTATTTTGGGAAATATGCTCATTCACTCTCTGGCTGAGAGTTAAATGTGAAGATTGATACCACTCTCTGCAATGTCTACTGTACATATGAAGTTACTGAGAGCAGCTGATTAACTTAGCTTAGTATAAAGATTGGAAACTGGGGAAACCGCTCACCTGGTTCTGTTCAGTGGCCACAAAATCTGTCTACCAGCACAGTTTTTAACACATTGTACCTTGTTTGTTCAATCCATAACAAAACTGAAGTGTAAAACAATTCTAGCCAGGCTAGCTGTTTCCAGTCTTTATGCTAAGTTCAGCTAACAGACTGCTGACTGTAGCATTGTACTTAATCAACATCTGTGGGAATGGTATCAATTTTCTCATCCAACTTTCTGCCAGAAAGTTAATATAGGTATTTGGACCTCCTCCTGTAGGTTAAACGTGCTGATGAGAGCCTTTCTATTTTTCGAAGCTAATATGCAGTTGTTGGCTTAAGCCCTGTCCCATGGCTGATACTCAAAAGGAAGACCAAATTCGCCTACGTTAAAGAGAAAATGAGCAGTGTGATATATTGAGATGTCACATGTTGGCTGCCTGCCGCATGACAAAAAACAAGACTATCCCCAGGGGATTGCATAGTACGTGTATGTGTATATCTAAGTGTGTGCATGGCCCAGCTCCAGGGAGATGACTCCAGCCTGTGACTGTCTGCGGCAGTAAACAACAGCGGGGGAATAACATATCACATGCTCCTTTCTTCTTTCTATCTCTCTTCCTCTGTCTCTCACTCTTCCCTCATGTATATAGTGCACAACAGCAGCTCTGTGACCCCTGATCCTAACTCCAACCAGACCCTCTGGCCTTATCAGTGCAGATACTGCAGGTCGATGCACGCTGCACTTGATTAATGTGTCTCTTCCTGTGTCTGTCGAGCCTGGCTGTGTCCCCGACCTCAGCGTTTTGTCATAACTCCTGGCTGACAGATTTAGGTCCTTTTCTCTTTCTTCTGTAGCCCACAAACTGAATAACATTGGTCCCTCTCCCTCTCTTTTCATGACACACTCACAAACTGTTATCAGGCTGAAACTGCTCTAAACAGCAGAATCACCAGGTCACTATTGTGTTTCATCTTATCACCAGAGCTGCTGATTAGCTGGACAATCTGAACAAAAAGGAAATCCTCCTACATTGCTTGCATTTAAAAAAAAAAAGTTTGAAAAAGATTGTTATGATATTTAAAAGGTCGACAAAAATGTATCAAGAATAAGGCTGTTGCTGATTGCTGTGACCACTGTCTGCCCCACCAGGACTCAAAGCAGGTGGTGGAGTCCTATAAGTCTGGGTTCGAGCCCCCGGGAGATGTGGAATTCGAGGACTACGGTCAGGCCATGAAGAGGGCGGCGTCTGAAACCAGCCTGTCCAACACCAGAGAGGGCAAAGAGAAGCCCCCTGGCAAGACCAAGCCCAAACTGTGGCCTTTCATTAAGAATAAGAACAAGGTAACACATGAATGCACGCTTAACAAAGAGTCACATTTACATTCGAACATACAGCCTCACTGCTTGTAGAAAATTTGGTTTTGCACATTAAGCCGTCACATTACTCTTTGGGGAGATTTTTATGGGGTGGGGTTGAAGGATGTTCAAGGTTAAATGACTTCACGGTGTCTTGTGATACAGTGGCTATAGAAATATATGTGTTCAATGTCACATTTCCAGTATCTGTTACATTGCTAGCACTGGTTATGCATTTAATTTAGCTTCATTTTATGTAGATTCTTTGACTTCTGTTAAGCTCAAGAACTTTGTTGCTAGTTCTCCGTTAGTACTGCCATTTTTGTTGTTATTATTTGCCACCCGATTCCTCTTCCCCGGCAATCACCCTCACCGATTTTGGAGCCTGCCCTTCTGTAACTCAAACTAATGCATCTCTACCTTCAACCTGTGGATGGACTCATCTGGCAGACATTAACTCGATCTAAAGTAACAATTCTCCCTCCACCGTCTTTCCATTGATTGGTGATCGGCCTCGAGTAGCCTCCTTCAGTTTCCTGCTTCTGAACAGCAAAACTGATCTCTTGACTGTCTTATGGGCTGGTGGCACTGTTGGTATTGAATCAGATCAGAGCATGAGTGAGTAATTGGGTGCGTGTGTCTGTGTGTGTGGAAGAGGAAGGCTGGAAGCAAGTGTGTGCAATGCTAGATGAGAAACCCCAGCGTATTGCCTGTATGGGAACAGAGAATGGTGTTTAATTTATTCACTGTGTGTATTTCCAAACATATTCTTATTCAGAACAGTATCTTTCTATTAGTGTTTGGGAGCAAAGACATTCATACACAGAGGTATATATGCTGCACATTCACACACCGGCATGCAAGCATAACAGAAACAGAAACACAAATAAAACATAAACTGGTATTTCAGTATAAAAGCACCATTATTTCCTCAAAGAACCAGGGGTTTTTAGGGATTTTCCAGTCTCTGCTTTGTAAAGAAGGGTTTCTGAATCACTTGCCCATGCATGCGCACTGTGTGGTATCTTAGAACTCGTCACTGCTTCACTCTCTAACTCCTAAACTGGTCGATGAATTATGCAGTCAAATCTTTTAGGACAGCAATAAGCAATTAAATTTCTCTGATGATGACCTCAAATTCAGCTGCTGGTATCCTTGGGGATGCGGTGAATTTCTCGTCCTAGCTGGCATGTGATGAGGTCGGGAAGGGAAAAAAGGGAAAAAGAATTTCTAAAATGGAAGCTTGCATGCGCTTTGACTGAGACTCTTTGCTGTCTGCTTTGTCGCAGCCGCTTGCTTTAATACATTTTACGCTTCCTACTCACTCTGGTTGTTTTCTTCTTTTTAACTGTTTTTATGTTTTATGTGTTTGACATTTTTCCTCCACAACATAACTACTGATACACTAGGTTTGACGTTCCTTTGGTTGTCCTTTACGTTCTGTTTGGGTTTTCTGTTGTGTGTTTATTTTTTAATATTTGTAGGAGGCTTATTTATTTCGTTTTGTGTTCCCTCCTCCTTTTCCTCCTTTGTCTTTTTTCGTTGGATTCTCGCCCCCTTCTTCTTCTTCTTCTTCTTCCATGTTTTTCCTCCTCCTCTTCTTCCTCTCCGTCACGGCTCCCTCTCTTACTGGTAGCTTATGTCCCTGTTAACATCCCCCCACCAGCCCCCACCTGCCCCCCCAGCCTCATCCCCACCCTCACCCTCTGCTGTTCCCAACGACCCCCAGTCTCCCAAGCAGCACAAGGAGCCCCTCTCCCACCGCCTCAACGACTTCATGGCCTCCAAACCCAAAATGCACTGCCTCCGGAGCCTGAGGCGAGGGGTAAGTGTGTGTGTCCAGCAAGCTTTGTGCATGTGTGTGTGTGTGTATCTGTACACCTGTATCTGAGCTCTGTACCTGCTACACTGTATGGGTGAAGTAATACAAGGATTGAATGTTGGTGTCGTAGCAGGTAATTGAACACTGCATTATGAGTAAGAGAATCTATCTATATGTGGGCAATGTGACCGCAGTCAGAAAATAGTGCTCACATTGACCCATTACTGCTTTCATTCTCACATTTTGCTGCTCAGAGCTGCCTTCAAAATTGATGCTATTATTACAAACGACCAAAATGCTAACGCACCTTCACTCATACAGTGCTCAGGCTTTTTGCTTCTCTAGCATGCTTTCGTAGCGCATAACTATGAATCCATGGTACTTGTCTGACTTACCAGCAGTGTTTCCATGTTGTCCCGTCATTCTTCATATTAACTGTGCTCACAATGACAGTCCCTCTCACCCATCTTCCCCCTCTGGACAGAAATTAGCAAGACGCCTGAGCGGTCCTGGCAGTAGCATGGAGACTGCAGTTGCTCCCTGCGCACTTCTCTGCAGTCTGTGCTGGAGGCAGATTTTTATTTTTTGTTGTTGTTGTTGTTGTTGTTTTTGTTTTTTTTGCAAGTGATATAAAGAAAAGAATATAAAGAAGAGGATTTGATATCACAATTTGAATTGAGGCAAGGGTTGTGGATATGGCAGCAGGCTGACAGAGTCACTTCTCTGTGCAGTGAGGCCAGCAGGGTAATTTTAGGCTTCCTGGCGAGTGGCTTTATCAGCACCAGCTCAGGGTCCTGGTGGGTATCATCACCAGTTCCCATTCTAATCGAGTCGCTGGGCAGGGGCAGGTCATAGCAAGCCTTTCCGTTATCCACTTCACCCTCCAGCTGTCCCTGACCTCAGGAATGGGCGGTAACTCACGTGTTCCTTCCGGGCCCCACAAATATAGCTTTTGTTTACGCTCATATTTTGAAAGGGTAGCAGTTGCCTCAAAGTAAAAACATTTGTATGAACTGGTGCTAACGTGACGTCTGAAAAGGCCAAAGAACAATAACGGCGCTAGAGTGCGGTGTGTGAGCGTATTGTAGAGGAAATGATTGAAGGTCAGCAGAAAAAAGGGAAGCATGTATTTTTTCAAGCGCCAGACAGATCAAGCAGGAAGTGCATGTTTCTCAAAGCGGAAGTGCTGCAACAACTCTCGAGAAGAGCGATAAAAAATGTTCAAAGTGAAAACGAGGTGCATTGTTTTCAACTATACATAGATTAACAAAGATTGAAGTTTGACCTTACTGTAACATTTCACAGCGCAGTGGTTGGTCAGATCATGTTTCTGAGGCCAAGAGAGGTTAGAAACTGGATCAGAGTAGAAATCCCTTTGGAGAATCAAAGGTTTCAATTGAATTAGTTCTCCTCTCCATATCTCATAACAATACATTTAATTATAATTTGAACTCCTTTGCATGTCTCATGACAGTTACCTGTTTATGTTTTCCATGTATATAGATGTTGTTTGCGTTAGCACACATTTTATAATATGATGACTTTCTGAGAGGGTGCATGATTAACCCAGTAAGATGACAAGAGGTCCTTTAGTGGTTGAGGTGGCCGCAATGCCTCAGCTACTGGTGGAGGGTCAGGGTAATTCCTGCAGGCCTTTTACAAACAGGCCTTCAGGACTTTTATCACCAGCACTACAGTAACTTATGTTCATTTTGAGCAGGAAGGGAATATTTTCCCTCGCCTGCCATAGACGGTGATGTTAGTTAAAGAATGTTTTCGTATCTAATTGAAGACTGAAGGGGGATAGTACATACTAATTAATTGAAGTGGGATTATTGTGACAGTGGATTGTACACACACAAATCTATTATATCCTTTTTTTCTGTTTCGTTTTTTTTTTTTTTTTTTTTTGAGTTTCAGTCGTAGCGTGAGACATTCAGCAAACACTGTCACCACCACTAGCTACTGCAGCTTGTAAGCTCATTAAGCAAGTGTTGATGTTAGCAAGAACTTAAATGAATTTAAAAGAATTAATCCTTTTTAATTGTTTAATCCTTTTTTGCCTCATATCTGGTTCCAGGTTGAATTCATTTAAATAATTTTATTTCTACTTATTAATTATACACTGCTGGGAAGTACTGAAAAAATATGATCTACTAATAAATATTTCTTGGAAATACCATACCTACTGAATTTGAACAGGTATTAAATTGCCTTTATGTGGCAAAAATCTAATCTCGATCTAAATCTTATGCTACATAAACCCTGTTTTAAAATTTCACAGAGCAATAGCAAGATATGAAACATAGTTTCAATGATATTCTGTGGTCACAGCTGCAGGTAAATCAGGAAAATAAAAGAGTATCTTTCTCGGACCTCCTGCAAGGAGAGCCTAGTATCACTTTAGGGATTAGAGTAGTTTTGCCAGTGCAGGTGGGGTGTCGTTTCTCTCTGCACAGTGGAAAGATGTCTACCTCTGCAGGAGAGCCTTTGTGTGTTGCATATCAGCTGTGTAATCCATCCGCAGTCACTGTGTATGTGCGCGTGTATGTTTGTTGCTTGGGAGGAAAAAGAGAAAGTGTACATGTTTTGGGAGTTAAAATTAAGAAAACATACAGTATAAGAGCTTTAAGACGTCAGTGCTGTTTTCTGCGTTCTCATTGATAAAGCTGTATTCTTTCTGACGACCACCACAGCAGCAATCCCCGCGCTCGCTCATTTGTCACAAAGAGCTTATGAAGAGGACTCTGGGCCGGCCCACATATGCTTTCGAAGCCAGGCAATATGTTGTAAGTGTGTGTGATGGGCGTCAGCGAGTACCAGCGGTGTGTGTATGCGTGTTTGAAAGAAAGCATGAATGAATATTGGATGTGGGTGGATGTGTGTGATTAGTAAAAGCCATGTACAACACAGGCAGTAGCCTCATTAATAATAATTTGCCATGTCTCTACGAGGAGATTGTTTGTCACAATTTATTAAATAAATTTCTCCTCACAGAGGAGGCTAGTGTCTGTGTCTGGCTCTGTATTGATCACATGGGTCTGACACGTGTAGAATCAGGACGAATGTTCGGAGAAGATGATGACTTCATCCCACATCACATGTATCAGCTTGAGGTTATTTGTCGCTCGCTGTGTCCCGCAGCTGTTTCCAGGGCTTCCCCACCGAGCATCTACAAGGGGTCAATTCACAAAGTGTCACAAGCACCTGTGGACGAGGGGAATTTTGGGTGCGAGGATGCTGTTAATCTCACCCAGCAGTCACCCCTCTCACCATCAGGGGGATGTAACATTAGGCAAGGTGTTGGTCACACTTTGGATCTGGGTTCAGCCTACAGGACCCAGAATTCACCCCTTCCAGGGCTTTCTTTGTGCTGGTGTGCCATACAGCAGCAGTGTTATCTGTTTGTAAGTACCATGATATACCTGTATATCTATGTCTATCCGGGTGGTTGGAAAGAACTCAGGTAGATTGTATTAATCGGACTCAAAGAATCACATGTAAAGAATTATTTGATGGAAGTTTAGAATAAAATACACAGTGTGACTCACTCCTACTTATAGAAAAAAGGAGCTTTCAAGTGATTACATGATTCATCACATGTATGCTTGGAGCAGGAATGGCCAGTCAGAGACAAGGATTTACCCAGCATCTGCCTCATTGTTCATTCTTTATAAAAAAAAAAAAATCCTTACATTTTTCTCAGTGGTGTAGTATTGTGCATGTATGATTTAAATTTTTAAAAGGAGAGTTCATTTGTATGATGCTCAGTTAACATGTAAAACAATCAACCAGTGTATTTAGAAGACATGAATATATAAATAGGGATTAAATAATAAACAAAAAGAAAACCAAACTTGAGCATGAAAGAGATTCTGCTGCTGGCAGATGATGTGCATTAAATACAGTCATATAATTAACAGAGTTAATAGAAAAAAATCAGTGCCAGCTTTATTCTCACTGTTTTCAGGCTTAACAAATGCCAAAAAGGAATATAAAGTGACTTAACATCCTATCAAATGTTCAAATCAAATTGCACAATCTAAGCTAAAACTACCTCATTTGGGAGTAGGAGGAAATTATTTTTACTTTTATCTTTCATTTAAGTCCAAAGTTCATCTTTTACAGGCAAAGATTTATTGTTTTTCTCCATTTTTTACACCAGGAAGTCAGAATTTCTCTTATATCCATGCTCATTAGAATTTAGTCCATATCTGATCCTTTAGAAACATAAGCAAGGTTCAAACTGAATCCAAACCTAGAGGCATTTTTATCACTTGTACAGAAAGTACACTTGGTGATATCAGGAATTCACTCAGAAAATGTGGGAATGATATAGTAGTGGGGAGGTGAGGTTGAGGAACACAAGGCGCCTCAGTGAGGCCCGTAACAGGCCATTCCAGGTGGATGACTTGATTAGTGGGCTGAAGTGAGTGGAGCTCCTCGGTGCACCAGCCTGTGAGCCTCTAACAGGATTACAAGTCATCTGCTCTGGCTATACCAGCCAATGGTCGCTAACCTGCTCTCTACTCTGTTCTTTGTCTTCAAAACATAACCACATCCCCTCAAGAATCACTCAGCAAATGATCAGAATTAGCACTTTTATAACGATTTCTTTTGTTTTAATTTCTCCATTTGTCTTTTGGTTCATGATTGCTGTGACTTGTTTTCCACTTTCATTCAGCTGCTTTCATTTGAAGTGTACAGACCTGGATGTGTACATTTGTATTCTTACAGTGAGTGTTGATAGTTTGGTTTTGAAAGCATCTCTCCAGCTTTGTCTGTGCACAGTATCTGCCTCCATGTCAACCTATGGATCTGCTTATGTGACACATGCTTTTGGCGCCCTCTGCTGTCACTTGCGTGTCATTGCAATGGCAGCACAGCGGGGGGGTGTTCGAGGGTACATCCGTCCCTGTTGCAGTCACTGTTACCCCTCTACTTCTTCCTCTGCATTTATCTTCATCTGTCTTAATTGTTTTCATTCTTTACTCCATGCTTGTGCAGTGGGTTGGTTCTTTTGCCAACTTATCTCTCATTTCTCATTAATCCATCATATTAGAAATGTCAAACTTCATCACAGTAGAAAAGAGTGGGGGCTCTGTAGTTGAAACTGCTGCTGAAAGAGCTTTTTTATGACATAGCTACAATATAAATCCAAATCCTTCAGCCTATAGGAGCTATACCCTCTTTTAATTAAATGGTGAAGTTTGGCAAAGCGTTACCATAAAATATATGTAAACAATTTTTGTTTGAAGGAAACTGAAGCAAATGGCCGTTATATTCTTCTGATGTTGACTTTTGTCTATGTTGTCTCTTTCTCTCTCCTGCTCCTCGCCATTTCTATCTCCTCTCCCCCATGAAGCTTTCTCTCAAGCTGGTAAGCATGACCGTATAACCGCACGACTATAGCGGCATGACCATAGCATGCATGTCACGTCCTCCCAGTAACACATTGTGAATAACGTTTTGTGCGCCGTTATGTTTTTGTGGTGCTCTTTTTTTTTTAATTTTTGGATTTGAGTTATTAACTTAATTTTTTTGCTGTGACACAACGATGGACCTCAGACTCATGTCGTTGTCTCATTTTATGTGTTATTTTGTTGTTTGTTTTTTTACGTTGTGATTGTGTTCTCGTCATGTCTCTCCCAAACTGTGTCTGTGGTCTCTGTGGTGCAGATCACACTCAATTCCCACGTCCGGAATCTCATTGAGGTGATCAGATTTACTCTATGTTTTATCTGTCTCCGTCTCGTAGCCTGTCTGGTAGTCCCTATTGTCTCGACAGATTGTATATCCTCGTAACAAATACTAATCTGATCTTACATAGTAGTTGCTCACTCACGTCCTCACACTGCATGCCAATTTGCAATTTTGTTTATACAATTGAATGCTGCTCTGTAGAACTGATGGTGTATGTTGCCAGACCTCCATATTTTCAGACCAAGACATTTTAAGTATTAAATGATTTGACATTTTGGGAAATACACTTCTTTGTTTTATTGCTGAAGGTTAATTTTAAAGATTGCCACCTCTCTCATGTCGGTATAATAAATATGACGCTACAGGCAGCAAACAGTTAGCTTAGCCTAGAATAAATACTGGAAATAGGTTGAAACTGAAGCTCTGTCCCGAGGTAATAAATCCACTTTCAGTCACCTTGAAAGCTCACTGACTAGCTCGTCATATCTTATTTGTGTAATACGTATAGAAACCAAAGACAGTGAGTGTGAAGTCACAGCTCCCGGTTGAAGAAACAGATCACCTTTTGGACAGAGCTGTTTTCCCCTGTTTAGTGTTTATGCTAAGCTAAGCTAACTGCTGGCTGCTGGCTCTGGTTTCACATTTTCTGTGCTGACATGAGAGCATCTCTCAGTAAGAAAGCAAATAATTGCCAAAAATGGCAAACTAAGCTGACTTTATAATGAAAATTATGTCTTTGTATGATTAATGTCATTTGAGCATTCTTGTATTCAGTGTCTTTGAGTTTTTCATTTTCTAAATCTAGACCTGATTCCATACAGAATCATACTACAAACAACAAATTACTTAATGCCCACCCATAGTTATAGTTTTGATCATATAGAGTGGAACTACATTTTAGATAATAGTGTTTTCATCTGTCTTGGGGTGCATAGAGAGTGTCAACACTAATACATACTGTAATGTGACTGAGAAAGGAGCATGTCTCTGCATGATGACTGACAGATCTTTGTTATGCTGCATGCCTGGTAAGTGTTGCGTGCTGATACAGGGAGAAAGGGTAAGGTTGCCGTGGTAACCTAGATGCTGTGTTTGACCTGGCTCGTGTCTGACGTCAAGTCTGTTATATCCTGTGGTGCTGCTGTGACCCATCTCAATGAGATCCAGTCGCAGGCCTTGATCTATTCAGTCCACACTCAAAAATAAAGTGATAGAGGCTGGACTCACAAAGGGTTCAATATTAATGAAATGAATAAATATACTTATTTGAATAAATAGAGGAGTATTTGTGACAAACCAATAAAATTAAGAAAAATAATAGTATATAAATAGAATTAGAACAGGGTTTATAATTCCCCTCACCTTTCAGCCAATCAAATGCCCCTAGCTTACCAACTCCTCACCCCATTTGGGAATGTGCAACAGCATAAAACACAGTCCTGGATGTTTCCCATAGAAAATAACAGGGTAGTTGCTGAGGGCTAGTTTTTATCTGAGGTGGGGAAGTTTACCAGAAATGCATCTGCCAAACCAACCACGTAGTCCTTGTAAAGCATACATCTCATCTTTGCATGGGTTTGTCATCCTAACCTACTGCCAGCTAACTAGTTAGCCTCTGCTGGCTAAAGTGACCACAAAGAGAGGATGTGTGTTTTTCTCTGAAGAACATGCTAAGTTCTATATTTAGTAGCAGTTCATGTGCAGAATTGTTAAGCTAAGTTTAAAGAGGTGTTAGTTGCTGTTTCCATACACTGTTTCTACACCAATTGATTCAAAATTACTTTAGCATTGTTTTTTCTTTAGCTAAAAGGAAATAAATAAGTTAAAATAAATATACGTACAGGCCAGCTAGCACTACAGTGCTTCAGAGTACAGATAGACTATATCTGCAGAGTTTGAGAAACTGCCGAGCAGTGTGACTCATCAGTTCAGTCTTACAGCCTGGAAATATGACCCATTAGCCAGCCAAAAAACCTCTCACTCACACAACCTCCATTTTAAGAACACACAGTCCTGTCAGACAGCTTCAGAAGCATTATCCTGCTCACACTGAAACACTATATGAGCAATAATAGGATGTAGCTAACACATTATTACATTTCCAATGCATCCGCAGCAAGCACTAAATTAGGTGTGGCGACTGAATAGGTGAAAGGCCTCAAGTCTGTACACAGACAAACATCCCAACTCTCAGTGAGTGTGTTAGAGTGGCTGCAGTATCTCCTTCAGGTTGAATTATGTGGTTAGAACATAACAAGAGCTCCATTTATGGAGCTGTTATCCATTTATCCCTGAGTCTTGGCTCACAGGGTTTACAGCAAATGGAGATACTGCACCTTAACTAGATATGATCCCTGTTAAAACAGCAACACAACAAATACTGGATTATAAAAGTTATTTTTCTTTACCTTACAGTTTCTTTCCATCTCTTTCTCTATATTTGGTTCTCCTTCCTGCCTCTCTCAGGGTTCTGGACCAGAGGACTTCAGCCACCTGCCACCAGAGCAGAGGAGGAAGAAGCTGCAGGGCAAGATAGATGAATTAAATAAAGACATTCAGAAAGAGATGGACCAGAGGTATCTTTATGAAGCTTTGACTTTAGTATAAAGGATAAAGTTTTTTCTTTCCAAATATGACAAGTGATATTTGTGTTTACCTCTTTAATATGCAACAGAGACTCAAAGACTTGCACTGATCTTTGTAATTTGCTCCCACAGGGATGCTCTAACTAAGATGAAAGACGTGTACGTGAAGAACCCGCAGATGGGAGACCCCGCCAGCGTAGACCCCCGGCTATCAGAAATAGCCCAGACCATCGAGAAACTCCAGTCAGAAGTGCAGAAATTCGAGGTTAGTTCGGTGCCAGCCCTAGCTCTCGTTTCTGTGTGAATGTTAGTGTTGGCAGGATTATTTTGTTTGGTTTATGTGAGACAGTAAATAATGAGGAGTTCAAACACGCGTCTCCAATCCTGGGTAGTTCCAGAGAAGACTTGCTGCTCGTCCATATTAGGAGAAGATGTAATGCAGCTGGATGGGCTGGCTGCCTGTTCCACCTCTGTGCAGGGAGAGAGGAGGCCCAGAACAATGGCCTGGTTTAACCCTGTAAATAAATGGGAAACAAGGTGGAGTGTGAGGCGGAGGTGTTCCTCCTGTGAAGTTTCTTGCCAAATTATAAAGGCCATCAGATTCACGGATAAACAGAAATAAATCATCATGTAGGAAAAAAAAAAAGATCAGCTGCAGCCAACATTCACATAATCACTGTGTGTGTTTCAGGGCTGGCTAGCAGAGGTGGAGGAGAGGATGCCATCCAAGAGTGATACTCACAGGAGAAGTGGGATTTATGAGACCCAGAACAACACAACAGTGAGCAACAACTGTGCGCAGGACAGGGAGAGGTATGGTATACTCTGACAAACCCCTGAAATCAGCCCCAGACCCCGGAGTTGTTACACGTTTTATCCTTTCGAAAGAAAACTATGTATGTTTTCACAGTATATTTACTGTGTGTGTGTTGGCCCTTGAGCAGCCCGGATGGCAGCTACACAGAGGAGCAGACTTCAGAGACTCAGGTCAAAGCCAACACCCACCCCATCCCCACCACCACCACGCCGGAGTTTGATGATGAGTTTGATGATGAGGAGACCTTGCCCACCATCGGCACCTGCAAAGCCCTGTACCCCTTTGAAGGTAACGATTACAAATGTTTAAAATGAACACAGAAACCCGATAGTTAGCTGCTAGTGTTTCAAATCACAAAGCTTACTGGTTGGTTGGGTGCCACACACCTGCTCTCTATTGGTCAGCTGCTGCTGGTAACATCTTGTTATTTCTGGAAACAGTTCAGCGTCTATGGATGCAGGGTGGAGGAATCTGATTAGATTTCTTGGGAATGAGGAGGAGTAGGTTTGTGACCTTTCTAAGGAAATGTGCAGAGGAGGAGAGTGGGTGGAATTATAGTCATTTCTTCGGTACACTATTTTCATCTTGAACTATCAAAAGATGTTGAGTGTAGCCCTGAGTGCAAATCAGAGAGAGGTCGTTAACTAAAGAGCCTTAATCGATCAGAGGGAAAGGAGGAAGCGAAAAAACAGGAAAATCTTCCTCTATATGAGATGGTAAGAACATCAAAATGACACAACCAATTGTTATAAAAAGTGCTTAATAACTAATGACCTAACTAACACTAAGGAAAGCCAACACAACAGCACTAACAATCAATAGGCTCAGGAATAAGTCCAAATAGTGGATTTAGGATTTAGGGCCTGTTTCTTTGCATACATCTTTAAAGCCCCTGAGCCATTAGAGTCAGGATTAAAATAAAAAAGAAATTTGTACAAAGACCAAAAGATAAGATATCTACCCCCAACCCCCGATCCCCAATCCCCACCCCAAAATGGCTCCCCAGCCACCAACCACTGCTCCACATACACCAGAAGCACCAACATGTGTCTCAGGCCAACTGGTTACAATATCACTAAATATTTTGCACAAACTTGTAACTGTCTAATACAGTGGGTCCCAACCTTTAATAGGTGAATTGTGACCCTCTCATGAAAGTATGGTCATGAATCATGAGCAATGATTTTTCCATTGTTTTTGTCTCACTAAATGAATTTTCAAGGCCTGAGCAGGTAAGAATATCTATTATTTTACTTACGGGATTTTTAAGGACCTTAAGTTATAAAATTTTAAAAGGTTCTTTAGATGTTGTGATGTATAGAATATCCAGTATTTCACAGAATACCTTTTAATTGAGAAAGTCTTGACCCCCAGGTTGGTATTATTTAAATATTTTGTATATTGGAACCACACACTCCTTTAAATTTCAAATATCCACAAAGACTTTTATCGCTTTATTGCTGCTGGTGTACCCTTAATAATGCAGATTTTTCATTAATGGATAGATTAAGTGAAGAAAAGTGTGTGATAAGTTTTGTCCAAGACGATAAAGAGCTGTTATTTTCTTCCTTGAGAGGTGGATTTACAGGATAGTTTTTGCAGTTTTGCTTCATTCTTGTCCAGACTACAGGGGTGTAGACACAGGTTAGCATCCTCACTCTGTAGGCTAATGCAGTTTCTTGAGCAGCATAATGACTTGTTAAGTTACAGCATGATTGCATTTTCCTGACACGTACCAGCTGCTTTTACTTCCTCTTTGTATCCAGGAAATCTGATTTACAAATTAAGCTCTGATCTACATGAAGTTATTCAGAGGAGGTTCCTCAATCTGCACAGAATGTAGAGTGAACATTTCTTGCCTTTTTTCTTTTTTTTTTCCTCACACCTTTGCAGGCCACAATGAGGGTACTATCTCCGTGGCTGAGGGCGAGCTGTTGTACGTCATAGAGGAAGACAAAGGAGACGGGTGGACACGAGTACGCAGGAACGAGGACGAGGAGGGATACGTCCCCACATCCTACGTTGAGGTCTTTTTGGAAACAAATGCCAAAGGTGCTATGACATACATTTAACTCAGCTAGTGTGTTTTTGTTACTGTGAGTCAGTAAGTTCCCAAATACGTGCAAAATGAATGGGGCAAGTTATGGAGGTTAAAGATTGTTACTGATAGCTCAGACAAAAGAAAACCCTCCCCACACACACACACACATGGATTTGTCCATTGTGCCTCATGACAGTTGGGACGTGTGTGTCACTGTACACCGTTCATGAGCTCTGAACACAACATTTGTTAATGTTTAGGAAATGACACTGAATGCCAGCTGAGCCCGTACAAGAAGTGTGTGAAAAGAAGCTCATAGTTCCTCACTTCTTGTTCCCTGCAGTGCCACTTAGTGGTCATGCAGTCAAAAAATGACCCCCACCCCCACCCCCCGGTTTAAAGCATGATGGGACAAATCACTCACTGACAATCACGTGTAAATTTCAAACACAGTGTTTGTTTGTTTTTTTTTCTTATCTTATTTTGTTTTTTAAGATTTAAAATGTCAGATTACCATATTCCAATCAAATTAACATGCTTTTAGTCAAGAGTCCGATCCACAACCTCTGTCAAATATTTGAGCCAATATGGTTATAAACCACTAAACTCAGCTGAGTGAATGTACGCACCATCTGAAGTGTCCCCGAACATCAAGTGAAACTTGAATCATGACGCAAGTCGTTGCGTTTCAGTCACTTGTTGTGCTGTAAAGGAAAGCATGCTCCATGTGCAATCATGCAAATGTAATTTAAATCTGCTGTAAAATATGAATACATATTGAAAGATATTTTTGTAGTCTAAACAGAAAGAAAAAAAATATCCCCCCTCTCAAGTGTTGCATGCTGTAGATTGATCATAGTGCTGTTACAACATGAAAAAGTTGAGAAGTAATGATTCACCCCTGGTTAGGGTAAATTTTATAAGATTAATAATTAAATTAGGTAACTAATAACCCATTTGACATGTTTTTTTTTTCTTTTTTAATCCACCTTTTGATAATGATAGTGTTGAGCTCTTCTGGTCCTTTTTTCCAGGCCAGTGGTAAAGGAATAAAGGACTGAGAGTTAGCTGTACTAAGCTATATGGTGAGACTGGGCTGAGACACGGAGCTGGTCATGACTTTAAAGCTTTGTGGTTTCTTCTTGCATGAGTCTCTGAGCGGCTCCTCTGTGAACGGTGCATTCCCTGTAAAAAGCATGGCGTGTACGGCCTTTGTGCCATTTCACTTCACTGCTAAAATAAGGAGGCCTGTGCTACTTTTCAATACTCAGAAATCATCTCTTTCATAACTCATCACACAAGCCTTTGTTTAACTTCCTTTCACACGTTTTAATCAGCTCTGACGGCTTGTTACTGGCACAGCATGGGGGTTCTTCTGCGCAGGATGTCATTTTACATCAGCGCTGTAAATACACATTTCATGCCTCCTGTGATTTTTATTGAAGAGCGTCTGAAATGTGGTGCATGCTGCAGTATTTGTGGGATTTTTGTCCTTGTTGTGACATGATCGCAGCATGTTGTGACAGAGTCGAGTGGCTGCGTTCTAACATGCATTCAAGCCAGATGAAAACGTTAGTAGAGTAAGCTGAAAGGTTTTTAGTTAAACAGATACATCTTTGGGTAAAATTAGGTCCTTCACACATACAGTATGTGCAGATTGCATTCAGTCAGTTTGAAGTATTTTCATATATGCAATGACTTCTTTCTTCTTCTTCTCCATCTCTGAATGTTTGGGTTGCTGTTTTTGACTCGATTTTCCTTTAAAACGATCTAACTTTTCTTTTTGTCATTCTTTTTTTTTTTTGTTTGTTTGTTTGTATTTCCTTTTTTTGAATTGCAGATTCCTAAAAGTGTGAGGCTGGCTGAGGAATGGCAGGGCAAGCAGCCTCGGAGAAAACCACCACGTTCCTCACACGCTCACAGAATCAGAGAGAAAAAGCGAAAGGTGACCTGAATCTAAAAGAGAGAGAGAGAGAGAGAGAGAGAGACGGCCAATAATAACGCATCTCAATTTCCAAAACCGTTAAAAAAAAACAAAAAAAAAACTCATCAGCAGTTTTGCGCTTCCTCTGCAGAACTCTGCAGGATAAGAGAAATTCATCTAAATTTTAGCGCTGATAACCTTTTCCATTCTTAACACCCATTCAGCAGTCACAGCCACAGTATACGATTTGCTTTTTGTTGTTGAGCAAAGCTTTGCTTCTTAATGTAACTAACTCCGCTTGCACCACGCGCGGTCATCAAAGTGTCTGTTGGCTTCCTCGCCCCTCGCCCCTTTGACTCTGCCACATCTCTGTTTCCTTACTCCCCCCCCCCACCGCTGCGCACACACACACTCGCATACGGCAGAGGGTGTGGTCAGAGACAGGACGGAGACCAGCAGGAGCCTATGGACAAAAGACCAGCTGGAGGAAGCCGTGTCCCTCTTCATCCAGCTGTGTGTGTGTGAGAGTGTGTGTGTGTGTGTGTGTGTGTGTGTGTGTGTGTGTGTGTGTGTGTGTGTGTGTGAGAGTCATGAACTCCTCACTCACTCACTCATTGACTCTGGAGAGAATCATCCTGGGTTCATCTGCCTACATATGAGGCTGTGAAAACCTCACGCTCACCTCTCTCTCACTAAAATCAGCTCCATATTTGCAGGTTTCACCCGACTGGAAACTGAAGAAGTTGAAGGTGCTAATCATCTTTTTCTGAGTCATGTCTTTCTGGTTTGTCTGACTGATCTGAACGCTTGTGCGTGCGCCTTATTATGAAGGTTTTGTGTGACGTCGTTTCCCGTTTTCTCCACATTGCAATCACTCCCCACATCCCCAGGACCAACTGTGGAGGGAAAAGAGATGATGATGGGTCCATTCACCATCACCCTCATCCAGCCAATACCTGTCTTGTCACTGGTGTCTGTTCCTCTCTCTGACCACACCACACCCCCTCTCGCTTCCACGGCCCCTCCCTGCTCAGGCGGCTCAGGCTATCCCTTGGCTGCTTTGAGCCCCCTACCTACCTTGTTTTTTATTTTTTTATTTTTTTGCAACAGCTCGAGGGGCGGGGGCCTCTCAGCGTTGTGGTGTGCTGCATGCTTGCCCTGTCTTCCTCTTTGCCGCTCTGCTGGCAGCCCAGAAGAGGTGGTGGTGGTGTTGGTGGGGGAGGCTTACACCCCCCCCTCCCCCCCCGCCTCCTGCCTCCAGCCTCCAGTCTTTCCGTTCAGTTAACCCTCATTGCCTGGTCGTACTGTTTGAATTAACCTGAATGCTACTGTTTGGGTTCGGTGCCTGTGGTTCTTTTTTTCTTTCTTTACTTTTTTTTTAAAAAGAAAATCTCTTTCCTGTTGGTTCAGAAAGCATGTTTCCTGTTTTTAACAGCAAGTGAGTGATCACCTCCTCCTCCCAGTGTCCCACCCAGTTTAATCTCAAAACTGTCAGAAAAGGACAACAGGGACCCGAAATGTTGTTTTCTGAATGATCTTATGCATAGGTAGGTCATGGATGTCTTGTGCATTTGTTTTACTGTAATTTCACAATACAGTATGTTGTTGTATGTTAGTATTGTATGTTTTGATCAGAGTGTCTAACGCAAGTTGATGTTAGTTTACAGTTAATCACCTTGTGGGAATGTCTCCACTCGGTCTAAGCAGCAGTCGACCCAAAAATAAAACCTATGAAGATTTGATTTCCACCTAAAGTTTTTACAATGGTCCACTAACTCTCTACTGTATATGAAAATATACTGTGATCCATCATGTTCCTGTGAATTTCGTGACTGAAGTGTAACAGAATCAACTGTTTTTGGGCCTTAACTGGGTTTGTGTTCGATCACTGAGAGGCAGAATGATGCTGATGTTGGCTGTGGTTTGGTGAAAGGATGAAGATGTGATTATCTCAGAAGTTTGGGGGGCACAGCAGTTTTTTATAATCATGAAATGAGAGGAAACGTGTCCACTGACCCCCTCCTCCGGCTCAACGGCACATAATGTATGTGATTTTAACAATTTTTTTTTTGTTTTATATTTGATGATCTTAAGTTGAGATTCCGCTTTGTGTTTTTATTTTAAGCTGGAGATTTATTGTAGCTTTTTTCTGCCTGAACGGGACTAACATCCCTTAACTGCGAATATAAGTAACAATTACATCGTGTGTGTTTTGGATGAAGCCATTGCTGAATATTCATCTGATGCAGAATATTATGAACACTTGATGATGAGTAATGGACATAATGACCATTTGGAGTCGTGATGGAAGGAATGATCAGATCCCTGCTGAATCGAATTTAAGACAGTACCACGTTGGCTTTTTCACCACCCATCTCAAGATTTCAAGATATCAAACAAGCCTTTTTGTTCGTTTTGTTGTTTCTGAGTGATAAATGACAAGATAAATCTGACGAGGCAAAGGCCACCGCTTCAGTGGCAGCAGTAGCTTTATAGTAGCCGCCCGCTTGCCAGTGCTCTACAATGAGACCACCACAAACCTTTTAATCGATGCCCCAGAATAACCTGCCTGTACAGTGGAAATGGCGTGATGGAATTAGAGAGAATATATATGAATATATAAATAAAGTTTAAAAAAGGAAAACATCTATTTTAACTATTGAGAGTCTTACCATTACTTTATCTGCTTTGCAAAGTAAGACTTCCTTTCCTTTGTAAGGTCTACCAAATGGTGTGTTTTGCACTTTTTCGTTTGTGTTCCATTTGGTAGCCCATGCTTGTGTTTTGGAGCACTGAATACTTTGTATTGTGTTTACTGTGCCAATTAAATATGCCTGGAAAGTAAACAGTGTTGTGTTCTGTCCTTTATTTCCCCTCTTGGGAATCAGGCACAATCAAGAGCTGTAATCTCACAGTATCAGTCATCACTGAGAGCAACTTTAATTATCTGCTATCAATCCTGGCTTTATGAGAACACACTATAGATGTTTATAGAGAGATCTGACGGTAAAGCTTGATAATTTATTCAATTAAGTGAAGATTATGCTTATCACAAATAGCAGATGTCATTACTGTTTCTGTCTCCCTTGTTTGCAGGTTTTGTTACTAAGTTTGCAAATTATTTCTATTATCAGTTTATAAATAATATAATTTAGAATTACAATAAATATCATTTTAATGAATCTATTATTACTATTGTTTAGTCTATGAAATATGAATTTAAGTTCAGCAAGCTCAAGGTGACAGTCTTCAGGTGTATTTAATGACTGAACAACGGTCCAGAACTCAAAGATAGTCGCCTGTGGAGGAGGAGAAATAAAATATAAATAAATTAAAGAGAAAAGCAGAGAATATTCACGTTTGAGAAGCTGGGACCAGAAAATTAATAACTAACACTGTACTTATGTGTACTCATTAGCAGAACATTAGTTCATTGCTCATTGTTAGTTAGATTTTTAAAAATAAAAATAATTCAGTAGCTACAACGGTGAGTCATTAAATGTGTGTCAAGGTTTTTATTCTGAAGGCATCGTTCAGTCTGTCAGAAAAGTCAGAAACTAAAACTTTGGGCAAGCTTTGGGTGAGTCCCCTCTTGGCCACTAGAGGGCAGTCACACTCCATCAAAATGTGGTAACGTGGCTACAGAGGAGTAGCCAACAGTGCTTTACACTCTCTCATCTTTTTCTTTTTCTACTGCACTATTTTTTGGTGACTTTTGTGCAGCGTTTTTTAAACATGAGAAAACTTCCACAGGTGGCTGTTGAATAATGCAAACTGCACCTCAGACTTACCTCTGTGTTTGGTGTGTGTTTGCTTTTACTTTAGTCTCCTCTTTGGCATTTAAATTTGTCTCTTAGATTCAGTAAAGTTTTCTTCAAGGTGTCTCTCTTATAAACACTGTGTTTATTCTTTCTAATTACTGAACTGTTAGATTACGTTTGACCAGCAGACAGTCACAGCAGCAGTCACACATATTGATCTGGCCCACAGACAGATCTGGATTGCCAATTGATTCTGGCTCACTGAGCTGCAGCTGTGATCAGTCCCAGTTGCCCCACAGAAATATTCAGGCACATGCTGTGCAGCAGATGCGGCACTCACCTCCTCGAACTCACTTTCAAACAGTCTAATTGGCCTTTGCTCCCTGGAACCCTACATGCTGTACTGTATTGTACTGTGGCTAGAAATGGCTAAAGAAAATGAACTGCTTCAGTGAATCCTGAGGGGCAAGAGCGTCTTAATGGGTTTATTTGGCAGCGACATCCAACTCATCAGTTTATATTATTTGCTGGAGTTAGCCCATAGAATGGGCAAATTTTCATCTGCAGCCAGCTGTAAAAAATAATATAGCAAACATGCAGACATGTACATAGTCTTTGAAGCCATCAGAGTGCTAAAATAGACACCAAAGAGATGGAACAGATGAGCAGAGATCAGAAACAGGAACAGAAAATACAAAACAGTACTGTAACAAGCAGGCATGTAAACTAAACTTAAGCTAGCAGAATAAATAGATGCAACCGCAGAATCGCATAATACAACTGACTCTTTTTAGTCCTGCGCCTTGAGTGGTTTAGTATCTACTTCATCTGTTCTGTGTGAACAGATCATCCCAAAGCAACAGACTCCTTCTCTAAAAGAGGCCACTGCTTTCAACTTTACTGTAGGGATTGATTAAACCTTCCTTAGACAAATCTTCCATTTGTCTTTAGGCCCAGATAAGTCACAAAACAATCTCTGCAGGCTTATGAGTAAGTATCACTCAGTCGCTGATGGATCATTTGCACCTTTGTTGAAGGTCTTTTTAGTCATAGTGGACCAGTATAGACATGTTCAAGACACTCATTATTTTAATTAAGAATGATTTGCTGTTCCCCACTAACGTTCTTTTGCCCTCAGTTCTACAGTTCTGGCTGCATGTTAAACAGCTTCAGTAAATCACACATTCACTCTGCATTGTTCTGTAACTGAAGTAGTCACAGCAAATACATTAATGTGGAACTTACTCATTAATTAACACAAAAGTCTGATCATCTCCTGGTTATTATCTCCTGTCGCCTCTGACCAACAGTCGTTTCAGTGTCTGGTCAGAGGGTGGTTCTTTTTCAAAACAATTCAGGTATTTGTCTGTGGAACAGAGCAAACAGTGTGGCCAGCTCACAGTTATTATTTGATTCTGTGTGCTGGGAGGGCAGTATTGAGGCTGAAGGCTTCAGATTATATGAACATGGAGGTTGAAAGGTCTGTTGTACTGTGGAGTCTGAACGACATGCAGACAGTGAGAGAGAGGAATACACTGAACTCCATCTGAGAAAACACCTCCCTTCCCACCTTCAGTACAACAAACAAAGTGTGTTAGGAGCTTGATGGCACCGACAGCCGTCACTCAGTACAACGTCTCAGGAACAATCTCCATGTCAAAAAAAAAGAAAAGAAAAAAAGATGAGAGATGTCATGGTGGAAGGAGAGAGGAGGATGGCAGTTTTCCTGCATGAACTATTCTGGACATGAATTGTGCTGTGAATTCTTAAACCCTGGTTTAAATGTGGATGTGCATTAGCTATGCGACTACACTATGGTCTCCACAACAGTTGAATGGACTGCATTGAAATTTGGTTCAGACACATGTGTTCCCCTTGAACTGAATGAGTTGCAATAACTTTTGTTATTAGTATCAGAAGGTCCAAATTTCAACTTGTCCAGTTCTTAGGTTTATGATCATATACCTGCAAAACGACATCAGTCTCAGCTATGTGCAATTATCAAATGTTAGCATGCTAGCATGCTGCTGCTGCATGCTGCTGATTCTTTGTACTGTTTGTATATTTCTGCACTGTTTCTACACATGATTTCCTGTTTGTGATTTGCTCCGTTTCCTTCAGTTGTATTCAGAAACCTTAATGGATTTATCTTGTGACTGTTATTTCATTTGATCTAGGTCCCTATAAATATGTCATTTGATTCAACATATTCCTGTTGTGTGATTTAATATAGAGTCTGATGATATACACGAGTCAGCCTTTTTTGTACATATGGTAGCTACACTGAAGAGTTTTGTTACCAAATGCCACATGACTTGGACTCTTTGAAATCCACAAAATCCAAAGAGACTAAAACCACTTTTGTGTGACTTCACTTAGACTTTGGCCTCACGATATGAAAGATTTAAGACTCTCACCGAGGATCTCATTTTTATATTAACAGACAAAAAACAAAGAATGGCGAGCAGAGGTCAAATTTGCACCAGTTTTATTCTAGCACAGTTAAACCATCACAAAGAATGAATCGTCAGTCTCACCTGAAGTAAACACTGTGAGCTACTGTTCCAGTGTCCAGCTTTTTTTCAGTGAACCAATAAAACTCGGTGCATAAACTCTCCGGCCTGTTTTAAGGTTGTAATAGGTTTTTGGCTGGTCACTGCAGTGTGTTTTACCTGCTGGTTTCAGTCTGTTCCATTACTGGTATGTTCCTGTCTGGCCTGGTGTTAGAGCGCTCTGCCTGATGGGGAAAGCACACCTCTGGAGATCAGCCCAGTCTGTCCCGTCATTAAGGAGCAGTGGGTGCTGCTGTCTGTCTGTGAAACACATCAAGGCCATCACCTCATGCCTTCTTGAGTGTGTGTGTGTGTGTGTGTGTGTGTTACAGTACCTATGCAACTTGCTTTGTTGTTGCTGGACTAAGATTTAAGTTTTAGTATCTTGAAATTCCACAGTGATATTTTAAACACTCTTAAACCTATTTTGATGTGTATAGCCATTTTATACTTAAGCTTCCTGAACAGAGCTGTCACTGCATATGATCAAACGCTGTCACTTGGTGATTAATATGACTGCATGTCCTGAAAGCAGTGTTAGCCAGCAGACCCTGAGGGCCTCGTGGACCTCTTTTCCAGTTTTTCTAATGAAGTTACAGCATGGATACAGTACAGGTGTGCCGAATAAGTAACGTTATTATTCACAGCCCTTGTAATGGCAATGTCAAATCAAGCCTGGAATGAGTAAACATCTCTCAACACTGAACAGCACTCAGCTGCTGGCCTGCTGCAGCTTTGTCCTCTACAATAGAAGATTCAACTTTGGTGAATTTTTTAAAGCCAAAATATGTTGAATCCGTCCCAAAAGTATGAGAAAGGAAGACACAAACCGCCAGTCAACAAAAGATGCAGTCACATGCCTCAGAATGCCTGGACGCCTGTTGAGCTTCACGTCACAGTCACAGACGTGCTGTTAATAGGTCATACTTTAATTTTAGAGGCAAACACAATGGCATCCACAGAAGCATTTCCTAAAATGAAACCATAGACGTTTTTGCCAGTGTAACAAAGAGTGTCTCTGAAAACCAAGAAAAATGAAAAAATGTGCAAAAAGAGGTCAGAGAGAAGCTGGTTCCTCCATCTGGAATAGATATGCTGTCAGCGGGCTGGGACCTGAACTGAGCTAATACTTGGACTGTGGCTTTAGTTTTCTATAATATTCTGCACATTATGGTCCCAAGAGACAACTCAGCACTGTCCAGTGTCCTCACAACAACAATCTGGTAATACATTCTCTATATAATCAACAAATACCTATTTAAAAAGCATAAAAGATAATAAATGTGGTGCAGAGAGTAGAGAATGAAGGTTGGTTTGAATGAGCTCTTGAGTTGAGTCAGGGCACGTAGCAATTTCAGCAGCCATAACTTTCTCAGAGCTGAAACAGCAGGAGGTTAACGCACCATTGATGTGTGCTATAAGTTTGCACTGGGCCTGGGGGCGCGTCAGCAGATACTTTTCACTTTCGCCACAGCAAGCCCGGCTGCTGCTAGCCACTCATCTCTGCTCTTTAATTAGCTGCTGCTAATTAGAGACAAAGGCGTACAACCGTGGGTCAGAGACTATAAAACACCTCTCAATCTACCAGAAAATCTCTCTCGCTCCGCGTGCCCTCTCACTTTTCCTTTTCCCCTTCGTCTTTCTCTTCAGGCATCAGCAAAATTATGATGGATCCCATTTATGCTTTGGCGCAGTAGTGGAAAATATGCTGCCACTGAGCGGGGAAAACTTGAGCTAGGAAAAGCTCCAGAGTGGCAAGCTCAGCACTGCTGCATCTGTGTTCATATGATATTTAAAGTATTTCTCTGAATGGTCTGAATGCACTCTATTAACAGAAGCTTGTTCTTTGGAGGCTATAGAAAACGTCACATTAATAGAAGGAAACCAAAGGAGACCAAGACTCTGATGTAGTGATCCAAAAAACGCCCACATGCCATCATTTTTCTGGTTTTGGTAGATTTCAGAAGAGGAGTAACCTAATGATCTCCATATTTCCATTCACAGCTCACTGGATGTTAAAGTCCTCTCTTTGTGTGGTTTTGGAAATGTGTGCTTGGGAGTTCCTGTGAGAAAGAAGGCAACAGCAAGCTAGCTGTCACCCTTAAAGAAACCCCCACCACTTGTAAAAAAAAAAAACAAGACTGGCCAACAATGAAATTCCTCTGCTGACCTCTCCACCTTGAGTTGTAATTTGGTTTTAACAGTGGCTCCGAGCCACATGGTCAGATTGCAGTGTGACATTTTTGCCAGAGGGACGGTTTATATGGAGCTCTCCCTGTGTCATCACCCTCTTTTAGGTCCCACAATAAATCACACACACATGCACTCACACGCCGCTATGGAAAATGACATTGAACAAATGTATTCACAGTGAATACCACAGCGTATGAGTGTAAGGAATGCCTTCACCGCAGGACAAAGGAACGTCTGTTGCCCCGGCCGCTCTTTGTAATCTTTGGACAATTTCATAAGGCCTTTTTCTACCCGGTGTGACTGCAGCTGTGGCAAACGTCCAGACCATTCGACCACCTCTGACTCCAAGCAGCCGTACCACAGAGAACTCATCTCACAACCAGAGATGGTCCAACCACGCTCACATGGAGCCAGCGCTGAACCCAGGGTAATTAAGGGCACAGATCTTCCCCAACCATTCGAAACCAAAGGACATGGATACATGCAGACAGGCAAAACCCTAATGGATGAGGCTTGTAAACAAACCCCTCTCTTTTCCTCCATGAAAGTTTCTTCCTTTCTTCCTTAAATTTCATATAAACCACAAACTCAATTCAATCAGCATCGTTCTGAAAGTCAAAACAAAAATTTTACATTATTGTGTCCACCCCTTGTAAAAAGAAGCAGATCAGAAAATATTGAACGTTCATTTTCAACACCTGGCCTTTTTGACAGTAAATTAACTTGAAGCTGCTGTTATTTTGCCAGACATTGTTCCAGTTATATTCAGTTTCTCTAAAAAACTGTTAACAAGCCTTTTGGGTGGACAATGTCCATATTCAGGAGTCCAGTGGGAAATTATATTGGCGAAACAAAATACCAAAGAAGTCAACATGACCAAATAAGTGCTTTTTGAGATGACTCAGGATTGCTGTTATGAATCATACTGTACGCTGCACTGAACCTGGATGCCGGTCCAGCTTCTGAGGGAGACTCTGTCTACTACTGAGAGATGGCCTCCACCCTAGATGACCCAAAAACAAGCTTTAATTAAGAGGGCTTGTCACTAGTGAAATCCCGGGGTGCCTGTAGGACAGCAGATCTCATTTCTTCCAGTTAATTCATGAGATGACTCTTACCGCAGGCTTGTCTCATTTCTGAACTGATTATCAATCGCTGAAAGGATTCCCCAGGTTCCACTAATAAAAATCTGGCTTGAACCATTTGAGTGCACACATTTAAAAGAGGGATTACTTATTTTTTGTTACTTTGTCTTCTGAGAGTCAAAGAGCTCACTTTGGCCAGTGCTTTTGCATTTACTCCAGCATTCTTTGTATGATTTTCTTTTGTAAATGACCACACCACCTTTCTCAAGAACTTGCTGGAGACACTTTGATTTGAAATTGATTAATTAAATTGGAAAATTAGGAGTAAAACTACTATTCAGCCTTGCAATTTACATTTTATCATACAAATATAAGTATTAAGTCCATACCTGTTCTACTGGTACTTAGTATTGCATTGTAGAAGAAAACAAAGGAGTAACAGTTGGGCATTGTAGAGGAAAAAAGAAATAAATTACATTCTAAATATTTTTGTAAACGTTAGGCCACTTGGGACCACAGCAGTCAGTAAAAATGACATAGACATTATAATGTCATGGTAAATATGTTATCAAACAGCTAACTAGCAACATCTGCTGCTGTTAAATGCTCCACTATGCTCACAAGCTGGTTTCTAACTTTGTCTGCCTGAGTGTTTTTATGAAAACAGTTGCCTTCTGTTGCTGATAATGGACCATAAATCTGCTAAATTAACTTAAGGTTGCTAAATCACTCAGTAGATCAGAGGGGAATGACTAGTAGCTTATGGTGTCTAACTTTAGCTAATGTTATCAAACTTAAGATACAGTACTGGTGTGAACTGACTAAAGTCAGTTTACAGACTTAATGACTTTGCTCTACTTGTGCTACTGTCACGCTTATGGCCTAGCATATCATGAGATGCTGCTAGGCAATAGCGACATGGAGGTTAATATTAATGTTACTTTTGGCATTAAGAAGCCACAGTTTTAGTAAGGTTTTTGATATAAATATACTAATTAGTGCAGCTTTACATTTTTAAAAAGTTACCTGCCATAGATATTATTGTATTTGAAGGTTGCTCATCTGCCAACAGGCATTTGTCTCAGCAGACATTTCGACATGTCTTAGCAGGAAAAGCGCGAGTGTAGTTAATTGTCGATAACTGTGTACTGGGACACATAAATGGAGCAGAGTCATCGTTAATGTAATTGGTTGCACCTGTGATCTCCCTGCTATAACAAGTGAAAACATCACTGAATGGTCTCCACAGGCATCCTGTGAAAATAATCATATAACCTGTTTCCAAACTTTAGCAATGCTTTTGACTGAAAATGAGCAATAGATTTGAATTCCTCTTCTTGTTGGTTAATTATTGAATGAATTCTCTATACTACTCTATCTTTTGCATGATAATTATCAATTTAGACGGTGTTCTCTTCCATTCTTATGCAGATGACACAGCACTTTACATAGCAATAAAACCTAAATAATATGACAAGACACCCCAGTCCTTTATTTTGGACATCAAAATGTGTATGAAAACTTCCCCACTCTTATTGCAGGTAAGCTTTTGCAGACTTGATCCGCATTTCCTCTTTGACAGTCACATAAAGGCAAAATCCAAAACAAGCACATTTTTCCATCTGGGAAGCGTCTCCAGGATTACATGTTTCCTCTTCTTCGCTGACCTAGAAAAACTGATTCATGTTTTTGTTTCTTCCAGAATCATCCAGTGCACTGTTTCTGGCTGTGCTGTCTTCTGTGTCAGAAATGTCAAATCTAGTCAAGATTTAGCAGCATTGTGATATTACTCAACAGTGCAGGAAACATGAACGCATTTCTCCCCCGTCTCTGCCTTAAGAACTATTTCATCAGCGGGTTACAACAAACATTCACCTTGTCTTCCACCTCACCTGGCAACAGTATCCCTGTGTCTGGTTCAAAGCTGTAACTCCTCTTCTTGTGTCTCCTACTGAGCCTTGGACTGTTGTCTATTGGTTTCATAACACACCCCAACATAAGGGCATGTAGTGTGGCAGTAAGTGTGTGACTAATGATGAAAACCATTATAATGATGGTAACCATTCCTTCATTCACATGAATTCATGAACATACAGCAAGCGAGCCAATTAGCTTGGAACCTGCAGGCTAATAGTGTTTGCTTTATCAAGAGAGCAGGGCTTTGGAGTATCAGCTATATCCTTATTTGCCCATTGCATTTTCATTGGGCTTCAACACAGTGGTGTTGACCCAGAAAAAAAAAACAAAAAAAAAAAACAAAAGCATGTCTTTGTCGTTGTTCATGGAAAGGAGAGGTTTAAAGGCACCCTGTAGATTTTTCTTGTCTACACATAAAGTTATATTTACATTCACAGTTTCCGACCACAATGCTTTGTTGGTATTGTTGAGATCTAACAGACATGGTGAATGCATTTCATTGCTCGTAAAACGTGTGGATATTTTGGAACCAGTATTGTGTACGTCCATGTTTACTAACAGTCTTCTTCTCCCTCTCCTTTTGCTGATGCATTGCTCTTGTTATGTTACCTCCACTAACCGTTTGGAATAGTTTAACCATTACTATTAAAACATTGCTCTGTAGCACTAGTAGAAAAAACATTCTCCCAAGCAGCTCAAACATTTAATTTTAGTCTAGCTGAAAATGCCATGTTGTTGGAGCCTTGGTTTTCTATAAAGATTATGGAGACAAACAACCAATGAAAGATGGAACAAATCCCTCATTTTCTCTTGAAGGAAAAATTAGAAGCACATCATTATCTTCCGAACTGTTATGTACAGTTTTCAGGCCTGTTCATGATTACCTTAAAGCATACTAGATGATGTATTGTAATTTACTTAAAGGTAACAAAAAGTGAACTTAATGGTGAAAGTCATTACCAGCATAGCAGTGTGACATTCATGAATGGTGCCATTGTAACACTATAATTACAATATGCAGTGAATGTGATTCAAGTTGAAATTTAACAACATTGTAATTGAATAGAGTGCAATGCGAGTAAGACAAATGTTTGTGATTGAAATAGCTTTTTAAAGAAGTACAAAAAATAATCCATCAGGTCCCAGACTCTAGGAAAAAGTTAATATGTGAACTATTGATATTGGCAAATGTCTGGAAACTGTTGGACCAAAATGGCTGGCTTCTTATTTTACAAATATATTTTTTTTCCTTTTAAAAATACAGACAAGTGTTATTAAATGGAGCAAGACTGGTTACTTGAGAATGTTTGGCAAGATTTCAAATGGCCTCTCAATGATCTATCACTTATACAGAGCTTGCTGTGATTGTGTTTGCTTAAAGGAGGCATGGTGAAAGTGCCCCCCTTTGGTTCTCCAGCTCATGGTTGATGCAATCACTGATGTAAGAGTGATTTTCTCCTGACTCCATGAGGTTTGAACTTCAAAGGCGGATTTTGGCCGGTTTTTGAATTCACTTGTCACTATTCACTATCACGGGAAACTCAAGCCAGGTGTGAGATTCTCCTCTTTTTTCCCATCTCTTAATCTTTGGACAATAAAGCAGCTTGGTGTCAGATGGGTTCAAAGATTACATCTTAAATCAATTAAATACCAAAACATCATTTGATTTTAAGTCGTAGCTGAGAATAACAGAGCACCTAAAGGTGCCACACAGATCAGGACAGATTAGCCTCAGCTGGGAGATCTGTCACCCTGCCTTTGTAGTGAAACCACCCAGCAGAGAAAAACAGAGAAGGGATTTGGATTTAGGGGGAATAAAGCCAAGATTTGGTTTTATTTTTAATCACAACAGAGAATCAAAAGCAATTGTCTGTGGGTTGGTTGGATCTTTTGCTTTGAGTTTTGTGTCCTCACAAGATCTTTTTATAGAAAAAAAGGAGGAGAGTTTCAGATACAGACCAAGGCAGTGCTGAATGTGGGTGGGCTGGGAATGTAATCTTCATGGCTAAAGTGAAGTAATCTGATTAAAGTCAGTGATTAGCTACTAAATTGATCCACTCAGCTGTTTTAAACACATTGGGATAGAAGAGAAATGAGTCATGTGCCAATGCTACATCATACTGTAAACACTGTAAGCTGAAAGTGATACAAAACTCAAATTTCCCTTGAAATTTTTATATACTCAATAGATTCAAGACTCAACAGAGTTTTACAAGCTTTTTCATGGAAGAGTTTGACTTGCAGTGGTAGAAGCGCAGGTGGAACTAATGACATTAATGATCCCTCTGTTCCATTAGGTGTCCCAGTAAACCATACCAGTGAGTCATCATGCATAATACCAGAGCCCTGGAAGTGGAGATGGACTGCAGCCATTAATGGTATTAGTTATGCCTTTGGCTGACTGGTCAAAATGTCCAACCTGAAAAGTTTATTTGTTTGGTTATCCAGAGAGTTTTCCAGAGAGTTTCCTAATTTTCATAGTATACTGTACACAGTTACTGTTTGCAGTTAAAAAAAATCAACATATTTTACTGTTTTTACAAGGGGAAAGGATACAATATTGCACCAGATAATAATCAAACTGCAACTTTGGAAAACCACTGGCAATTAAAATTTACTCAGAGAAAGCAAAATGTTTGTCAACAGATTCCTGATGTATTTCCTGGGGCTGCATCACCACCATCCACAATTTGGTTTGAGTCAATTTTCAGAGCTTTTTCGCTGAAAACAACAGCTTGCTGCCACATTTGTAGACATCAGTGAGGAGGAGCGTGGTAATGTTAAACCAAAACAGTGATGCTGAAAGCTAGTAAAACCAATGAACTGAAAAAACGTTTAAAGTAGTGATCGTCACTTCAGCCATTGTTGCATTTACAATATAAGAGGTTAGAATATGTCCTCTGAGCAGCACTACTTCTTTGGCTAGGACTGGCTGGTTAGCATGTTAACTTCAGTAGAAGAAAAGTGATAAGTGATAGAAGTGGAAGGAAAACACTTGCATTGCTCTCCACTCCTGGAGACAGGAGTGAAGTTTCATGCTGAATTTGCAACATTTCTTCTAGAGTGGTAATTAAACAGCTGTTAACCCTGTTGGCTATGTAGCAATAGCAAATCTTACAAACAGCTCCTTTTAAGCATCAGCCTCTGCACACATTTTGTGCCAGATTCAGATTCATACATCAGATTAAATAGGGTGTACTCACACTAGGCCCGGTTACATTACACCGTGCCCAAGCACAATATTCCCCACTTCCCACTTCCCCACTGGCCTGCACTGGCCTGTGCTTGCATTGCACTGGGCTCAAGCATGGTTAGCGTTCACTCTAGAGTGTATCATCTGAGTCCAACTGAACCATGCCCAGGCACAATTTAGTGTTAGTGGTAGTGTTATTGCTATTAATGTTTCGCTGTTCTGTCATTATTATTCCTTTTGCTATTATTATTATTATTATTATTATTACTACTTACATTTTGACTTAGACTGTGAATTTGCAATGTTGCAACCCTAACCCTAACCCTAACCCTACCCCCCCGTCTAACCCACCGTCGAGCAGATGCCGCCCCCTGAGTCCGTTCTGCTCGAGTTCTGCTCTTAAAGAAGTTTTCCTTGCACAGACGCCTAATGCTTGCTCATGTGGATCTGTTGGTCTCTCTCTGTAAATTTATAAGATAAAGAGTACAGTCTAGACCTGCTCTATATGTACAGTGCCTCAAGATAACTTCTGTTTTCTGTTTTGAATTGGCGCTATATAAATAAAAGTGGCTTGACTTGACTTTAGAGCAATCACACCGGTCAAACACACTGGACTCTGGGGGTCGAACATGCTCAAGCACAGTCTGTATTACCTGGTCTGAGTACAGCCATAGATGGTTGTCCCATCAGATGACATACAGTGAAATCAAAAACAACAAAGAATTACCTGTAAAAGATAAATTTCATTTATTTATTGTATTTTTTTTACTATTAAGAGTCAATAATAAAAAATACAACAAATACAGTGGTGAATTAATTATGCAATAAGATATAAAAAATAATATATAAACAGGCTATTGTCATGTTGCAGGTAAAGCAGTTACTTGCTTCGACAGTACAAAGGGTGCTCAGTTCACTGAGTGACCTATTTCTGTTTTGCACATCCAGTATTTGCTCTGTCATTTTTTAGCTGACAAGATTTGAAGTATTTCTTCTTTACTGGAGCCCTTACAAGAGTGTGACAGGTTAGTGGGTGAGTCTCTTCCTTCCAGCTGGTGTCTGAGGCCCAAATTCCAGTCCAGCTGGGGTGTGTAACAAGGTGAGGGACAGCTCATGTTATCCCTCACTAGTCATCCCCCTTTTCACGATCTCCCCAGAGATCTCAGACAGGCCTCACGCTGCGAACCAGGCTTTTTTTTCTCTCACAATTTATTTACAGTGCAGTCGTCTAGCAACCACCACAACACTCACCAGCTCCTCCTCCTCTTATACTCTCCATGTCATTGGTAGTTAACCCCCTTTTACACAAAGCCACATCTGCTGCAGACTGGTTTTCACATGTTTTGGGATGTTCAGGTGCCATTGGTGATGCAGGGGTGTGACACGTGCAGAAAGAAAGATATACGAATGCATGCAATTTTCCAGGGGCTGTAAGGTCAAATGGTGGGTAACCCTGGTGGGATTTCAATGACAAACAGGCTGTGACTCAGAAAAACCTAACCACCCGACCAATCAGACGGAGATATGCTCTGCTTTGAGCACTGTACACTCACAATGTTGTCTGGGAACTTATCAACGTTTCACTCTTCCGCCCCGCACTCCCTCGTCTGCGATGAATGTTTTCTGGAGAAAAAGAGAGGGATCAGAGTCCAATGCCTCCGGTCTGCCATGACATCATCCCTGCACACATCTGGAAACGTTAGAGCATGTGTGTGTGTGTGTGTGTGTGTGTATGTGTGTGTGTGTGTGTGTGTGTGTATGTATGAGAAGGGAGAACTGCAGAAGAATAGGGGGGCTGGTGACACATCAGCAGTATGGAGAAAAAGGGGGGAAGAGCAAAGGAGAGGAGAGGAAAAAGACTGTTTATCTGTAGAACATAGACAAAGATGAGATGTATAACCAAATTGTGTAAACACATTATTGTCTGCCAGAGCACTAATGAATCAGAAACCATGGCCGAGGCACAGAAACTCACAGCCAAACTGGTTTTGTTGGGGAAAAACCCCAAAAACATGATGTTTTTAATAAGGAAACACTTTGGGGAGTTTAAGAATTGAAATTTGTCTCCAATCTGATGCAGTATGTTTAAGATTTACACTCAAGTAACATTTTTTCTGTAACCAAGACTGACACCAACAGATTTATTGGTCTATTTCATATTTATTTTGTTGCTTGTTGAGGCACACACACTTTGCTTGTTATCTGTGTGCATGTTTTGCTTCTGGAAATTCTGATGGCGATAGGACGAAAGGAGATTTGGCGCTGTCATGATTTTGACTCTCATTCTCGCCACTAGGGGGGGACACTTTACTTTACAGGTTGTGTATTCCAGTCTGTGATCTGAAATCATGTAAGTGACTCCCTGTCGAATCATGAGAACTGGAGCCTTTTATGGCTGTTATAAAACTGCTAAAGGGCAGAGAGACAATATTAATCTGACTTCTTGATTTATGCCGTTCTCATGCTGTATTTGATGAGTACATTTATTGAATCATGCTTGTCTGTTGGATGAAGGCAAATAAAAAGGGAGTAGCCCAAAGTACAGCACATGTACAGTTGACCAATATGTTAACTTCCTATTCACTTTCAGACAGAACGGCAGAGATGTGAATTGTTGTACCAAAAAAAAAAAATGGAAATACAAAGAAGAGAAGATGGAGGAGTCAGTGGTTGGAGGGATGTGGAGAAAGCTGTTTGCCAGATGTTTGTTCCAACACTGCAACATGCCCTGACAAACAAAATTTGAGCCTAACCTCTCATTTAGTATTTTATGATCAGCTTCGACGCTCCCTTGATGAAAATCCCTCAAACTGACTCCAAACTTGAAAGCTATCCTCCATCCCAGTCAAAACCACACATTATTTCTTATTCTTCACTCTGCTGTTGTCTGGCTCTATGCTTCACTTTCATGACTGGCATGGAGGGAGGGGAGAGAACTTACAGTAGGGAGGAAAGAGAGAAAGTTAAGTTATTGTGAGAGAGAAGGGGGGGAAAGCAGCAAGTTGCAGAAGGGCGTCCAAATGTATTACACAAGGAAACATGAAATGGAAGGTCAGAAAAAGAGAGGGGAAACAGAAAGGAGGGAGGGAGAGTATGCTGGGTACAGAGTAGTCTCCAGAGCCCACATGTGTTGTAAGTTCAGGAGATGGTAGAGACTGTCTTTCTCTCTGAAACAAAGAGCAGGGTGACCCGCTAATGCAGCCACAAGAGCCTGTAATGTTGTTGTCTCCAGCAGGGCCTGTGGAGCACAGCGGACCGCAGCAGAAAGCTGTGCTCTACAGAAGCCTGATCCTGAACTCTGCTGAGTTAGGATACATTGCCACCAGAGCCACAGACACTGCCCTGCCACATAACCAGTCTATCTGTCTGTCACTCTCTCCATCTCCTCCCCTCTTCTTCTTCTTCTTTCTCCTCCTCCTCCTTCCTGTCCTGTTTGGGGTACCGCTGCATCCGATCACTGCTGAACTGACCATCATGACAAATGTGTCTACAATGTTCCTGTGAAGAGGTGTATGATCTTTCTTTCCATGAGCATCATCTACCCCACTTGGTGGTTATGACTGAAGTAGTCTGGGTGGGGGTGGGGGGTTGTGGTGAACAAGGCAGTTCCCACCCCCATCCAGCAGTCAGAACAAGGCCTCCACCCCCACGGGGTTATCCTTCCTTCAGTCTGGAAAAGTGGAATAAGGTCTGACTCACAAGGTTATAAATTCCTTTCCTATGTTGAAGGATTCCCCAAGGAAACCATTACTAGTATTACTTACCGCAAGTTGCAAGAACTTATGGGTAAAAATAAATAAAACCTGGATTTAAGGCTACACTTTAATTCAACTCAATAATCAGCAAATTAAATCTAATAATATATCGGCTCTGGACATTTGGAGTATAACTCCACTTTGTAGGTTTAGTACACAAAGATGAAGTATATTGTTTGATTTGGCACTAAAACTTGTGCAATCATACTGTATCACGTGTTTGAGATTCTGAGACTGTCTCATATTTTCCATGTTGTTGAACTTTATTCCTGTTGAATTATTACTCTTCAGTCTGTGTTGTAGGCTTTAAAACACTTGTGTCAGAGTTTGGCTTCTGCAGAGGCTTTACACAGCTGTGTCATGCTAGACTCAGGCAAGATTTTTCATGTTGCTTGGCTTTAGCTCACACTTGTAGCCATACGAGTTGTTTATGGCAACTGACTGGCACTGATAGTTATACACCTTGCATTATTTATACGCAGTAAATGAATTTGTCTTTGTAATTGTCTTTTTTAGGTGATGAAACAAATGATATCTTGAACATGACAATGCTCTGTCCATCCAAAATAAAACATGTCCAATGGCGAGCGAATTATACACACAGCTGTGAGTTTATAAATCATCTCTGAGAATATCAGCAAAGACTGAGGAACAAAATAATAATAATTCCCAGCTGTAGCCTTAAGTTAGCCTTGCTTTCATTTATCCTGAAAACATCACGGTAATGACCGTCAAGCTGTTTTCAATCAAACAACGCTATCCACACGCCACCTTTCTGCCATTTCCTGCTATTTTCCACTCCTCCACTCATATTGGGTTATTGTGAGTTGTAAAAACTGCATTTTGTTGTTGATGGAGGGAGAAAAAGTACAGAGACTGTCTGGTGCTGAAGGCTGAGTAATGCCCAAATTCAGTACCAGGAGAGGGGGGTCTGCTAAGACTCATGAGGTGACGCATTCAAGTTTGGCAAAAGGGAAGGTGAAAGTCTAATACTGCTGTTTGAACCAATAACAGAACCCTTAAATCACAGAGGAGAATTTTTGAAAATTTGAGCATTAGACATTTTAGAATCTTCGTCCATGCTGCTGACTTTTCTTTACATTTTGCCCACCAATATTATTTATATGTATTTCTGTCATTTTTCCAGCTTGAAGATCTTATTGGAATGACAAGTTCTAGACCTGTCAATGGTGTGATCAAATGACAGATCTCATAATGATATGCTCTACAGATCCCCGTAATGGGATGTGCTCTTTAGATCACCATAAATGAACAAAAAATATATTAACGTATGTGATCAGGTGAGACAGGAGCAGAGCATTCAATGGTAAAAAGCTAAAACCAAGGTAGGTGGTGGACTGACTCAGACTCTCCCTGAAATAGATGCTTTTTAAACTTTCCCTTTAATTATCTAATTCATCTAATTCAGACAGCTGCTGTTTTAAAGAAGCACAAGGTTCTGGTTCACTCTACAATCCAACAGACTTGGCGCCATTGTCTATGAGAATCTCTTTCAGAAGAGTCAGTATCAACAGTCAGTGACCACAAACTGTACACTCTTTTGACTATTGGTTTTTAATCGTGGTACTCAGAGCCCAGGCCGCAGCCCTCATGGTTTTCATTACAAGTATCACAGCAGGAACTGATTTAGACTTGGGATACCTACAAGGACAGAAAACATCAGTATTCTAGGTTTCAGAAACCAGAATTGAGTACCAAGATTGAAATTATGATCTGGGTTGGCTGATCCCATGAAAGAATACAAAAAGTAGGAACTTGGATCTTGAAACTAGATCCTGCCACTCTGCTGGTGATTATAGTAATATTTAAATATGTACAGCTCTACATTTGTTGTTTAGTCAAAAGTCAAAGATAATCAACATTTGACTGCAGTTAAACACACCTCAGTAATGTTGATGGGTATGTAGAGTTTGTTGTCATCAGCATAGAAGCTGACACGTGACATGTAAAAAGAAAATATCAAAGCTCCTCTCACTGAATCATTCCTATTTACAGTGATCATACAGAGAAAAAACACACCTCTAAATTTGTGGTCATTGGTCGCAATCAATGATGTTGTTGTCATTGGTGTAACAGTGAAAACTGACTTAATCCAAGAGCAGACAAACATTATATGCTGCCAAAATGTACTGTGTTTTATTAACTAAGGCATACTATATGTATCAGTGAATTGTATCTCTGATCTCTGTATCTCTGTACAATTAACTGATCAGGAGTCGCACGTTGCAGATGGTGCTTGATGCTGTTAACAGAACTTCCAAGGAACGTTCCAAGCATGGCAGGAGTGCTGGTGGTTGTCATCCTGTGTGTTTTGCTGCACAGGATGACTAGCTTCAAGGGGAAGGAGGCCAGATTTTAATTTTCTCTTTTTCCAATGAGTTTAATTTTGGGATTAAAATTGAATTCAAAAAGTTGCTTGCAGTAAATGGAAGTAGAGTGGAGGATAGGTGATGGTCGGAATGCTGTTTGCAGCAGTGAATACAGTGTGTTAGATAGATATTTCTCAACCACTTGTTTGGTGCCTTCTTTGCCATAGAATTACAGATGGCAGTAATTATCAATCAAATCTTTTAAATCAACAAACCTGTGGAGGGAACAGAATCCAGCTAAAGTTTTAGAAAATAAGCCTTCTCCTATGTTTCCGCGACTTTTGTTTTTCTTTTCTGTACCAACCCCCCAACAAATCTGTGGGACCTCTTAGCTTGGAGACATCTGAGCCAATGTTTTGGGCCTTTCAAGGACCACTTTTGTTGAGCCTTTTCTGTTGGATTTGATTTCTTTTGAAAATAAACAAAAGCACAGTATACCTACTCTTAAAGGAGAACTACCGTTTTAGTTTTCGCATCGTCCTACAATCACAGGTCACTTGTGTAACTTTAAACAGTTTTGGTCGGCAGTCAGATGCGTGTCATTCAACTCGTACATGTTATTACAGCAAATGATGAAATGTGTGTTTGTTTGAGTGGGTTTATGTCTGTGTGTAGATTATAATGATATAAAAGCAGGAGAGACTGTAGAAAGAAAAGCATTCTCGCTTTCTTGTGACTGAGATAAAAGGCAGAGGAAGGAACTCAGTGTTTTCTCATTACCTGCCAGTTTTGGTAAATGCTTGTTATACACCCTCCTCCCGTCTTTACCCTCGGCCATCCCCATTTCACTTGAAAAACCCCTGACCTTTTGCCATCCAGGACCCCAGGCAAAACAAATGAGCTCACCCCTTTTTTTCACTTTACTACTTCCCTCAGGTTGTGTAAAGAGAGCTTTAAGTTACCTCAGATATCAACCAGGCGATCTGAACCACACTACACCTTGGATCACTGACTCTTTGAACCCACAAAAACACAGCATCTTTACACCCCCCCCTCTGGACATTCATGCCTGCCTCTGGGCTCCTCAAAGTCTGCTAAACCCAGTGTGCATTAACTCAAATCACTTTGTCCTTGACTGAGGTGTGTGTGATTTTTATTATTATTATTATTGTTATTTTTTGCTCTTCACAGACCCCCTCTGGGGATGATAAGCTTCTCAAAGTTGAGGTATCAATTCCTGAAATGTTGTGTCACGACTTCACTGTATTGCCACATCACAGATTCATGAGTAGCTCGGTCTGTCCAAAAACTTAATCTAAACCATTTCAGGAAAATGTAGAATGGACCGCAGAACAAGAGGCTTTTTTCCACTCTCCCACAGCATCTAGGCTCCAGATTTCTTCAGATTTCTTTACGCGGCAGCTGCTGGATCGCCTCTTGTAAGAATTAGTCAGTGTCTGTACTTGGGTCCATATTGGTGATTACTGGGGGGTGATGGAGTGTTTAAACCCACAATGAGGGAAATGTCTCCCTAAGTACACTATGACTCACTCCTGTAGCACAGTATGTCTCTATTCCCTGTCTCACGATGGTTCTAACTCTTCAGTTTCTCCAGTTGTGTGTGTGCTGAAGGGATGGACAGGGAGATATCCTACTTCTAAAAAAGTAAACAAGCTGGCTGCACAGACTCTACAGATGTTTAAAGATGTTAATAACAGAGATGGTCAACACTCTCCAGATCTTGTCTCAATGACTGCTCAGCTGTAAGTGGATCTGTACGCTCATTTGAGAGCATGTGTTACCATTTGTGCACGTGTGAGACTGACAGAAAGAGAGACAAAGACATGTTTCAGAAAAGCTTGCATTCACTGTAACTTAATGAGCATTCTCCGTCCTCTCCTCCATCCTCAGTCTTTCCATTCTGACCATATCTATCTCTTCCACCCCCTCCTCTTTATCCTGTGTCTTGTGTTTTAGCTGGCAGACATAAATCAAGTGTCTGGAATGGAAACACTCACGTTACTGGTGTGCCACATATGTTTATATTTAAAGCCTTTTCCTCTTTTTTTTTTTAAACTCTTTCGCAGAAAGCACCTGAAAAACACGGGAGAGGGAAACCGCTGGAAAGTGTGATTCAAACGAAAATGTCAGCCCAACCCCCCCCACCCCGACCCCCCACCCCCCACCACATCTTAGGCTCCCACTCCAGCAGCTTAGCAGAGTCTGATCAGTGTATTAACCAGGAGAGAGAGAGGGAGGGAGAGAGAGAAAGAGAGAAGAGGAGGTATGGTTCTGCTTGACCCGTGAGGCCGACAGAGGTGGAAAGAATGTGCTGTCCAGCCGGTGAACACGTTAACATGGAGTGGGGGGGGGGACTTCCTATAAGCAGCTTTCCCACCATCCCAAACCCCCTCACCATTTACACATGGAGAGAAGGAGGAAGGGAGAGTGGAGCAGGAGCGAAGTGGATGGGGAGGAGGGGAATGAAAACGCAAACTGTAGAGGAATGGCAAAGATATTGAATGGCAAAAGAAAGAGGAAGAGGGTGGGTGGGCAGAAAAAGAAAGCAAAAATGTAAAAGATGTATTTTAACCTTGAATTTTAGACAGAAGAGACTCAAAGTATAGTACAGTCATATGGTAAAATGAGGTAAAATAGCCAGGTGGCCTGAATCATCTCACTGCTGACCCAAGACACATGGAATTGACTAAGACTTTAAAGGAAAAGTTAAGAAATATGTTTATTTGTTTTCTTGTCAGTTAGTGTAGCTGAGCATCAAGTCTGGAAACATCTGTTAACTAGCCTGGCTCAGTCCAAAGGTAAAAAAAAAAAAAAAAAAAATCTGCCTAGCAGCAGCCTACCACCTCTGAAGCTCACTAGTTTACATTTATATATTATTTGTGTAATCAATATAAAATGTTGTGCTTTCAAATAGCAGTGACTGCAGGCAGAAAGTGGATACCTCAGCATCACACTATTCCTGTAGATAAAAGAATTCTTAACCTACGAGGATAAGTGTGGTGTATTTTCTGTGTCTTTGTTATTGACATCAACTCCCATGAAAAGACCAAAACCAACAATGTATTAATCCATCCCAAACTAACTACTCTTCTGCTTCACAAGTTTAACTTTTCATTTTAAAAAGGGTTTAATAGCTTCCTTAAACATCAGGGAACCTTATTTATTACCAAATGCTTCTTAAACAGGAGTAAGCATGTTTATAGGGGAATATTATCAGCTGTGAATTTGGTGCACTAATGAGTACTGACAGTAACAGGATGCCTTAAAAAATTGTAGTGTCAATGTTCATTGTAATTAATAAATGTTTTAAGTGTTTTCAGTAGTTTCTGGACAACAGTGGAGGTCTATGGTACAGAGGAATATAAACCATATATAGGTTTTGGCTAAACAGACCAAACATGATAGCAGGATCACATGTTAGAGGTTCTGGTCTTTTAATGGGATTTGCTGACAATAAGAAAAAATAGAACAGTCTGCTAAATGGCTTTCCTACTGTTTGGAAATGAATGGAAGCCAATTGAGGCCTGGAACAATTGGAAAAATACATTTAGGATTCTAAAACCCAACAGAATATGTAAAATGGTTAGCTATGATGTCTTGATAAGAAATTGCTGTGTTAGTCAGTTCTGCACTACATGTGTACAAAATGTTCATTCTTCAAGATTCTCATTTTATCCAACCCTAAATGATAGGTAGATTCATAACAAAATCAAACTGAAAAATGGCACTGGTTGGAGGAAACCTTCTGCTTGGAGAACTTTAGGGGCGTCTTGGAGATGGAAAAATATCCTCCTGCCAGTACTTTAAAGGAGCACTGAGGCTTTGTAGGCTCAGCTCCAAGGGACAGGGACACTGTTTTGAATTCTTTAAATCTAGGTCTTCAATGCTTTGAGCAACACAAAGTTTCCAAGTTCCACTGACCTCCATTGTGTTGGGGTGGAGGCAGAAAACAGCAGATATCTCAAAACCTCAGTAGGTAAATCTGAAACTATCTGCATGACTGGGCACCGATTTGAAAGTGTTGATGCGAAAAGACCAGAAAGCAGAGAGACCGTGCTGAACCAAGAACACAGAAACAAACAATCAGAATGCTGAAATGTTGACAGCCATGATGTTTCCTGTTGTTTCAGTAAACAGCAGGCCCACCCAGCCAGCCATAGGTGTCTGTGTTATGTGTGTGTGTGTGTGCCTGTCATTACACACACACATATGTGTAGGTGTCAGGCCTCCACTGGGGGTCCCTGGCCCTGTTAGCACCAGTTTATGGGGAACAGACCCACACCTGTTTGCCTGTCTGCTGTGTCCAGCAGCAGCCAATGGTTAGCCTCCATCTCTCTGAGAGGAGACCCTCTCGAGTTCCACATGGAGCCAACTTCCTACTGAGGGGGCTAACTTGTCACGATTTGGGATGACCTCCCAGGAGGGGTGGCATCCAGCACATCAGCTAAGAGTCCCTTTGGAAGCACAGTGTAAATCAGAGGCAGAGAGGAGGACGCCCGGGGGAGAACCAGGGAGGGGTCAGAGGGGCCCAGTCTGCCCAGGATATGGCTTCTTCTGCCTGGGATGACTCAACTGCAAAGCATCCCTTTCCAGGCAAAACATCCACGTCAGCACTCTCCCACAGGCCCACTGGGTTTTTTAATTACAGTCTGGACTGATTTTCCTTATCTGCAAGACTCATTTAATCCAATCCATGTCCAGGAATTTTATTTCTAGTACAACATTATTGTGTGTTTGTACATGCTGTTATATTTGTGAAAGATTCTTCTGTTAAAGTGACTTTTTCCTCGTCTGTGAGAGTGAGTAAGAGCATTAATCTGAGTTGGCATGACTGAAATCACGCACGAGTCACCCTGGAAGCGTTGATAGCTGAGGGGAGAGGGCTCTAATGTCTTTAGCAGACTGTGGATTCTGTAAACAGGGCCTTTCAGCCCCCTGATCCTCTCTGCCCTGCACCCGGCTTCCTGTCCTCCTGTGGATCATTACTATCTCCCCTTCTTAAGAGCCATCCTGCCTTTGATTCCCATTCTCATTTCTATCTGTATCAAGCTTTTACTGAGAAGTTAGAAGTTCCCTTTATTGCAAACTCATCCTGAACTTGAAATGAATGATTACTTAGAGTTGCCAAAGATTCTCATATTTCCAGCGATCAATGAATGTTTCTCTGTATTTACACAAAGCAGCATTGTCTTCACCAAAAAAACACAAGAATTTAAAAAAAAAAACAACAAACACCCAGTCTGGAGGAGGAGAACTGAGCTTGTTGACAGTGCTGATGTATGATTGTAAAACTTCAGTGATCATCTTCCACATATGTTAACAGTCACCTTCATCTATCTCTGTGATAACAATTTTTCTATCCTGTAACCCCTGAGTAACCCCTCCACAAGTGCTAATTAATCAATAAATAATTGCCAGGCTTGGAGCCTGAGTGGTTAAACAGTGTTCATTTACAGAACACAAAACTAATCAATCACTTGTCCAGAGCTACAACTGCATAGCCCACTAAACAGTGAACGTTCCCTGTTTCCTCGCTGGATATTGGAGATGAACACTGATTTTAATTGATCTACACTTTAGTACTATTAAACTTGCTGGGCTTGATTCTGGCAGCTGTGAGCCACTCACTATAATTCCGTTAGACCCTTCTTGTGGGAGGGTTAGGGTTAGGGTTAGGGTTAGGGTTAGAGTTAGGGTTAGGGTTAGGGTTGTACCCACTCACTAAAGTTACATAGTGCAAGAACAGGTTATTACAAGTCAGTGTACCATCAAAATGATATTGAGGCCGTTATTTTAAGGGTAAATAGTTATATAATGTTACAACGTCATTAGGAATGTTCACTTGCACCTATGCAGTATGAGTGGCTAGTGAACTGCTGATGAGACTTTGCATTTGGGAAAAAGTTGTTTCCTCATGGTCAAAAACGTCACAACACACATTTATATTTATGCACTTAGCAGATGCTTTTTAATTGACGTACAAATAAAGTACATTCGAGGTCACAGTATATCAAGGAGAGGCCTGTGAAAACAAGTGCAGTAACATTCAGTCCATATTCAAACTGACACAAGATGAGAAAGAGCATATACCCTTGAAAGAGGTACTGTACGTCCTGAGGCGATTTTATCTTCTTGGATTTAATGCCTTGCTGTTGCATTCAGTTTCAAACTTGACCTTATTTGCCTCTGACCTTTCAATTCACCCACTGAGATGACAGCTGCCTGCGGCGTGGCCTGAAGGCTATCTGTGATGAATGAAAAGGACCAAAAATAGTTTTTTGCACCAAAATGCTTTTTAATTATTGCATCCTTTCAAAGGAGGATCATTAGTAGTGTCTTATTTCGTGTTAACCTAAAATACATGCTTTATATACAGTCTCTCTTTGGCTCCTTATTTATTCATTTATTTTCTTTCAAATTTTGTGGCACTCACTACATTGGCGACATCAACCTACACTGCATTTTGCCTCTACTCCATGCAGTGAGCATAGCTCTTACTGCCAGTCATAATGTTTGTCTAAATACAGATGATGCCAATAAAGGACAGTTTTGTTATTTGCCATACAAGAAAAAGAGGAAGAAATGCTATTGCTAGAATTTCATGGTGGATAGTGAACTTTAAACAATGTGGCTTGAAACCATCAGTATGGAGGGAATCTTGTGTGACAGGATCTCATGTATCTTCATTATTGTGGGCACGGAAACTTCTTTTTTCTTGTCATATAATAAATAGACTCTAAACCCATGCATTTCATGAGAAAAGACACTAATGATTCTTGTATTGTTTGGCTTTATGGCTTGCTGTAAAAAAGGCAGCTGAATTCGAGGCTCATTAAGTGGTGCTAAAGACCATGTCCCAGAGTTTGGGTGGACTTCAGAGTGAGGGCAAAACATGCCTGCAACAGCCCACTTCACACAATACAAATATGTAGCCACAAGATGCCTATCACCTTACGTCAGAGGTTGTAAGTGTGGTAAATTAGGGAACAAAATCACACAGCAGATTTTTCATGTTTGACAGGATCTCAAGTGATTAAAGGGAGGGCATTTTTCGCTTTAGCCTCGACTGTCTGATGTAGCTTCAAGCTGACTCATTTATTTTATTGAAACGATGCATGCGACCGCCATAGCTCGGCTGTTGGAGACTGGTGGATAAGAACCAGCTTGCTGAATCATGGAAGAAATTTTATTACGGAGAAATCACACACTCCACCACTCCCACCCCCACCCCAACCCCCAAGACAGTTTTCCACTAAGTACACGATGGTTTCCTAAGAAAACCTCAGTTAACAGAAGTTTTAAAACGGAAAGTAAGATGCACTTTTGTCAGCAGTTTAGAAAATAAAAGGAAAATGTAACAAGGTCATTTGTATGGATTTGGATGATCTACCTACCTACACTATTGGCTTTGGTATACTGTGGGAGGATGGGTGAAGGTAGTGAGGGAAGGTGGGGGATGGCAAGATGAGGCTAATATGAAAACCTGACCTCTGCAGACCTGCAGCGTTCTGCCTTGACCCTAGGCTTTGCTGGGGCAGGACCAGATAGAGCAGGGACAAGCTCAGGAATCCAAACATTCACCTCAGCTCAGACAGAGTAGAGGAAAGGGAGAGTCTGTGGACACATTGTAAAGAAATCTATTTTCTCACGGCTTTTGCAGCAAGAACGAAAAGACTTTCACACATTTTTTTTTTTTTGAAAGATGTGGTCAGACCCACCTAGTGAGAAATGTTCTTGGCAGGCCAAGTGTTTCCATAAGTCAAATTTAATTTGATATCACCTGACACCTAAATTGAGTGTCACCTACCAAAAGTTGTGGCTCAAAACAAAACAGCCAGCATTCTGGCCACATTCACCACTCTTCATTCAGAGCAGTGTTAAAGATGAGCATCCACAAGAGCATAATTTAAAGTCTTGTTTGATTCCAGAAGCTAAAAGTAGTTGTATAGTAGTGATGAAGCCTCAACCTCACACGGGTGCGGTATTCCCCTGTCATTTGCTAAATTTAAAAACTGACCCTGAATAGATGGGAAAGGTTGCCCTTTATCATCAAAGATGGAGAACATGTAAAGCCCATTAAGACTTGGTTTGAAATCCAAAATATTTCTTTACAACATTTAATATTCCTGACTAAATGAACAACAATGGGGGGTAGGCTAGGCTAAGTATCCTAAGTTATTAATTGTTAAGAAACTCAAGTAATTTGAGTGACAGCACTGGTTTGTGGCAGTACGATGATGTCATCTTTTTTAACTGAGTAAAGAGTACAGACAAAAACACAAATACAGAAATCTTTCAGGTGAAATAACCAAAACTGTTCAAACATTAGTAGAAAACTGTGGCTGATTAGGACCCCATCACTCCATTTAGACCTGATAGTTTTCTCTGTTGCTGGAAAGTGGTTTCTTAGCCATCGTTGTGTTTACAACATAAAAGGTTAAGAGCAGTGCTACTTCAGGACAGACTGGACACGTCTAAAAATGTTATGTGTCAGTCCAATCAGATTTGGCTGTTCAATACAAAGATTTGATGAATCTTTCGTGTCTTTCCACACAGACGTAAAGTTGGCGTCTTGGTCATAGCACGGTTATGTGTGTCTCACCTGCCCAGCTGCTGACAGTGTTATCAGCCTGTTTTAACTCGCCATAACACCAGTAGTTTCCGCTTTTCCATTCAGTTTTTTTGTTTGGTCATTTTAAGACAAAACTCAGTTGTAAAGTTTATTGACTGCTCCACTGTTGCTCCTGCATTGCTCTGTGTGTGTACTGTGAGGCAGCTAAAAAGAAGTATAAAAAGTTGTTGAATCACATTTTGGAATTGGGATCCTTACGAGGGATGTACTGAATCACTGACTTTTAAGGGGCAGTTGCTGTCAATCAGAGACAGACACTGACATGCTCTTTCAGTAGCTGAAAAGAAAGCCAGTATTTCTGCTATTAAGACATTTTTCTTTTTAATAATAAAAAGCTATTGGCAACAATTAAACACTAACATTATTTTTGACTTCAGAAATGGAGTGCTTAATGTAATTTTAACAGTTTTTAAAGATCCGTGACTAACTGATTAATCACCAGTCTCATTGTGGTATTGTTCTTACTGCCAATCCAATCTCACATAAAGATGCAAAGCTTCCCCGAGGACATTCAGCAAGCACTGTCGGCCATTCTTATGATTCATATTTTTGTCATGCATCAGTGATGTGGTAATACAGTATCTATTATTACCAACACATTTAACTTCATTGAGAGGACGTCTTGAGAAAAATAATGACGTGCTCTTGTAAAATGCTGCTGTTTACATTCCCCTTTGGAGGGAGTGGAGGGCATGTCTGTTTCTTATCCCAGAGACCAGAGTCATCCTCCCTTTTTTAGTAAACATCCATCCAGCCAAAGTATACACTCATGAGACAAGCCTCAAAGAAAATAAGCCGCCATCGAGTGGTGTCAGACATCGCTGTGACAGGCGCTACTCTAATTGATTGACGATCTCTCTGTCTCTCTCTGTATATCTGTCGGTCAGTCTGTCTATCCCGCTTGTTGATAGTTGTTCCCTCTCTGTTTTTGCCTTGGGTTTGCAGTAACACCATGCTTCACTCTGATTGGTTTAAATCATGCTGACAGCAGGATATTGGGTCATGGTCACAGTAAATGACAATTCTGTCGTCCAAGACAGAAATGGAAGCAAAACCAACCTTCAGGATGGGCTGCAGACTGACGAGAAAGGGTGAAAGGGAGCAGAGACATTACAAAAGAGAGGTGAGAGAAGTGAGGAGGAGGGATCTGGAAGAAAGAGGTCATACAGTAGGGGAAAAGGGAAAAAAGAAGGGGAGAGTTGAGAAGCTTTTGAGGGGAGAAAGAGAAAGGAGGGAGGGAGCGGAGGAAGGAGAAAAAAGTGACAGAAAGAGAAAACGTGGGAGCTGTGAGAACGTGAGGCAGGCGGAGCAGTGAGTGATGCAAAAGGGTGGGATGGAATTTGCTCAAAAGTGGGAGCCAAGGCAAATGTGCAGCTGTCAAGGACTTTTGTTCTCCTTAAAAACATCTTTCAGCCTTTGTGCGACTTGTTTCAACACACAAGGACGATGGTTGAAAATGTAAGTCGAGGCGGAGGGGTTGGGGAGGGGGGGGCAAAATGACCAAACAGAATGAGACAGGCAGTGGGAAACAGAAGCGAAATGGAGATCGGGAACTTTGGTTACATGTGGAACAAGCTAGAAGTGGGGAGGGGAAAGTGGGGAATATTGTGCAAGTCAGAAAGGAAGAGAACAACAAAGCAGAGAGGAACCTAAAGAAAACAGGAAGAAAAAGGGAAAGGAGAAGAAGAATTAATAGTATTTTGTCAGTGCACCATGTATCCCTCACCCTCCCTGTGGACCCAGGGCCTGCGCACATGTCAGCACACCAGTGCGCATATGTTTCTACTATTACATGATAGGCTGTGGAGAAAATATAGGAAAACCGTATCTGTGTGTGCATTGGGAGGGTGCAGAGAGAGAAGGGGGTGGAGTAATATCGACAAAGCTGCCTTTCCAACAATGAGCTCCACCTTCGTCTAGTGTATCTGTGCGCCTGAAGTTTTCCAGTCGTGGCTCGGGAGTCCCGCCCTGTCCCACCTCCTCCTCTCCCTGCTGCTTTTTCTCTCACTGAACAATGACAATATAACAGAGTTAGCCAGACACATCAGCAGCACTACCTCCTTTTCTGTTTTCAATCATGACAGCTGTCTTCCACCTGTCCAGACACAAAAAGTAAATTAAAGGAATATTTCCCTGTTTTGACAACATTTAACATTTGAGTGAAATGTGGCTTTGGTGGTAATTTCAAATGTCACTGGGTTGTAGTGAAATCTGCATGAGAATCACCGTTTACTCATCACTGTGCATTAACAGCGTGGTCCTGGAGTGAGGACAGAACGGTGACGTCATGACATGAAAGACTTGCTGGTATGTGGCCTCTGAGTCGTCTGCATGTCAGTCCCATGTTACTGGTGTTTTTTCAGAGCCCCGTTACAGCTGGGTTTGGCAAAAGCATGTTGCGGTAACGGAAAAGAAAAGGGGCTCACCAAAGAGCTGCTGTGATGTCATCCCATGAGATCATCTATGACCTTATGGGATGCTTTAACAGTTGTGTTATGGGGGCATCGTGGTGCCACTGTGGTTAAAACACATACATACTACATACTGTAATCACAAAGTCCCTGTTTGATCTCCAGCACTTGTTTTCCCCTGTCATCTCTCTTCTGTCTCTGCACATCAAAATAAAAGGCAAAAATCCCCAATTAATATAGTGATGATAAGTTTAGTTACAGTTTGTTAAATCAGAGACATGTGAGGGAATTGATCAACAACCAACAGTCCTGCATTGGAATACTACCTGGTCTGTCAGTTTGTGGTAATTTGATGAAGCACAATGTAACACTATTTAGAAAAATGAATATGAGCACAAAATAAAAGTGGTAAAGGTGCTGGAAGTAGATTTTTACACAGGGACAGCCACAAGAATATATAAAACACATCATTTTGTACTTTAGTGGCTCCTTAATTTTCCATATTTGCCTGCTTTGCCTCTTTGGTAATCCAGCCAGCATATAACGGTCGTGTTTCTGGACACCTGATGAATGCAAGTCCAGTATTCTCTACTATTCTCTATTTAAGGGATATTAAAGGGAAAATATCTGACTCTATAGATGCTAAATGCGTCACTATTTTCACCAGCTAGTTGCTACTTTTTTCTGTTTGCTGTTTGGTGCTAAGCAGGAAGAATGCTATAGGTTTTTCACCTGCATGTTGTGGCCAAAAACAAAACAAAACAAAAAAGAAAGATGTTAAAATGCTCTATAGAGCTGAGGGGAACTGCAGAGTTGTGTCTTGATTCTCTGGAGGTTCTTCACCACAAGTAACTCCTTTACACAACGATCCATTAGGATAAAAAAAATTAGTGCAACTTTAAGTAAAATCGTATCTTATCTTATCTTACGCTTTGTATATGTTACATCATTGGCACCACCTGATCTTTAAATTGGGAATGCACATGCTTAACATCCTTTAAGGACTGAACACTGCAGAAGCGAAAGAGATTAGATACTTATATCCGTTCATGGTTGATGATCCTGTCAAACAGACTGTGTGTGGGACTGAATGTATATGAAACAGAGGAAAGCGAGAGGGAGAGAAATGGATAAAACCGTGGTACTAGTGAATGTATGTTACCACAGTATATACACTATTGTGCAAGTATACAGATGTATATGAATGTATAAACAGAGAGAGCATTCGTCTGTACTTTCAAAATTCATGGGCAATAAACATACCAAGGATTTCTGTGTGTGTGTGTGTGTGTGTGTGTGTGTGTGTGTGTGTGTTTGAGAAGGGGTGAGCAAAGTGACGGACGGACAGTAAAGGAGACTGGCGCTATGTGTGTCCCATGTCAACAGACTTTAAATTTAGCCAGTGCTTTGTATATATAGACAGCCCATCCTGAATAAATCTGAGCTGACCCCTCTTTCTCTCTTTATCTATCTCTGTCTTTCATCAGAGAACCAGCATGCATAGGTGGTACTTTATCTTATCATGAAACTCATTCAGTACACCCGGCTGTCTGATTTGTGATTGTTTGCAGGGATGTTATGGCTGTAGAGTCTCTGAGCGGTGAAGCTTGTTACTTTGTCTATTAACTATGGTCTTTTAACATGTGTCACCAAAGGGTGGGTGAGATGGAGGGGTCGGAGGGTTTGGCCTTAGCTAGAAAAGGTAGAAGCAAATGCTATTTTAACATAATAAGCATATTGTCACTAGTTGATTGTCAGTAGTGACAATGTGTAATAATCAGCTGATCAGTTGATTCTTACACCATTTTAATTAAAAAGTCTAAAGCCACTCTAGCAGTTCTGTGAGGCTGTATTTAGGCAGAGTGTAGGCTGTAGCTGTCATCCAAATTAAAAAATGAAATGCCATTTTGATTCATAGTCCCAGCACACAACGACAAAGACTGTTCACAATAGTTTCACACGGCTAACCAGTCCTGTAAGTACATCAAGTCCTCGATCTGAAAAAGTGCAGTCATAAGCGGTAGACATGATCATGATTTAACTGGTGGTGAAGTGGACAGTACAGACTGACCACAAGTACTGTGAGCCAGCCAAGAAGACAGCTGCATAGATATTGTGAGACACAGCTGTTTTTCACAACGTAAGTGCCTTGATTAAAATCATTTCATTGACCTTTTTGCTTACACAGGCCTTTATAAGAATGTGATCCATTGTGTTCTTTACTCATTGTACATGATTCATACCAAAACATCCATCAAGCCTGTCAATCTTGTAGAGGTAGACACATTACATTGCTTCACCCACAACACACTCTATAAGCCTGTTTTTAAAGCAACAAATTTGTCGTTTTGGGAAATACACTTTGGCTATTTGCATTCTAGCTGAGGATTAAATGAGAGGACCAATACCTCTCTCATATATATAAAATGTTAATCAGTGGGCTTCAGCGATGCTAGCAGCAGATTTGTTTTTACCTTTAGAAACAGCCAGGCTAGCTGTTTCTCCTTGCTTCAAGTCTACTCTCTACTCTACTACTTTGGCAACAAAATGACTCTAAAGCAGTTCTTGTAGGTTTCCCTTTGTATCCCAGGATGCAGGATCCTGCATCTCCCTCTGATCTAACAGTTTGCCATGTTATCTTTATATCTGTTAATCCCATTTCTTCCCTGCACCCTCTGTCTGTTTACCAAAACAAATAATAAAAACAAAATCAGTGTGTAAAGTGACTACCCATAACACCTTGCAGTTAGCTCAAGTGAAATGATGAGACAGCAAAGGCAGGCAATGCAATCACCAACACAGGAGCAAGAAAAGTGATGTTATGTTGTTACTACAGTTCTGTTATTAGAATTTTGCCCTCGACTTGTGATGATGTGTACAAATTACACGTGGCCATTCTGATGTGGACTCGAACTCTACTCCACAAGATGCAAACTACTTCAAGGAAACACCCAGCTCTTCTGGCTACAGCAAAGCACCAAGAGTAAGAGTTTTGATCTTACACTGATCATGATTGCTATTGATACCAGAGTCAGATTTATGTCGAGAAACCTTCCACTGAAAACGAGTCAGATTAAAAAAAAAAAAAAAAAGTCTGAAAAGTGAGTAGGTAAGAGGTTGTGATGCCAAGCATATGGTTTTCTAAATAAAAAGGTTGGACCAGGAGAAAAAGAATAAGCCAGTTGGCCATTGCTTTGTAATTCCTTGCTGCTCATAATGACACGTTCTTGATGCCTTTATTGATTTTAGGCTAGGCTCACTCTGTCTCCTGTTGTTCCCATCTGCCTCAGCGAGAGATTTTGGCTTTGCTCCGTTGTTGCTTTTGCAAAAGTAGAAACAATGTTGGTGGCTATTTCAGGGTGTTTGTACACCTCTTCAAATCAACTCTATTGGAGTGGCAATTGACCCAGCAGTTTGAGTTCCCATCCACAAAACGCCAAACGATGCCATATCCTGTGGAAGAATTGGGTTGCATTCCTCCACCAGAGGTCCAGATGGTCACAGGATCAATGCCAGTGTGTGCTGCAGGTTTCTGGCAGTCACGGTGGCTTGCAGTCTTTATTAGCACACTTTTCATTTTGTGGTTCTGTGTATTTTGATGGCTACCTGCCTGTGTTTAGATCATATGGTGGAGGAACACAGTTGAGTGAGTTCAAGCTGAGTTCAATATTGGGTCACTATTGTCCAGCTTGGTCCCATAGAAAAAACTCCATACCACTTCAGTGCAATTTCAGAGTTTATTTGTCGGTCAGCCGATGCAAGAAGTGTCAGTCAACCACAGAGGAATGTGGAACAGTTTCAAATACTGCCAGCATCATTACAGCACTAGGTCTAACTGAAGCACCACCGTAACACACATTGTGATTTTGATTTCTCCAGAACTTACCGCCCAGCCCATAAGCAAATGTTTGATGTGTATGTGTGTGTGTGTGTGTGTGGGGGGGGGGGGGGGGGTGGGGGGTGTTGCAAAACTGTGAAGTGGGTGAGCATCACATACTTCCTGTTCTTTATCCTGTTAACTCGCCCAGAGGTTAGACTTTATATTCCAGAATAATTACTCACAGAGGTTTTGACTCCTGGGGGGTCAGGTGCAGAACTTTATTGTATTGTGTAAGGACATAGCAAATTGTTGCTTAATTTAGAACAGACTTATCACCCAGGGGGGAGACAATGATGTGGTCCAGTCCCACTAAAGAACAGGTCTTGGAGAATAAACAAGATTGCATTTTAAGACCACTCAAATCACAAAAAACATCCACACACTACTCACTTAGCACTAGTGGTCTTGAACACTTTCCAGAAACAATGTTATGGTTACTCCTGATAATAAACAGACCCTGGTGTGGACCATTTTCATTACCACTACTTTCCTCCAAAGAAATCAATCTTATTATCGGACTTCCTTTCACCTCCATTGCGTTGTGGTAGCTGCAGCAAAATCAACAGAAACTGTCTGCTTGGCAAATGCCTCTACCAAACCAATTATTTTAACTGTCAATTATCTCTTCATTTTTCAAACCTAATTTTACCTTTTAAGTGGATATCATGAATTTGTTAAGTTAGTGTTAGTATGTGAGGGTCTTGATGACATAAATTTCATCATCAGAAGGTGTACGCGAGGCCCCCTGCAGACATCCTCATACCCTACAATCTTTGGTGTTTGTGCATATGCTACAGGGCATCAACTACAGATACGCTCCTCTGAATGGATTCCAAGCGGAATAAAATGAAGTACAATAACAACAACTACCCGTCCATGCTGTCCGCAGCTGTCCATGTGCTCGTCCACAAGGGAGTATAATTGAAGCCTTAGCAAACAGTTGCATATTTGCACATCCAGTGGTTACAGAGCAAAATTATCATTCAGTTGGAGTCGTGCTTCTGACCAGCTAATGACTGTTAGTCCATTACTATTTACCTTTTAGCTCTATCTTTGGTCTCTAACTCTTGAGAGAAACAAGTGACACTTTAGCCACTGAATGCTCCACTATGATTCAACAGCTTGTTTGGTGTTGAGCAGGTATAGTGTGTACAATAGGTCTTAAGAGGTTTTTCACTCAAAACAGCTGCTTGGGCTTAAAAATTGTACCATGATAGCGGTGAGACTGAACCAAAAGAGCAAAGTTGTGGACCAGACAGCTGAACAATGAGCCAAAACTCATGGAGGCCTGATGAAAACTCAACTCAACCTCCAAACCTTTACTGCACTTTCCACCTCTGAACACCCAAGGGTACACTACTTCCTGCATTTGTACTGAAATGTTGGCAATGGATGTACTTAATCATGGGCTGCAATTTTTGATACTGATGATTTATACATGAAAAGACAGCACAGCCCCCTCTTCCTAAAGAGACCTAGATCTTTCAAAGTGCTCAGTCTACTGTAAACCCAGTTTTTTATGCTGTTCTAATCTGAGGCGTTTGACAGTGTTGATGAAAATGTTGGTGAGGGATGTTCTTAAGCTGGGCTGAGCCTGGACCCGCTGGAGGTAGTGGTGGGGAAGAGGATGTCAGCAAAACTACGTGCCATGTTAGACTCAGTGACCTCCTCCCTTCATGCCATGCTGTCAATGTAATGAACCTCATTCAGTTACCAGCTAATTCCACTGAGGTGTGCCAGGGAGCGCTTAAGGCACTGATTTGTGCCAGAAAGGATGCGTTGTCTGTCTGTATGTCTGTCTTTATGTCTCTCTACAAACATGCTAAAACTAAATACTGTTCCACTGTATTTCTAATAAGGAGCCTCTGGCTGTTCTATCTTTAATTAAATCAGTGGCATTCCTCTTTTATTATCAGACACCACACATGTTTAATACTTCTGTTTGAGTAATCTGTCATTCATTTTTACAGTATTCTACATGGTACTGTAAATTAATTCCTTTATCCATCCTCCAAAGCCTCATCCCTCCACTGTGTTCTGACATTACATCAAATCCCCTCAGTTGTGGGACTAAACGCTAAAGGGCGCAGATGCCAAACTAACAAATTTGACCGCAGAAAATGTTAATTAATCTTGTTTAATTCACTTAGCTCATTATTTCTTCCCCTCTCTTTCTGAAAGTGCACACTACAAATGCACACTTTGCTTGCCACTGTAGGCTTTTTAATGAGTAAGTGCCGGCAGCTTCTTAGTAGAGAAGACAAACCTCCATGCTCCTTTCCCTCGTTCTCCTCCCCCCTCCTTCCCTCTGGCCTCCCACCCTCCTTGTAATTTTCTAAAGATTCTGGAAAGTGCTACCTCACCCTTTCTATAAACCCCCCATTAAATAGGGTAATACTTTTTGTGTGACTTGCTGAAATGTTTCCACCACTCCAAAAACTAGAGTGTTCATTTGACCCTGTTCATTTGATCAACTACGGCACAATACTGAATTTCTTTTTTCTCTGTTTTTGGTAGAATCATTACCACTGTCATGTTTTATTTGGGAGGAAGTGGCTGACTTCAGGGTTAGTGGCCACAAGAGAGATCAGACAGAAAATCAATTAGAGCATCCAGGTATGAGTCCCATCTTTTGCGTCTGATGAAAAGTACAATCTCAGTCTTTCTTTCACACACACACACACGCACACCTTACATCTTCTTGGAATGTAGTGGGGGCTAGTGCTGCAAAGAGGACGGAAAATGGCGTGAGGGGAAGGCAAGGGAGGGAGAAGAGATGGGGGGACACAAAGGGGAAAGAAATCAGTGGAAGGAATATGAATGGAAGGGGAAAAGAAGAGGGAACGCAGTGCAATAGGCATGGAGACTATAAACCCGGAGATGATGGTCTAACAACAGAAGATCTGGAGTAAGCCTCATCAGAGCCCTGCACACATGCCCTGAGCGTGCAGCACGCATCACTAACGCACACTTCAAAGAGCAGAGCTCAGGCAGGCCAGGAACAGTCTAGACACGCTCTTCCCATCACACTATCCAGTCCCCCTCTGTTCATTTTGGCCTCTCTCCACCTCTCTAAAGTTTATTTATTTTCCATCTTTGTGTCCCCCTTTGGACTGTGTCACTGCTTTCTGACATCAGTGACTGAACTTAATTATACTTCTGTGCTCTCTTTGTGCTCACACGCCTGAAGTGGTGAGGAAATATAGCCACGTTAGTGCTTCTGTGAGGCTTTCAGCTAAATGTTAATAACAGAATGCTAACAGGCTGTTTTTAGCTGGTGTAGTATTTAAAATGTTCACTGTTTTGGTACAGGGGTGTTAGCATTCAAACATTTGCTAATAAGCTAGTGGAGGGTAATGGGAGTGTTATTAGTTTTGCAAGTACATAGTCATAAACTAGTTGGATATGTATTGGACAAACTGAGTTAACTTTCTCCATCCTGAGGGTACTGTGAATGTCAGTACCAAATTTCACAGGCAGCTCATCCAGTTGTTGAGATATTTAACACAAAACCTGAAATGTCGGCCTCACAGTGATGCCAGAGGTCATGTCAGAGGACCATCATACTGTGGTCATGGATTCACCCTCTGGAGAACACGAATACTTGTGGCAGATTTTCTGTTCTCATGTACAAAACACTGTAAATCTTGAGATATTTCATAAGATAACTTTGACCTGCTGGTAGCTCTAGAGGAAAAGTGAAGGGATCACCAAAGTCACCAGGATTCATTGTCTGGGAACTATAAATGTCAGTACAAGAGTTCGTGGCAGTCCACTGAAAAACTTGATATTTCAGTCTAGACCAAAATGACGGGGCTGACTGACCAACAACCATCCCTAGAGTCGCTCCGCTAGTGTGGCTACATGCATTCTAAAACAGTGAAAAGTGGAAAATCCTTGTAACGAGACAGTAAAGAGGGTGTTAGAATTAGTAGAAGAAAGAGGATGAAGGGAAAGGGAATGTAATGTACACAGAGCGGATGAGTAGCTCCCAGTGTGTAGTGGGAAAGTCCCCCTCCTTCATCCCTCCTTTCCTACATCTTCTTCTCCTCTCTGCCTCCCACACCAGTGGTTCCGGTCCTTAGGGACCCGGTCTGAATGGAAGCACTGGACTGAATCAAGTCAGTAAACGGCAGCAGAATCTTCCACTGAACACAGAATGGTCTTGGTCTGGTTTTGTTTCCATTATTTGCCCATTAGTATTTCAACATGTACAGTCTACGTCTCATTTGTGGAGTAAATTACTTAATTCTGAGCCAGTCTATTGTCGTCTGAGTTGTGTGTTAGAGGAAAATCTTCACAGACATTTTTTGCTCATTCAGAGTTTAGTGGTGTGGGCGTGTGAGTGTGTCATCAACCACATGAAACACCCGTCAACACTGGGATTTCTGACGTATACTTTGCCCCCTGGTACCACTCTTTCTTCAGACCGTCATGACCTGTGGCTGTCTGCATATTTTCAACATCGTTTGTGCCCATCTGTGTTTGAGCAAAGATGCCAAAACAGTTTTAAACCATATGTGTTTTCCCACTGAACGATCGTCCATCTTCACCAAATTTATCATCGTACGACCCCCCAAAAGCTATACTTCCTTCTCTGTTCCTCTGTTCCCTCCCTCTTCTTTCCACTGAAAAAGACCCTCCTCCCATTCTCTTTTTTCAACTGTGCAGACATCTGGATTTCAACTGCAGACCATTACATGGTAACAGCTCCAGCTTTTATGATCTTATGGAGAGAAGTGGCAAGTAGCAGCCGTAAAATGACAGACATCCAAGGAGTGGCATTACAGTAACAGGCATGTTATGAATGGGCAAATTGAGCCCTGATGTTCCTTTCATCTACGCTTTGATAAAAATATTGATTTTCAGATGTACTAAAGCAATAAATTCGCAACAAAACGTCTCCACTGTGCTGCAAGTCCCCTCTCCAGACATTGTGTTTATCAAGAGCAATGAGTACTCTGGCACGAACTGCAATGTTAAGATTTTCCACAGGAGTGCTGCCAAACCTCAATGAGATGTTTGTGATGAATCGCGTTCGATGGAAAGTGTATTAAACAGGGCTGAGCACGGAGATTACCAGTAAAATGATGAGAGATGGAAGAATCGTGCGCATGTATGCATTGTATATGTGTGTATGGTTGTGCTACAATTCAAAGAGGAGCAGGGACGCTTGTATAAACATGCGTTATCCCAAGAAATCCATTTAGCCTTCTATGTAAGGCCTTGAAGCAAAGCAGGGGGGAGGGGATGATTGGTGGATTTAAATCAAGTCTCAGGTCCTCCTGCCTGCATGCAGCTCCACCTGGCTGTTAATACTTCTCTTTCATGCGCCCATCCATGCATACAATAAACAGAGGACTTAGGTGAGAAGGATCCATCCCTTAGGCTTCAAACACTGCAGCCACATAGTTTGAATATCTGAGACGGGTGCTCCTGGAATTCAGAAAGGCCCACTAACTGCAGCAGGACATAACCTTATTACATGAGGTGGGACTTTTTTGTGTGGTGTGAATGCAAACATCTGCTGGGCAGATCTGGGATGGAATTAAGATGAGATGGAAGCAAGGGCCCATCAGTCCTTGATCTCCGTGACCTTTATACCTCAGGGATGATTTGTTTCTAAAGTTGAATCTTATAATAGAAGGAAGAAAACCCACATACAGGAGTCAGTTTATTTTGCAAGGATTTCTTCAGGCTAGAGAGACGAGAAAGAGACAAAATGTCTCAAAATGCCTCTATTCTAAGTGGCGATTGTATTGTGTCTTTAGAGTCTGAATCCAAACCCTCAGATTGGCCCTCTTAGTCAGAGAAGTAACTGAGCCAATGGCATCATGAACAGTTAAGGGAAAAAAGATGACCACAGGCTACTTGAGTCAGCACATCTCACTGTTTCCAGCATTTCCTGAATATCTCATAAGACTTTCTTCATAGAGGGTCTCATGAAGCTCTGAGTAAAAGGTTAAACTCTAAGAGAGGTTTAGAATTACAAACAAAGCTAATGCAGTGTGTCAAATCAGATACCTCAGTTGGTAAACTTGGATGTATGTACACAGTATACTCACTGGCATAACATGTGAATTTTGACAGGATAGTGTTGTCTCAGATCAAACACAGCCTTTGTGCACTCACCGGAAATAACAATCACAACATGTGACTGGAATTGGCCAAAATACCCACCAGCTGCTTTGCTCACCTAAATTAAAAATGAACATTTTACTTTGACTTGTGTGCCCTTCCGTTTCATACAACATGGAAATTACACTGTATGTTGGTGGTCCATATCCTCTGCTAACGTAGCCAAGATGGCGACTGTTGAGGGTAAGAACTGTCCAGGGTTGTACATTCAACTTTTTGACTGTTTGAGTGTAGCATTTGGCTACATATAGCGCACTGCATGTTTCCACACTTGTCCATATGAACGCACTTATGCAGTCAAAGCTGAGGTTAATGGGAATGTCATCATTTTTGCAGGTGTTGGGTGTCATGTGTTAGGTGTCAACCTGCTGGTGGCACTAGAGGAAGGGTCAGGTGATCAGCAAAGTCAATAGGATACATAGGATCCTCATGTAACTGTGAACATCTGTATTAAGTTCTCTGCCAATCTATCTGTCAGATGTTGAGATAGTTCACTAGATTTTTGAGAACTTCAACTTCTTTATGGTGTTAGATGAAAAGTTGAGGGATCACCAAAGTCGTTATGATTCATCCTCTGGAGACTCTGAATGTCTGTGCCAAACTTTAGGGCCTTCCATCCAATGGCAGTCAAGGTATTTAAATAAAAAACAAAAATCTGATGGTGGCTCTAGATGAAAAGTTATGAGATCTCCAAAG